>NW_017728940.1:7516784-7578204 GCF_001723895.1 Crocodylus porosus | reverse complement strand
GTCTGGAACAGTCTGCCAGCGGAGGTGGTTCAAGCACCTACATTGAGCACCTTCAAGAGTAAATTGGATGCTTATCTTGCTGGGATCCTATGAGCCCAGCTGACTTCCTGCCCTTTGGCCAGGGGGCTGGACTCGATGATCTCCCGAGGTCCCTTCCAGCCCTAATGTCTATGAAATCTATAAAATCTATGAAATTAAGGAGGAAAAAATAAATCTCTTCACATCCTTCTTGATGCAGCATGAAGCAAAAGGCCCTTTGAATAGCTCCACTCTTATAGCTCAAACTTTCAAAATTGTACTCAACTTCAGATTGCAAACATTTTCATGCAGACACCGTTTCCAAATTCAGGCAATTCATGGCACATCAGGGCCTGATCTGGATGCCTACACATAGCAATATTCTTTCAAGTAATGGTTTGCTTAAATCATAGGTTTGTTATCATTTGCATGATATGCTAGTTCTCATGGTGTTACTTATAAAGATGCCCCGGCAACTTGCTATTTCATAAGCAGGTATCTGGGTTTTGTGTTTCCTGCAGAAAAAATGGAAAAAAATGTATATTCTCCCTTTTAAAGATGAAAAATGCAGATTTTTCATTTTAATGGAGAAACACGCAGATTTTCCACTTTTGCAAAGAGCACTCTGCAGGCTGACAGTTCCAGCCTGCAAGGGGCTAGGGGGAGCAGGAAGAGGGCGGTCAGGTATGGGGTACCATGTGCTTACTCACATATACACATGGCCACCAAGCAGCCTGGATAGTAGCTTCAGCAGGTAAGCCTGGCAAGGGGGATCGGGAGATTGAGGCCCCATAGGGAGGGAGATGGGCAGGACTGGGGCTGCTGCCCAGCTAGGGTGGTATGTAGGGCTTGGAGCCCAGGGCCTGAATGTGCAGCCACAGGGCCCCGGTGGAAAGTGGGACAGAGCAGCTCATCTGGGGGCAGGGGAAATGGGGCTGGCTTCCCACTTGCATGCTCCCAGAGGTAGCAGGGGGCATATGCCCCCAGATCTGTGCACGGGGCAGAGGCTCGGGCAGGCTGCCCACTGGGGGCTCGGGCTCTCTGCCCAGCTGCCTTCCTGCCATGGCTTCTGCAACCCAGCGGGCAGGACCTGGCGCAGCAGGACACGGTGGGGCCAGGCAGGGAAGCTCCTTGCTGCTGCAAATCCCGCACTGCCCTGGCGAGGCAAGCTGTCTGCATGGCAGCAGCGGGGGTGGTGGCGTGGAGCTGTGCCCTTCACTGCTGTTCGGAAAGCAGGGGCTGCCTCACCATGGTGGCATGGAGCTCCCAGTGGCAACAGTGAACTTTCCCACCAATTCCCCTCTGCCCTGCCGTAGCAGGCCCTGTTCAGTGGGCTGCAGAAGTCCTGGGGAGAGGGCAGCAGGGCAGGGAGCCCAAGCCCACAGCAGGCACCCCACATCTGCCCCTTACCATGGGTTCCACTCAGGGTGTGCCACTTATGGGGAAGGGGAGCATGGCTACATGTTTTGATCTGCTGCAGGAGCTGCTGCCTCCCACAGGACTCACATGCTGCTGTGGGGGCAGGGGGCTATGGATCCAGGTCTCTGGCCTCAGTCCTGGCAGCAGGGCTGGGGGGAGCTGTGGGTGTGGAGTGAGGGGCGAGAACCCATGTCCTGGTGGGCAAAGGAGGCAGGGGGAGCTCTGATTTGTCATGATAAAAACCCCAAATCTAATACTACAATTTATAGGTACTTAGAATTTATTTTGTTATAGTGAGCAAAGCACTGGTGGGCTTCCAAATTGTTTTAATATTGTAACTATATCAATAACACACTGTGTTCAACTGATACATATACATATAGTGGTATTTTAGTTTAATCATGGATTTTGGTTTTTAAAATCATAGAATTTGTGTTTTTTTAATCAGAGAATTTGCAATTTTAAACACAGAAAACCAGGATTCCTGTAAGAAATGGAACAAAGGAAGCACAATAGGAGATCAGAAAGGTTTAGGGCTTCGATGCTTCTCCCTCTTGGACCCCCGTGGAAGCTGCTCTATTTTGTTTTATATTTATACACTAATAATTGAACTATTGAACTAAGGATTCTCCAGGGTTTTTTTTGGTTGATGACAAAAGTTGAGCAAGTTCCTGTTCTTATTTTGATGAGTAGCATAAAGATCCTTTGTCAACTAAAGAGTACCACTGGTCAATGACCTCTACAAGAAAGAGAACCTGAGTTCATAAAAGAGGGAAGTCAGAGGCTGACGCAAGGAAATTCCACAAAAACAAGGTCTGTTGCAGAAGTTCAGAATAAATTACTTAGCAGAAAGCCAGAGAACCAGGGTGTTGTCATAGGCAGATAGAGCCCAGGTTTCAGCTAAACCTACATCGTCACAACTACATGAATGGATTAATCTGACAAAACAAGTAAAAAAAGAAGGGCCAAGTTGCAAGGTGAACTGCCACATCTGGTAGACCTTGTTCACAAAGCTTTGCCTATTTACTTAAGGATACTTGAGGATATTTCTAGCTTCCACGTAAAACCTTTTGAAAGGTCATTTATATGACTCTTCTGCAAGGCGCATGCAATTTTACTGTATTCCAATAAGTTATTTACTTCTGAATGTTAATGAGTAGCTTGTGATGATTCAGGACGGAGAAAGCAAGTGGTTGAGAAATGTCAGTACCATTTATTTACATTCTACTGCGTAAAATGTTGATAAGAGGGCTAAGAAAATCTACTAATAAGTTTAAGTTCTTGCCAAGTTCAAGTCAACCTTCAAAAAAATTCCAGATATAGCAACTATTAGACCTGTACGAGTTGGCAGCGATCTAATCCGGCTTCAGATCTGGCCGCAATCCGATCCAGAGCTCTGGGCCAGGTTTTCACGTTGAACCGGCTGAAGTGGCGCCGAAGCTTTGGAGCCACTGTGGAGATCCAGCCACAGGGTATAATGGGGAATCAATGAAATATCTATAACTTTGTTGTTTTTTGTCTGATTTAGATGAAACATGCAGGGATGGTATCCTCTGCTGAGAGCATGAAACATGCCAAGTTTTAAGAAGATCGGTGCAGGGGTTTTAGAGGAACTGTATCCCAGATTCTTGAAAGCCAAACTCATGTCACGTCTATGTATTATAACACAGGGGTTCAAAACTGCTGGGCTGGTAGCTCTTACTGAGGACACCAAGCCTGCCAAGTTTCAAGGAGATGGGTGCAGGGGTTTGCAGGGAACTGCACCTCAAGCTGCAGACAAGCAAAACTCATGCCATGGGTGATACTATGTGTGTTATGGCGCAGCAGGATGACAGCTGCAGGGATGGTGGCCCCTGCTGAGGCCACGGCGCCTGCCAGCTGTCAAGGAGATCGGTGCAGGGGCCCAGCACCTGGGGCCCAGCACCCCTAGCTGCTGACAGGCAAAACTCATGCCAAGACTGTGTCTCTCTTGGGGCAGTTGATTGTGTGTATTGATTCTTTCCTCTCCTTAGCCTGGTTTTGTAGGTGCTAATAGATGCTCGTTAAGTCATTACATAGTTGCTAGATCCTGTGTATTGAGCTGGACCCTGAGTGAATCATGATTGACTGATGGGTAACTGGTAACACAGCAGCTTAGCAACCAGGCCTGCAGAACTGTCTCCCCTCCCCGCCCCAAGACAGTCCCACAAGCACCCAGGCACGAATTTTGCTTGTCCACAGCTTGAGGGGCAGTTCCCCCAAACCCCTGCACTAATCTTCTTGAAACTTGGCAGGTTTCATCCTCTCTGCAGTCTACCAGCCCTGAAAAATTTATCCAAAAATCGGCCAAAAAAATAACATAGTTATAGATATTTTATTGTTTCCCCATTATACCCTATGGCCGGATCTCTGAGGCAGCTCTGAAGCTGTTCGGGAGCTCCGAACCGCTTCGGGAAACCTAACGAGGCCAGCACTTCAACCCGGATGTGCTGCTTCGGACCCCAAAGCATCCAAAGCTTCTCCAGATCCAAAGTTCTATCTGAAGCCTCACACAGCCCTAGTCACCATTATCAGATTCGTGCAAGATGAAAACGACAGTGGTAACCTTTTGACTTTTCACTTGTACCAAGTACCATATTTTCTCACATACAACATGCCCCAGTATAATATCTGAAAGGCAGAATGGGGTGGGGGTGGAGATGTTTCTGCATAAAGCAGGGACAGACCCTAATCTTCAGCTAAATCACCTTCCTTTTCCTACCTAAATAAAGCTGATATAAGAGAAGAGTTGCAAACAGACAGCAAAATTACCCAGAGAATGGTTAGCTTGATTTGTGGAACACCAAGACAGTTAAAAAGGAAGAGGCTATTGTTAATGAAGAACAATGAGGCATTGAGCCAACTAACTCTCTCAGCTACAGCTGCTGCACTGTAGACAGGAATCAAAGCAGGGTGCTTCTATTCCCATCAAAATCAGCTTCCCTGCTTAATGTACAGACCCCAATTTCAGGGGGTTAATTTTTGGGGAAAAAGGTATGTGTTGTATGTAAGAAAATATGGTAGCCTGACATGCTTTGGTATTGACTAAGGACACAATCCAATGTAATTCTAGCAAATGACACAGGAGCAGAGCTGACCTGAGCAGGGTGTGGGGCAAATCAGCCCATGCCAGGCCCTGCCTCTGCTCAGTTCCAGGCCCCAGACCCGAAGAAGCTATCGCTGCCAGCATCAACGGGGGGGGGGTGGAGCCTAGGGAGTGGCTGGACAGAGCTGCTGCTCTGCCCAGCTCCATGCCACCGCTGCTCTGCTCTACTTCATGGGGCCTCCCGAAGCGGAAGGCCGGGGCAGTCACCCCCCCATGGGAGATTTATCTGGAGTTCTGATACTGTCAGGAGAAATAAGCCAGCCTAGGGGGAGGGATGGTGGGGGAAGATCTCAATAGCCGCAATCAAGAATCCTGCATACACTTTCCTCAGCCTGGCAGTAGGTAGCTTCTGTTACCGTAAGTGTTTTGAAAGTGCATCTATGAGAGTAAGATTCAACTGAAAGTTCTTGGTTGTGAACCTATAACCAAGCCATATGCATTGCATGACTTCTTTACAAAAGAAACTAATGACAGAAGTGTCCAATTTAATCTAACACTGGCTCTCACAAAAGTACCTGAATATTCAGTACAAGTTTAAAAGTTCAAGCTTTTTTCCCATGTTATCTTACCCAAGATGTGGGGCAGAAAATTTTCCAGTGCTTAATTTTTCTAAAAATTGATTGTTTCATAAAATTCATTAGTAACAATGAATGGATGCCAATACAATATTAGGCAAGCTTACCAGTTTCAAAGTTGTAATTAATGTTTTTCAAGTGATTATCCCTAGGAAGTGTGCCCAAGAGTACAAATTTGTTTTATTGCTTTGTAAACATGAGGGTAAATAGACTCACATAATAATCCAACCCAAAAATCAAGTTATGAAATCATTTAATGGGCTGTGCAGGTCAAATCAAAACAAAAGCCAAAATTTTTATTTCATCTCAAACTGCAAATGAAACAAAACCAAAACTAAAACTGTGATTAATTTTTGTTTCACTTTCAGTTCAGCAAACAGAGCAGCATCTCATTTCTTTTCTTGAGTTGGGGAAGTTGGAAGTGCTTGCATAAGATCTGCTAGTTTTTTAGTGCTTTTGGTTTGAAATAGTCACAATAATGCCCAATCAGAAAAAAAACTAGTGTGTGGCATCATTATAGTAAAGTCCAAGCCACTGAAGGAAGGAAGAAAGTTGGTAGATGTTGTATTATTAGCATGCTCCTGCCCACAATATTTACAAGAATGAAGAAACATTTACTGACATGTAGAAACTGTCCTGAAAGAGTACAACCCATATACAGAAAGCTAATACAACAAAGAGGTGGAACAACATCTGAGAAAAGTCTGCTTCAGGAATCCTATGTAAGTAAACAAATTACTAATGTTAAACAACACATAGTATAGACTACCACCTATCTTAAAATATTATAATTTTAAAAGTTGCTAATGCAACTCTGGACTATTATTTATTTAAAATATTTGTATCCTGCTTTTCTGCTTGCACTAAGCACCCAAAGTGGCTTAGGCTTAATAATTTTTTTCTTAATTACATAATAGATAAATAGTTCCTATTTCAACCCACCAGAGCGAGCTTAGTCCTATGGCCTATGGCAGAAGCCAGACTATGCTTCCCTTTGGCTTTGCAGTCCCAGGGCAACTGGGCAGCAAGGTGAGCAGCAGAGTGTTTTTTCTGGCAAGGAAGGGGGAAGCAAGCTCCCTGCTGCTTCTCCTTCTTCTGATAGATGAGGCCAGACTAAAATAGGCCAAAATAAAAATCTTTCCCCCTTTTTGTTGCAGGAACTTGGTAGCTCAAATTAAATAGCAGATTTGCAAAAATTGGAAAAAGTGAAAATGTTTAGCTGCCAGGACTGGGGGGAAATGAAGCAGGATCCTTGCTTTCAAGATTGTCACCAGATATGAGATCCACCATAAGTAACTGTTTAAGACAGTCAAGCTTTTTAATTAAGCTTTGTGGAGAAAGTGTAAAAAAAAAGATAAAGGAAAAACAGATGAGACATTAGGTCAAGCTATATTTGCAAGTGGTACACCTCTTCCCATAACTGAAAATCAATACTGGAAGGAACATTACAAATTAATTCACCCATCATATAAGATATTGTCATGTTATCGGTTAACACATTCTCTCTTAGATAGTGAGTATGACAGAGTTCAAACAATGGTTATTCAGAGAATTGGTCAAGCAGTATCACTGACTCTTGTGTCACATGGATGGACTGATATACAAGGAAATCCTTTATTGAACATTATGTTAGCAACACCTGAACCAATACTCCTGAAAGCAATTGCTACCAAATCTTCTAGTCATACAGGTGAATACATAACTAAATTACTGAGTGAAGAGATTGGAAGTGCAGGTCCCTCCAGGGTACAAGCCTGTGTAACTGATAATATGAATAATATGAAAGCTGCATGGCAAATATTAAAGGCAAAGCATCCTCATTTAATAGTACTTGGCTGTCTTGTTCAATCTTTTGGCAAAGGACACATTAAGTGTAGATACAATGAAGACAATATTGACAAACTGCAAAGCAATTGTGAAGGTATTCAATAATCATCATGTTGCTAATCAGACTCTGAAGAAATTACAGAAAGAGAAGCAGGGGAAGGAAAGTGCACTTTTATTGCCAGGAGAAACTAGACGGTGTTCGGCTACAAAGTGTTTACATAGTTTGCTGTGCACAAAGAACTGTTTGCAGCATGCTTCAATAGATGACAGTATCCTAGATGAATCCCGTGAAAATTTGGAAGCAGATACTCGACAACAATGTGTTTTGGTTTCGAGTTCAAGGAGCGTTCAGTTTGCTACTACCAGTCTCAGTGGCTATCAAGAAATGTGAAGGAGATGCACCAAGTCTTTCAAATATTTCAGAGATATTCAGACAACCGAGTGAAAATCTAATTGAGCTTTTGCCTTCTTCACCTCTATCCAAAACAGGAGTAGTAGTAAAACAAATGTTTACTAAGAGATCTGAGTTTTGCTCTCATCCAGTTCATCTGGCAGCAAACCTTTTGGATCCTCAACACAGAGGACAGCATTTATCAAAAAATGAATTATCTACTGCTCTCAATACAATTATGGAAGTAGCAAAGAATGTCCCCAATATCGATGAAATGACAATGTTTGTCATCATGGCTAAGTACCATGCAAAAGAAAAACTTTGGAGCAAAGACATCACTTGGCAGGCAGCACAGAATACATCTCCTCTCACATGGTGGAAGGGATACTGTAACACCCGACTGTTGTCCAGGATTGCTCTAAGGATCCTAAGCATTCCACCAACACCAGCTTCTTGTGAACGGAACTGGAAGGCTTTCAGCTCAATCAAGACAAAAAAAAGGAATACACTAACAAACAAATGCACTGCTAAGCTTGTTTCTATTTCTCAAAATCGCTTGCTTCTGGAGAATCAGTCAGAAGCACAATTAGTGAAGAAGATGTAGTGTGATAAGTCATCCTTGCCCATAGACTCATTGATGAAACCACCATTTAGCAAAAGAGAATGTAGTTCAAGTAGTTTTGAAACAGATTTGCCTCAATAAGTAAGTAGTGCAAGTGAGTCTACAGATAGTGAGATTGAAACTGGATGAGTCACAATTACCTCAGTGGAAGAAAATTAAACTGTTGAAGTAGATGAGTGGACAACTACGGCACATCATGCATGCACAGTTCTTTGGGTGTGCTAAAATTAGTGCGTCAACAGTTTTCAGAGCTTTCATTTTTTTCTAAATTTAAACAAACAATGTAAGGGAAGTCCATGCTATTGTGTATTGTCTTTACATGTTTACAAGTATTCCAATAAAAATAATTTCTTTCCACATAAAGCTTTGAATTTGTTTGAATATAACATTTAAACCACATTAAGTATGCTGTATTTAATTTTTTTTCCTAATCAAATATTTCAGTTCAAATACTTGTGGCTATTGGGACATAAAATTAACATGGGAAATTAACATGGGGGTACTTTTTTAGTTTTGTTTACTAAAACAAATCAAATAAATATGCTAAAATCAGATCATGCTCTACTTAGGGCATTGAAAAATTTTCCAATTCAAAATTTTCTGAAAAACCTACATCTCTGGATTCTACCCTGCTAGAATCCAATAAATGCCAGATGCCCCTAAGCATTTTAGAGATTTGGTGAGCTCATGAATAGATGCATTTTCTTTTACACTTTACTTCATAAATGAGCAACCATAGGAGCTTGAGAATGAGAGTCTTTGTGTTATAATGTACGTTATGCCCCACAGGATCACCATGATCTTGTGTTCAACATCTGGCATCCCATCTATTAGCTACCAATTCAGGCAGCTGCTCCCCTTTCCCATTCCACAGAGAGAGAAACTGGGATTTCTGCTTGTGACGTTACAAGTCAGGTTCACCATTAAGCATTTTCTTCCATAATGGACTTCCTGTTTCTACAGTCAAAGAAGGCAGCTGCTATTTGCTACAGGAGAGATCAAAGAGCTGTTTAAAAAGAGCACCCACAAAGCTTACAAGCCAAGTGGGACAGATAACACAGGTTAGAAATGTCACTGGTCTCAAAACAATATGAAGTCTAGCTGCATTGCTTTATGCACTGGGATAGCTCTGAAAGCCACATAGGGCAAGTACACTCAAAGCTGAAATGCAAGTAGAGATGGAAGGCATGACATAAAAGAAAGGCGGCTCCAAGTCAAAAAGGTCAGGAAATGCAAAGACGATAACATGAAAACAAGGGGAAAAAAGAATCATAGAAGCAGGGCTAGAAGAACTCTCAGGAGGTCTGGTCAACTCTCCCGATCAAGGTATGATTGCCCTTATTTAACCATCCTACAAAAGTGTCTGTGTAAACTGTGCTTAAAAACTGCATAAACAACTACACACAAAACCCCCAAGAACACCCTAAGTGGCCACAGTGGGGCACTGGCAATTTCCTGCCACTTCACAGACAGGCCTATTTGTTGCATACCAGGAGCTGCGGACCTGGCCCAAGCAGAAACAGTGGCCCCTCTAACATCAGAGCTACTTGTTTAACTCTAAAAGAAAGTGTGGGCCTAGCCCACCAGGTCACTCATTGGCCTCCCTGAGGTAGGGAGGCCACAGGAAAAGTGACAACAGAATTTGTGGGACAAAGAATGAAAAAAACAGGGACAGGATTTCAGGTGAGAGGTTCAAATTAAGCGTGCCAAGTGGGGACACCGAGCAGAGCACACTCTCAAGGAGCAAGCAGACATTGCCCAGGGGTACTCTGGGGAGCAGATGAGGGAAAGAAAAAGGGCCCTCCCGGCCACAGCCTCCTTCCTGGTCAAGCACATGGCCAGCCTGGGCAGAAGGTGGTTGACCAGGAGGTCCAGGGACTGGGTGGGGCCACGGACAGGGAGAGTGTAGATAAAAAGGCGGGGGGAACCTCAATAAGAGGCTGGGCTGGGTCCGTGTGCGCCAGGATCCCCCTCTGTGCACAAAGGGGGAAGTCAACAGAGGCATCCACGAAAGGCGCCGGTGGCATGAGGATGACAGTGGAGCACTTCCTAATATCAGACGAGCTAATGAATGGGAACAACAGCGCTCGGGACACGGACACGCTGCAAAACCAGGCAACCACCCTGACGACGAACACCGGAGGAGGACCGTGCCCCCCCTGCACAACTGCCTGATTTGACCCGGGGCCGGCTCCTCCTTGGCCCCACCTGCGTTGGGCGGCCTGGGCCTGAGGGGAGGGGCTGGACCCTGAGGCCAGGAAACCCGGAGGAGGGGCGGGGGGCACTCACTGCATTGCGCGATGCGCTGCACGTTGGCGCTGCAGGTCTGGATAATGCCGCCGAAGTCGCGGGGCGGCCCCAGCGTGGGACGGGGGGCGCGCGGGCCCGACATGGCGGCACCGGACGAGCTGCAGCCGCTGGAGCACTCGGGCCGGAGCCGGGACAGCGCCGCGGGGCCAGGCGCATGCGCTATGCGGGAAGCCACCCCGGCCGGGCCCAGCCCCGCCCCCGCCGCCAACGCGCCGGAAGCGGCGGGAACCATGGCAACGAGGGACGCGCGGCGCCGCGCACGTGTTCTCCTGCGCTCCGGCCCCGCGCGGCGCCTCGTCCTCATCTCCCGCCACGGACCCCGTGTCGACAATCGAGGTGGTGTGAGTACTGCGCTGCATTGCCTGTCCTGATTACGTGACTGTCAGCTCGACTGTCAACGCTGCTTTCGCTCCTTTAAATCATTCATTTCTATCTGCACCAGCCTCAAACTCATCTGAAATGGCATGGTAGCTGTGGAGGCCAATGTCAGTGTCCGTTGCTGGGACAAGGCTCCGCGGAATCGCACAAACCTGTTACAGCCCGAACGAGGAGCGGGTGGGTGCAGGCCCCGATTCTGCAAACACGTCGGCGGCTCCGGGCACGTGAATAGCCTCGACTGACTTCAAGCAAAAACTAGTCACTCAATCACACATTTTCTAAAGTGGTGAATCGGGGGTCCTGGTTTTCTCTGTTTAAATGGCCGAAATTCTCCGGTTACAACCTCTGTATCACTGTTTTTTTTTTATTAAAATGAAAGGCCGCTATGTATACACAGGTATCAGTTGAATGCAATATTTTATTGATGTATTTGCAATTTTAAAGCAATTTGGAAGTTTACCTTTATCATCATAATACAATGACTTCTAAATATCTATACACTTTAGCATTTGCTTCTGGTTTTCTTTTTCTTTTTTTATCATGGAAAATCAGAGCTTTCCCTGCCCTCTTCACTCACCAGGACCTGGGTCCAGCTGCAGCTGTCCCTTCCCCTCCCCGCCCCGCCGCTGCTTTGTGTCACTGAGCAGCAGTGATATGCTGGTGTCCCTCACTCCCAAACCACAGCCTCTGAATCTCCCCAGCCCCACTGATGCCCCTCCCAACTTGCTGCCCCCCAGTGTGGGGGCAGGTGTAGGACAGGGTGGGATGCCTGACCATAGGCAATGCCATAGGCAACTTGTTAGAAGGGTAAGGGGGGCAGCATGCCCACTCCTAGATTTGTGTGCCCACAGCGGGGCGTGGGGCTGTAGCCTGACCAGACTAGCACAGGCAGGAGCTGCCAGCACAAGAGGGCAGAGCAGGACGGTGAGACTTATTGCCGCTGCCACCAGGACTGCTGCATTGGCAGCAGTGCAAGGAGTAGCAGATCAGAGGTGGGATGGGGAGTGGGACTGCTGCCCTCACCTCCTCCTGCCGCCACCGGCTCATGTGCTGGGCCATGGGTCTACCCCACCACCATGGTCCAGCTGCCACTACCACTCCCCTCAGGCTGCCTATGCTGCCCCTCTCCCCATGTCCCCTCCTGGATAGAGCCATGGCTCAGCACAGGAGTGGCTGGTGGCAGGAGGAGGTCAGGGCAACGCAGCCCCGACCATGCGTTACTCCTCACACTGCTGGCAGCATGGCTGGTGGAGGGTTTATGGTGGTAGCAGCAGTGAGTCTTGCTGCCCTGTTTGACACTCCCACACTGGGTCTCACCCGCTGGGCCATGGAGCGACTCCTGCCCATGCCAGTTCAACCAGGCTGTAGTCCTGTGCCTGCTGTGGGTACACAAATCTTGGGGGGTACATGCCCCCCCCACCCCACTGGCACATCACCTATGCGTCCCTGCCCCCTCACACCTTGCCTATGCTCCCCAAAATTGACTTAGCTGTGGGAGCTGATCGCTACCATGATGCCTGGCTGCCATGTCCATGTGTCCGCATGCACATGCATGTGGCATCCCCTGCCTGTGATCGCCCTTCTCCTGTTCCCCTCAGCCCCAAGCAGCCCCTTGCAAGGGGAAACCCACTGTTTCCTATGTTTTTTGCCTTTATAGGAGAAAATCCTCCTTTTCCCACAGTAAACAGAAAACACAGATCCCTGCTGATAATCATGAAAAACTGTTCAGATTTACATGACATGAACAGAGAGCTAGACATAAGACTTAGAATCATAGAAAGTTAGCACTGGAAGGGACCTCAGGAGGTCACATCTAGTCCAACCCCGTACTCAAAGCAGGACCATCCCCAACTAGATCATTCCAGCCAGGGGTTTGTCTAGCTGAGTCTTGAAAACCTCCAAGGATGGAGCTTGCACCACCTCTCTGGGTAACCTGTTTCAGCATTTTACTACCCTCCTAGTGAGAAAATTCTACCTAATATCTAACTTAAACTTCTGCTGCTGCAACTTGAGACCATTGCTCCTTGTTCTGTCATCTGTCACCACTGAAAACAGTCTAGCTCCATCCTCTGTTGAACCCCACTTCAGGTAGGTGAAGGCTGCTATTAAATCCCCTCTCAGTCTTCTCCTCTATAGACTAAATGTGAACATTTTTATATACATAAGCCAAGTGTACATTTAGGCACCAGTATTTAATGATTTCAGACTTTGGAGCATAAGCCTTCTTGACTTCACACGGCAAACCCTGATGTATTAGTCTAATCTTGGTAAAGCATTTAAATTCCTTTGATTTGTGCAAGTTCAGTAGATCAAAAGGGCTACCTGCTTACCAATTTTGGCTTGTTTACACAGTAAAGATGTTGGTGGAGCCCCAAACTCACCTATATCATTGAAATATGAAATATCTTAGTAGGAAGAAATCAAATTCTATTAATTAATGAATACAGGTTTCCCTCGCTTTATGGTTCTGTATGTGCGAATTTGTGCTTATGCAATGACCCTTTTTATACCAAAAATTTGTTATATGTGAGGTAAATTCACTCTCATGCGATCAAGTGGGGTGGAAGCCCGCAGTTAACTACTTTGTGCAGTGCATTGTGGGAGTGACGTGCACCAAAATATAGTCTCCTGGGTGGATCTGTGCTCCTCACTTGTTGTCTGCGACATGTGTTTCTGTAGTTGCCATCCCCATTATGATAATACCCTGTGCTTGTGTACTGTCTGCTGTTGGGGAGTACCAAAATTTTCTTGTAAAAGTGGTAGAAATGGGTCTGGGGGTCAGTACAGTCCAAGTCTTGGAACATATCCCTATTTGCTAAATTGTAAAGTGGGTTCCCTTTATGCAAATTCTAGTTATGTGCCATTTTCCAGGAATGCAGGTACAGCATAAAGCGAGGGAAGCCTGTACAATTATCTTTCTCAGTGATTGAAGACAAAATGGTAAGAGTGTACACAACATCATAAAAATAACTGATCAGTTAATGTAATTTAAAATCATTTAAATGTAAAAATGTATTTTTGATAATGTGTGCTTGTACGCACAATGGTGGTTTAATTCTCCCTAAACTGAAATGGCGCTTTTTTAAAAACCTGCCATTCCCACCATTTCAGTTTAGAGAGAACTAAACCCCCATTGCCTGTACATGGGTGAGGGGGCCCAATCCTTTTTTTTTTCCTTCCCAGCCTACCTGCTTCTCCTGCACCATGGTCCCTGAGCTGCGTGGGCCCAGTGCTTCCTTACACAATGGCAGCATCCCCCAGGTGGCACCTGCCCGCTAGCACCTGGCTCAGGTGGTCCTGGGGGGTGCTGCCACCGCGGAGGGAAGCACTGGGCCCCACACAACTGGGGCTGTATGACCTGGTGGCAGCTTGTGCAGGCAGGCTTAACTGAGGGGAAAAAAATTGCGAAGACCCTAATCTTTTTTATTTTCCTCCTGGAGCCTGCCTGCCTGAGCTTTGCAGGGCATGGTGCTTTCCTCTGTGGCAGCAGTGTCCCCTGGGACCACCTTGGCTGGGTGCCAGTGGGTGGGTGCCACCTAGGAGATGTCACCACTGCAGAGGGAAACACCTGGGTCCCCCACAGCTCAGGGGCCAACAGCCCGCTGGCAGCTCCCCCCTCCCCCCACTGTGGGGGAGGCAGGTAAGGTCCAGTACCCCATGCACCGTCCCTGCCTCTTGGGACAACCCAGGAATGGATGGCTTGCCCCTGGAGCGGAGCGGGAGGGCAGCTGGGTGTGCTAGCGGCAGGAAAAGGGGGCGGGGACAGTGTATGGGGTGTTGGGAGCCCCCCCAAGCCTGAACTTCCCTGAGCATGTCTGTTTCCAGCGCCCCATGCACCGTTGCATTTTGTTAGGTAGCAAACTAAAACACCTCAGAGGTGTTTTACTTTGCTATGTAATGAAGTCCTGTAAAATGGAATAAGCCACTGTACATGTAAATAGCAACACCATTAAAACAGAATACACTGCCAAGCATGTAAATAGCAATGCCAATAATGGTGCAAAAGGGCATTTTGCTGCTTTAAAGGCCAGTTTTGTTGCATGTACAAAGGCCCAATGATTTTCTTCACCCTGGAATTCAGTTTACTTATCTTTCTCTAGTTAGAAGTATCAGGCCAGATTCTATTCCACTTTTTTGGCATCTAAGTGAACTTAAGTTCCTAAGTGCAATTCTGTTCCATCCTGTCTGAATCCCTAACAATCTATTAATGCAGGGGTGCTCAACCTCCAGCCTCTGTTGTCATGTCATCTGGCTCATGGAGCTCTGCACAGGACCAGAAATTTGGCAATGGGGAGTGGTGGCACTGCTATCCTGTTGCCAAATTTCCAGTGCCAAGGGGAGCCCCAGGCTCTTCATGCTGGATTGGGCATCCAATCCCAGTGTGCAGGGCCAGGCGCAAGTGGTGCTAGGCCCCAAGACCTAATCCTGGCACATGAGAGTGCTGCTGTCCAATTCTGGCACAGGGGCAAGAGAGGATGGAGCTGCACCCCAGGGCCCACTCCCGGCAAGTGGGGGCATGAGGGTGTGGTACTATCCCCCAGGGCCCAATCACAGCATTCGGGGCATGGAGAGGGCAGTGCAGAGTCCTAGGGCCCAGTTCTGGTGTGCAGGGCTTGATCTAGACCTGCAGACTGGCCCCATGCCATTCATCTGACCTATAGGGCCAAAAGCTTGGGCACCACTGCATTAATGTAGCTACTTATAAAACACACTATTATCTGACCCTTAACTTAAGTAATAAAAAAGTAGTAAGTAGAAGGAGGACCCATCTCCTTTTACATTAGCAGTTTTTCTACTCAAGCAGGGTGGAATAGAACCACAGAGGCCCAAGTCCACTTACTGATATGTTCCTAATAGGTGGAACAGAATGTGGCCCATAGTGATGGTTTTCAATTCAATAATATAAAAGTGTAAGTTAGGTATCCATTTCTTCAGCTTATTACAGATACATTGTAACTATTCTAAAGAAAGTATTTTTGATATTGGGAGAAAGGTAAATTCACTTTATTAAGAAAGTTTGAAGTCAGGCTATTTGATAATACATCATCAAAACACAACTCTGTTAGCATATTTCTCTAAGAAACTACTATTCAGGGATGTACATCTCCAACAGACAAAATCCTTATTAACTATACAGTAGGATTATAGATACTGGCTATAATCCTCAAAACATTTACTTTAAACATGTGCATAGTCTCATTGACATTAGTGGGACTGTTTATATGCATAAAGCTCAGCATACATCTAAATACTTTCAGTGTCATTTCCAAAGTTGTGAAAATACATCCCTTGAAGACAAAATGCTATACACAGTGGCCTTGTCAATAGAGATGCATTGGACTATTATGGTCTGGTATGGTACACTGATAAGTTGTTTTGTACCTAAACGGTGCAGAGAGATTTCCAGAGTTTTTGGTTGTAGCCGTGTTGGGCTAAGGACATAGGTAGGCAAGGTTCTTTGGGTAGATGTGATATCTTTTATTAGAGTAACTGAATAACTGGAAAAATGTTCTTTGCAAGCACCCTTCTTTAGGCATAGGGAGTCTCTGCTGTTCTGAGATCTCCAAGGAATGAAAGAAGCTAAAAGTGTGACAGGAGGTCAGTGCAGGGGTGACTGGTGCCTCCTGAGTCTGGGGGGAAGGGAGGGTACAATTTAGGGGCAGGCCCAGGGGCAAGCCAAAAGCCCCATATCCACTCCTATACTTCTGTGCCATGGCTTAGTGCCCCCTGCAACATATCACCAGCTTGCACCGCAAAAATCTGCCCTGTCCTGAGCAGTGCCGAGCTGGGGGCCAATCCTGGGGGAGGGGGGAGGGCTTGTGCCCCCCCATGCCTCCCCTACCAGTTGCCTGTGGATCAGTAAGAATGTAAATAGGTGGAAATTAAAGGTTGAAAAGGGAAGGGGAAACAAGGGGGAAATAATTCCAAAGGTAAGCAAGGGAGACTCTGCTGTAGTTGAGGTCTCCAAGGTAGAACGAGGCAGTATGTGAAAAAGTAAATAGCTGGAAAATAGGAAGATAAAGGGTAGAAAATGGGGTGGGAAATACAACTGGTAAGGTCAGGCAGGTAGCTGGTGAATCCGATGTCAGGCAGGTTGTAATGTGTCATAAATCCAATGTCTATATTGAGTCCATGATTTTCGGTATTCAGTAGTGAAGTTTGTAGGCTTGTCTACGAAAGGCGTTTTGTAAGTTTCCTTGGAGGATTAGAACTGAGAGGTCAGAGAGGGAGTGATTGTCTTGTGAGAAATGTGCACCCACAGGTAATTGGATATTTTTGTATTTGATGGATTTTCGGTGTGCACGCCTTCTGGTGCACAGTTGTTTGTTTTCTCCTACATATTTTCCATCAGGACATTTAGTGCACTGGATGATATGTATTACATTTCTGGAGGTGCAGATATAATATCCAGGAATGGTGATGATTCTGTTGTGGGGTGTGGTTATTGTAGGAGGTGTGGAGATGTGTTGGGAGGTTTTGTGCTTCTTGTTCTGAGTGGCCTGGATCCATCTGGTATGGTTTGGGTCATAGGAAGTTTGCTTCTGGTGAGAGATTTCCAGTGCTGTTCAACACTGCAAAAGGAACTAGCTTGTTCTTAGTATTTAATAACATTAACTAATTAGTTTTCTATTTGTTTTACAGTTCCCCCAAATTCTCAAAGCCTTCTGCAAAGGCTTACTAACAAAATAAAAGTATAGGGCAAATTTCACATAGTAGATAACCAAAGGGCACATTTACGGGAAGGGTGAGGGGAAGGGGAGCAGTGCTTTAATTAGAGCAGCCCCAAGAGCTACTTTAATTGAAGCATCACAGCACCTCATGTATCAGCATCCCCGCACTTCAAAATGGTGGTGGGTCGCTTGAACTAAATCTTGTTCAACGAGCTTTAGTTCAAGCAGCCCCACCACCATTTTGAAGCACGGGGAGGCTGATAAACAAGATATGGGAGGCTGCTAGAGCATGGTAATTACCGTGCTGCTGGAGTGTAGTAATTATTGTGGCATGGTAATTGCCATACAGATTAATCGAGTCTGCTCTGATGCACTGGAATTACAATGTGTTGGCGTAGCATCTGCACTCATGTACAGGCACCCAAAGTGACCAACTCTTGAGTTACTGACTGAAGTAGGAGCAATTCTGCTACCACCTCTGGCCATGCGAATGTTCCCACTATGAGCTCTGCCTTCCAGAGATGTGCAGACATCTCCCTATTCTTATAACAGGGACACTTATGTGCCTAGAGGGAGTAATAGAATTGCTCTTACACTTTAGTCGGGGAATTTAGAATTACTTGCAAGCTGCACTTGGGTCATTTACCTGGTGAAAGAGAATTTTGCTCTTAACGTAATAAATGGAAGCAAGACAGACAAATTATGTAAAGTTTTTGTGTCACTGCAGCTGCTAATTCAGACTGAAACAGAAAGAGATCTTTCCAGTTATGCTAAATTGGCAAACTATTAAGTGAATGAAAAAAACCACACTTTTTAAAAATAGGGCACTTTAAAAGAATTTCCTCTTCCTCTTGACAGCAAGATTACAGGAAAATCAAGTACATTGTCTTGACAGCAGTAGATTCAAGATTTCAAAAGATCTGAAATGACAGTGGAATTGTCTGCCTAGAGTTGAGGGGTACAGTACGTCCTGAAAGAGCTATACTTATAAAAAGACTTCCATTTCAGTCTGGAGCATGCATTGTCGTGAAAACTCTACATTCCCTCCCCTCCACCAAATGTTAATGACTTTCTTGTCTGGGAAGAAAAAAGGGCCTTTTTTGCTGTCTTTTGTTCTCTTTTGTCAAGTGTCAGCTTTGGATAGATGACAGACAGACAGCTGGTCACTTGAAGACAGATTTGCTTTATTGTGTAAATTTTCAACCTAATAATTTATACTTCATATTGTCTGGTTGAAAAAAGAGAAACATCTTCCTTAGATGCTTTTCTGTCCTGGGATTTGTACTTGTGAGGAAAATTGATTAAAAAAAAAACCTTCAAAGGCAAGAAATCTAGGGGCTATGAATTCCTAATGCATGTATACTGGCTTTGACCACTTCAGAGCAAAAGAGAGGCACAGCCCAGGTTTGGCAAAACATGCACTTCTCCATCCCATATAAAATGATCCTTTGTTGTTAGCTAAATGTTCATTTTGTCCACTATGTTTTATGACGAGGTTTTGTGAATCACTTCTCCTTCCAACCTCTCAGTCCTGATCTTGTACCACTGTGGGCTCAGACAGAAGTGACAGTTTTCAAGCAATCTGGCTTCTGAAAGTACCCTGTAGACATGATTTAACACATGTACACAGATGCAGAATGCTTTAAAAATGACCAATCACACGAAAAATTAACCCTGGTTAAATCAGGTAGGCGCTCAAAAGCAGAGTGCCTTAGGGAACTTGTGTTACCTCCAGGGTTAATTTTCTACCCCTTGGGTTGTCAGGGGGAAAGAGGGAACTGCTGGCTACTGAATGGCCAAAGCTGGGGGGGAATGGAGCCCCCTCAGCTCATGGCCCCCCCTAGCTACCCTGGCTGGGGTATTGGGGAGCTGGGTTGGGCCACTGAGATGAGAGGGCTCCATTCCCCTGCCCTGCCCCCCCGCCGCTCTGGCCATTCAGCAGTAGGACTTGATTATCAGAAGAAGTAATATTATAGAAGTACTGAGTATGTTTGCTCACGTACAGTCATTAAGCCTGCAAAGGATTGTGCTATTACTCATGAAGCCATGAATATAAAACTTTACAATAAACTTGTGCCAAAGGTCACCCCCAGCTGATCCTGCTGTAACTAGGTACCCACTCATTTGGGCTGGGAAGTCAAAAGCAGCTGGACTTGAAGCAGCTGAACACCCTGTCTGCTGTTGGTTATAAAAACTGGCATGCATTAACTATACTAGTTTGATGGGCTTTTTGGCTCAGGTGGAACAGGCTAAGATAGGATTTTGGGCAATGGGATATTTGCATGGTGGTTAGGGGCCTCTATATCACTGCCTATATATGCTGAGACAATCTACAATGAGGGGGTCCCAGCCCACAGACCACACCTGGCCCATGGCTCCATGTCTTCTGGCCATAGTTCTAGAAATTTGGTGGTGGGAGAGTAGTGGCGCTACTCCCCTACCGCCAAATTTCTGGACCTGTGAGGAGCCCCAGGCCCTGTGTACTGGATCAGGTTCCTGATCCCAGTACACAGGGCTGGGTGGAAGTGGTGCTGGGCCCCAGAGCCTGATCCTGTTTACAGGGACTGGGAGGGGGTGACACCAAGACCCAGGGCTGAATCCCATGTGGGGAGCTGGGAGGAGGTGGTGCCAGGCCCCAAGAACCAACCCTGGGGCTTGGGGGCAAAAGGTAGCAGTGCTTGGTCCCAGGGTCTGCTCCTGGTACTTGAAGCAGGGAAGGGTTGATACTGGACCCCAGGGCCCAATCCTGGTGTATGGGGCTTAATCTGACCTGCAGACCAGCCCTGCACCACTCCTCTGGCCCACAAGACCAAAAGGTTGAGCACCACTGATCTATAAGGTAAAGAGGACAGCAAGCAATTCAAGAGGTGTGAAGAAGAAGAGGGACTGACCAATGCCAACCTACCCTTGCTCTGGTGATTCAGTGGGCCTCAGAGGGTCTGTAAGCATATACAAATCAGGACCTGTCTACAGAGGGGGCATCAGACTGCATGTTTCCTAGCTCCCTTCCCTTCTCCCTGCAGCACTGGCATTGTTCTGAGAACATACCTGTGCTGCCCTCAGATCCCCAAGTAATTCCTAGACATTATTGCAACTCCCCTGGAGTTTGCTTCAGCAAGTATTGGCCCTCTACCACTGGAGAGGAGCTGGAGGAATGATCTTTCCCCAAGACACTGATGTGGGAGACTATTAGGTTTGGTGTTGCACCACTCAGTCTGATGTTCCCCAGCAGTCAGTCCTGGCCTGTTTTTTTTTTATTTCAGTGTCCCAGTAGCCTCTCTGGTCTCACCTGCCACATGTTTGATATTTTTGGGAGTCAGGACTTGTTCATCTGAAGTGACACTCAGGTGCCTCTCTCCACAATGCTTATCACTGGCTGTCTCAAGTCTGGCCCAGCCGGGATCACTGCCTGATGGTACAAGTAACTGCTTGCTGGTCTCTCAGACCCACTAATTTAGTTAGCCTATCAGGCTCATCAGCTTCTCAAGTTCACCCAGAGCCTTCGATTACTATCCAGTCCTGGGCCTCATTATGCTCATAATCAAGCCTTGATGAGCCCTGCTCTCTACTCCTGGGCCTCATCCTACCCCAATCAACCAAGACACAGCACCTTCACCAGGTCCCCCACAGGGCTAACACCCAATATCAGCACTTTTCATGTCAGTCTTCCTCAATGGCCTTTCTACTCCCCTTAAAGCCACCCCATGCCTCATGACTTATGGTGATGATGTTTTTGTTTCCTAGTTTATCTTTCTTCTTTACCATTCTCACACTCTCCTCATTCCTGCTCTTCAGGGAGCCCAGCCAAGGTCACACTAACTTACTAACTTGATATCCCCTTTTAGTTGCACTGCTGCTGGTCACAAGGATCCTCCCCTTCCCCCCTCCCTGCCTGACAGGGCACTGGCATTCTTCATTACTTGATTAATATGCCCTCTGCAATTTGCAACTTGGGGCTCTGTGGCCCATTTCTCCATACCCTGCAGTCTCCCTAATAACAGGGGTTAGGGGCCCCTTGCTACTTACCCTCCTTCCTTTTTACAGACCTACGGTAGGAGGTTCAGCTGCATGCAGTATTCCTCTTACCGTCTACACCATCACTTTTGGCGTGGGTTGTTGACTTCCAAGCACTGTAGCCAGACTGTGGCTCTATGCTGCACCACCTATCTGCCTCACTCTGGTGCAACACAACCTCTGCACCTTCCTTTAACATTGCAGACATTACCTTTTCTCTCCTTCTACCTGCAGCATTCCTTGGGTCTCTGTTCATTTGAGTTGTACTGATGGGCTGTTCTTCTGGTCCTATACCCATTCCAACATCCCCCAGACCTTGGGGTAAGTGTGGCCCTTAGCAGTCCACTTGGAGGCCTTTGTGAGAAATCGTCTTGATATCCATTAGTACCTATGTGAGTCTGCAGAACAGAAACTGTCCGCTGACTATTGATATAGCCTGGATTGCTTCAATGGATCATTCAAAAGTGACTGTTTCTATGTCTTAACTCTTGCCATCTTGATTCATCTGGATGTCTGCACATTGTACTGTTCCTGCAACACTGAATACCTCTCTCAGCTTCTTCCAGCCCACTTAAAAATTATCAACTGAAATGGTGGATACAAGTCTACCTGTAATTTCCTGACCACTTTAGGAGGAATGTCCAGATTGCTGAAAACCCAGGGTGGTAACTCTTGTATCCTGGTTTCCTTACCCAGACCCCATATTCTTCAGGCCTGCCCCTTACGTACTGCAGTACCCTAAAAGCATGCTGACCATCTTGGGTCTTCTTTAATGTTCACAGGTCTCCTGTGAAGTCATATTTGTTCCAAGTCTCTAATACTTTCTTCATAAATTTTTCATCTTTGAATTGAACCACACAACCACTTGACTATCCCTTCCCATGTCTTCCTCTGTTGTTCCTGGTGGTCAGTTATGTCTTCCTCTATGGTCCCCGGTGTTGCTGCTACTGCAAACTCTGGTTCCTGCTTGTCTACACTTATGACATGCACCCTTCCATCTTTTTTATTAGGAGCCCTTGTGCAAGTCCTTCTGAAACTGAGGTGACTAACAGGACCTCTTGTACTCTCTGAGGTTTCACCAAGCTTCTGTGGTCTTGGTGAGGCTTCCTTTCACTGTGCTTCTTTTTAGATCAGGGGTGGGCAACGCGGGACGGGAAGTTCTGCCCCTACCCCTGACCTTTGCCACTGGAAACCACTCCCCTTGCCCCCAGACATACTCCTTTTGGGAAAGAGGGTTGCCTTCTTGGAACTGGAAAAAAAAACAAATTATATATTAAAAAATCAAATATCTATTATAACATATTTTAATTTTATTTCAAAAAATACTTTTGTCCCGATTTATGTATGTTTGCATAGTGTATATAGAGGCAATTACATAATAGCTAAAAATAAAGTCTTACTCTTGTATACTGTTTGAGGGAGGTGTAATGGGGGTGCAGTGGCACTGGTTATTGCACATTAATTTAATACCTGATAACACAGGTACTAAACTTAATGCACCATATCAATGGCACATTAATGAAGATGTAGACATGTCCACTGTCTCTGACATTTAAAGCAACATCCCCTGGCTTCCTTAGGTGGTGGGCCCTCTGTCTCTAGGATCATCCCAACCTCCTTCATGTGGGCCTTTCTTTCCATTGGACTGAGTCCCTGGTTATCCCACCTTGACTTCCCCAGTCATTCCAATTTGGCCACATCCTCTGCTGATGATAATCTCTGGCAAGCTTCATTGCCTCTTCAAATATTTGTGGGGGCACGTGACTCACCAAGTCAATAACCCCATTCTCTAAGTCCCATATGAATTGCTGCAGTACCACTTTTTCCACTATTTCCACAGCTGTCTCTACCTCTGGGTATAACCATTTGTGGGTGGTGTCCTGTAGGGCTTGACCCAATACTTGGTGCTAGTGGAGCTCCTGGCTTTTTTGCAGCTCTGCATCATTGTTGCTGGGACTTTTCCAATACATTGATCCACCAAAGTATAACTTTAAAAAACTTGTTCATAGTCATGAGCATCATCCAACATTTATGCCACTTAGGCTTCCCCTATCAGGAGGTTTTCTATTACAATCCAGGCCTGGGACTCATTATGCCAAAGTGATGTCCTCAGGCCTTAATGAGCCCTGCTCTCCATCCCCAGGCAATTGCCAGCCTACTTTCTGCTCCTGGGTCTTAGTCTGTCCCAATCAAATGAATATGCAGGGCCCTTCCTAGGTGCCCACTGTGACCTCATACAGGGCTAACTCCCCTTATCCATGTGCCCTCACATCAAGCACTCTCAGTGACCTTTCTGCTTCCCCTAGAACCACCTTTTGGCTTAGACAAACTCAGAGACAAAAACATAACCAGCTTATCTTTCTCCCTTATAGTCCCCAGGCTCTTCTCATACAGGAAGCACCTTCCCCCAAGCCCAGCTTAGCTCAAACTGACTCACTCTTCCAGAGTTAGGTTTATATCTTACTTTAGCTCTGTCTGTTCTGGTCACCAGGCTACCTCTCCCCCAACAGGGTACAGGGGTTCTTCATTACTTGGTTAACAGGATGGCAGTCCTTGCTGCCTGCAGCTTGCAGCCTGGAGTTCTTCGGCCCCTTTCTCCATGCTTGGCAGCCTGCCCTCTGGATTCTGCAGCCTACATACACCCCATAGCCCCCAGTAATAGGGTCTGTAAGCAGGTTGGTGTGACTGATACCTTCCATTGCTTTCTCGTGAGCTCCTCAGCCAGTCCTCTACACACAAGCACAATCTTTGTACTAAACAAGGGAACAAAACTCAGCCTTCCTCTAGGCAGTAGAAAGAGGCCTTTTAGCTCTGTCCCAGTAACTGTCACATGTGTTGGCAAGTCCTGAACACTCCTCACCTCTTTGTGCTGTGCTTCGTGTGTCACTACATTCTTCCTCCCAGATACTCTGATCCCAGAAGCAGTTCAATCTGAATCATTGGACACTGCAGATGTTTAAGCCCCACCCTCCCCCTCAAAAAATGTGCTTTACCAGAAGCAGTGTATTACTTCGACCTGGCTCCATAGCATCTGTATAGATCGTATGCTTCAATAGGGTTTTTTGGCACTTTTAGCAAAGCTGGATCAATCAACTATTAGATAAAAGTGCAAAAAAAGCCCCATTAAAGTGCCTGATCTGTACAGATGTTGGGTGAGCCGGGTCTAACTAAGGCGCTGCCTCTTCTGGGTTTGCACTGGGCTCAACATGGGAGTGTACTGAATTTAAAGTAAAGTGGTGTTTTGGGGTGTTTTTTTTTAACATCTGCAAGTAGTCACAAAAAATGCCAGGTACCAATGCATCAGCCTGGGGTTGGCTTCCTTCATTATGTGTAGCCACTTCAGTGGGAATGGTCCATGACTAGAGCAAAGGAATTTGCAGCTCAGATATAGGACCGGATGTTCTCTGTCTTCAAAGTCCTGGGAAAGCAGGGGTCTAACTTCCCATTTCGTAACGTGTACTCTGAATAATTAATTTCCCAACAGGCAAGTCAGTATTTTACTAGCTTTGCCTTTAGTGCAAAGTGATTACAGCACTGCCCTGTGTCACAGTCCCTGGAATTCAAACCCTAGCTCATGGCACCCGCAGAGGACCAGGCTGCAATACCACCAGGAGTCTAGATATGTACCTCCCCCAGCTCATCCTGGCACTTCCCACAAGGTTCCTAATGGGATTAGGTGATCTAGGAGGACCAATGGGAGCCACAGGCCCTGGTGGGAGGGCTATAAAACCCTCCCATTTCTTGGAGAGGGTTATATGCCTTATGCCTACAACAGTACTGCCAAAATCCCTGCTTTGAACCTCCTTGCAAGATTCCTGTGCTCTTGCTCCTGTTTTGGACCTCCTAGCTCTGAACCCCTTTTTTACTCCTGTTTCACCTCTGCCTCAGTCTCTCCTGTCCTGCCTCCAGCCTTGTTCCAACCTTGCTCCTGACTTGGACACCCAGTACTCAGGCCCCACCTGGAGTACTGTGTCCAGTTTTCGGCCCCCCACTACAGAAAGGATGTTGACCAATTGGAGAGAGTCCAGCAGAGGACAACAAAAAGATCAGGAGGCTGGAGCACATGATTGATGAAGAGAGGGTGAGGGAGCTGAGCTTATTTAGTCTGCAGAAGAGAAGACTGAGAGGGGATTTAATAGGAGCCTTCAACTACCTGAAGGGTGGTTCCAAAGAGGATGTAGCTGGACTGTTTTCTATGGTGGCAGATAATAGAACAGGGAGCAACGATCTCAAGTTGCAGCAAGGGAAGTTTAAGATAGATAATGAAAACTTTCTCACTAGGAAGGGTAGTAAAACACTGGGGCAGGTTACCCACAGAGTCCTTGCAGGTTTTTAAAACTTGGGTAGACAAAACCTTGGCTGGGATGATCTAATTGGGAATGGTCCTGCTTTGAGCAGGTTGGCCTATATGACCTTCTGTGGTCTCTTCCAACCCTAATTTTCTACAATTCTATGATTCTCTAAGAGGAATTTGCTAGTATCCCTTTTCAGGTCGAATGTGGACACATATTTGGTCTTCCCCAACCAATTTGACAATTTGTTGACTTGAGACATTGGGTGGGCATCAAACTTCCATGCTGCACCCAGCTTGCAAAAGTTGATGCAAAACCAGATCGTGTCGTCCGGTTTAGGAACTAACAGGCTGCACCATTTACTCAATGATTCTTCAATTACTCCCATGTCCAACAAGCACTTCCCTGTTTCCTGTAGAGGCTCGACTGTCCAGGAGAACCCATTTTGGATGGGACAACCTAGGTTTAATATGATTCAGTGATTAATTAAGGTCGTCCTCCCCATTTGGTCATAAACAAATATAGAAACTCTTTCAGTAGGCCGTTGGTCTCCTCCTGTTGAGATACTGGCAAGCTATAACCTCACTGGTTGGGTGGTGATCTGTTTCCCACATATCCCTTACTCACTGGGAAAGTGGTTGAGGTGTTCAGTGCTCTGCAGGCCTGCCAGTGTTTCAAGAGATTTGTGTGATATATTTGTGACTTGTGTTATCTTCCCATAAAGCACAGTTTATAAGTCCACATCCCCAACTTGCCTTACAACCTGATAGGGTCTCTTCCATTTAGCGAGCAATTTGCTTTCTAATGAGGGGAGAAACAGCAGGACCCAGTCTCCAAGCCGATAGGTCTGGAGCCACACATTTTTATTATAATGTTGTTCTTGTGTTTGCTGCACAGCCCTGAAGTTCTTTTTGTTCTCCCCACTAGATCTAGTTGTTCCCACAGCTTAAGAATGTAGTGAACGACGTTCTGGGTCTCTGTGTCCTGTGCTTGCCAGGTCTTGGGAAGTAATTCTGACATACCTTGAGCCTGCTTCCCATAGTGAAATTCAAAGGGGAAGAACTCTGTAGATGATCAGAGAATGTCACCTAGCCTCCTTATACAGGCCAGTTCACACTGTATACTGGGTTTTTGGCTAGTTTTATTTTTCATGGGGCAAATGTGTCCCCACAGAAAATCATCAAACCATGAAACCAACAAGAATGCAAAAGGATAGATAAACAAGGAGATCAACCAAAAATCAGCAGTCTTTCCTCAGATCCCAAGAGAGCAACCCAGGCCTTGTGCTTCTTCCCAGCACCACAGCCTTCCCCTCCCATTTTCTACTCTGCCCCTGGAGCTCTTACGCCTCTCCGGGTGCATCTACGTTGTCATAAGGCTTTGTAGTGATGCACGACATTGCCGTATGGCGCACTACAGTGACATACTGATCACACGGATCTATATGTGATCTCTATCTACATCGCTGTAGCAGCACTCTCCCCCGGTATAGTGCACTGCTACAGTGACATAGTGATGAAATCTAATCGTGCATGGCGTAGTAACTGCCTGTAATGTGTTGTGCTTTAGTACTTTCAAAAGGAAGTACTAAAGCATGGCACCATAGTAATGTTGCTGTATGGTGATGGGTAGATGCACGCTCTGTGGCTTTATCCTAATTCTCTCATCAGTTGCAGCTGCTGTCAGCCTTCCAACCAGGCAGACCCTTAACTGCTGTCTACCTGCAACTGGGCCTCAGGATGAGCTGCAAGCTGTGCAGGTCCTTTTAGTCCTAGATCATGAAAAGCAAATAAAGCAGAAGCACATCCCATTTCTGACTATCCCCTGGTACAAACTATCTTAACATCCCCTTCACAGTCCAAATGAATTTCTCCACTAGACCATCTGTTTGGGAGTGGTAAAGAAATGTTCTGACTGGGTGGACTGTCAAAAGCAACCACACCTTTTGAAGTAGCCAGGACATAAAGACAGTGCCTTGGTTGGTCAATATTTCCTGCACAAGGCCCATCCTTGAAAAGATCTTTAGTAGCTCCATGAATGCTGTTTGGGCTGAGGTGTTGTGGATTTCTGCTGCCTTGGGATACTGGATAGTGTAGTCCACAAGCACCACAATCAAGTGGCACCTGCTGGTACTGGGTTCTAAGGGCCTGATGATGTCAACCCCAACTTGCTCAAAAGGGGTATCCATCAAGGGGAATGGCACCAATGGCATCCAGTGTTGTGGGTGTGGGACAACCAGCTGTCACTCAGGGCATGATACACATCAATATTTAATGTCCTGATAAATCCCTGGTTGAAGAACTGGGTGAATACCTTTGCCTGAGTTTTCTTGACCCCCCAGATGACCTGCTTAAGGCATCTCATGTGCCAATTTCAAAACTTGATTCTAGTGCAACTTTGGCACCAGCAGCTGGGTTCTTCAGGTTCTGGTTATGCTGTTGCACAAGACCTTCATCAGGACATCCCACTGCTGCTGCCCACATGGGTGCCTAGGTAAGGGTCTATTATTGTGTCATTCACCTGGGCCAGCTGGTCATATAGCGGAAGCAGGGCAAAGACTTAGTCTTCCCTCTTTCTTTGAATGAAATCAGTCCCCACTTCCAGGGCCCTGATCTCTCCCTCAGGCAGACTGCCCACAGAACCTGGTTCTGGGGAGTGCCCTCTGGGCCAGCCCAGCTCATACTGGACCCTGATACCTTTGCCTTGCCTCTTACTTAGTCTTTTCTCTGCCACAAGAACTTCCCTCCTAGCCCTTTGGCATTCCCAGTTTGATGTCGCTTAGGGTCCAAAGATCTCAGGGTCAAAACGAAAAATCTCCCCCACTTGGTCCTCAAACTGATCTTGCAGCTCTAGCTTCTCCTTTTTCATGCTGTCAGGTATGGCAGCTTGTTCAGTGGGCCTTAGTTCCAACCCACCACTACTGGGAGGGAAAAGTGGCTGGCCACTACTGCAACTAGTTTGACTGTTTGGCCTACAATTAAGAGTTGCACATTGTGGTGGGATAGGGGCCAGTATCCCCATGCATACAGTTATATAAACATGCTCCACACCCACAACTGATGGCTGGACATGATCCATGAGTTGTCCACAAACAAATGTCTACCTGGGACCTCTCAATGAGGCCAGGACCTAGATGTCCCCAACTGTTATGGGGAGTATATAAGCTCTCTGCTTATTGGACTGTATCAGAACTTCAGAAAGCCCAGAATGGACATAACTGCAGCCCATGAGTGGGCAATCCTGGTGCCAGTGACCAGGCTGGCCACACAGAAAACAGACTGAGGGTTCCCCTTTCCCTGGGCCTACCGTTCCCTCCCAGAAAGGATCTTCTTCAGGCCCTGATTCAGTGTCTCAAGGTTACTGAGCCTGCCCCTGTCATTTTGGGGAGCAAGGCAGGACTCCTGGATTGAGTGCGTGACTACCCAAGAGCTCATGAGCCATGATTGGTTTTCCCTGCTTTACATTTATTCTTTGTTGATCCTGTCCCTTTGGCCTGGCCAAAGACTTGCCACAATGTAATTTGGCCTCCAATCTTCAATGAAGCGGACTGGCTCTTTCACTCAGGATGCTAAGGACACCTTACTCTGTGCTTTGATGGAACAGACTCCCTGTGCAATCCCCTTTCTGGATCTAAATGGAGCTAGACCAGTAGGACTCAACCTCCAGCCTGTAGGCCAGGTTTGGCCTGTGAGGCCATGTCATATGGCCTGCAAGTCTTTCTATGTGCCTAAAAATTTGGTGGGGGAGCAGTGGCAGCAGTAATTATAGCTCCCCTGCTGCCAAGTTTCCAGACCTGTGGAGAGGCCCATAGGCTGGAAGACGTGCCATGTGGTGGGCAGCACGCAGCCGAATCTGGTGCGTGGGGTTGTGCTGGTGCACAGTCAGATCCAGTGTGTCAAGTCAGGCCAGCATAAAGCTAGATCTGGTGTGCAGAGTCAGGCCACACATGCTGTTGTGCTGATGTGTGCAGCCAGATCCAGCATGCAGGGACAGAGCAGTTCACTAGATGACATCTGTGGACTAACCTCATGCGTTGATCCCATGCTGGATCTGGACTCTTGCCACTCATATGGCCTGCAGGGCCAGAAGGTTGAGCAACACTGACCTAGAACGGGGATGCCATAGGCAACAGTGGTCAGTGTGGGTGACATTCAGGTCAGTGTGGGTGACATTCAGCATACTGGGGAAGGGGGAGGCAGCACAGGAGCAGATAGGGCAGGAAGCAGAAAGCAGAGCAGAAAATCAGGGAGGTTGCACAGGGCAGGGAGTAGATAACAGATTGGGGAATTGGGCAGGGGAAGGGGAGGAGAGTGGCACTTTTGAAAGTGAGGCCTAATTTGTGGCATGCTGGCAAAGAAGATTGGCCCCCACTGAACTAAACTATGATGTTTATCCAAGAGCCACCAGAGGGCAGCAGCATCCTGTGAAAGGCTTGAGGTTCATTGTGGCCCCAGAGGAGCTTGCTGAGATGGATTTAGTAAGTGCACTTCCTTCCTTTGTTTGCTTTCACTAGCTAATTGCAGAACATCACTAGCTGGTGTATAAAGGCAAGTATCAGATAAGCACAAAGCACAGAAATCCCCTCCCTCCTCCACACATGCACTTAATCAGTCTCAAAGCAGGACTTCCTCACTAACACAGCTTATGAGGAAATGTCAGAAACTGAGTCAGGTTAGGGCTCTGGGTGCTGCTTACTGCAAAGGTAGACTCCTATCTGATATGAAGTTGCAAATGTGCCCATTTTGGTATAGTCCTGGAAAGTGATCTGGGTCTCTAACCTGTTACAATGCCAGACACCTCCATGTGATAATAATACAGGAGATCCTTACCATTTGCGGGGGATACGTTGTTGTATCCCCCATGAATGGCGAAATCCGTGAATAAGGCACTGCATTCATGAACACCATTTGTGTTCATGAATGCAGTGCCCCAGCGGCTGGAGGTGGGACATGGCTGCACTGGTGGCGGCAGTGGGAGCTCAGCAGCGGTAAGCGCAGAGCTCCCGAGGAGCTCCTTTAAGTATTTAAGATGCGGGTTTGGCATTCACGAATATTTGAAACTGTGAATGCCGAACCCATGAATAGTGAGGGTTTTCTGTACTCCTGTTGCTTCAGAATTCAGCTCTCTATTACCGATGGCATGATCACATCTTACTCTGCTCCTCACATTAACTTCCCATTTAACAGTCAAGCACAGGGCCTTATCATTAAAGACCTCACCACTCCTTGTGCCTTCCACCGCTTTGCCCTTTGGAACAAAGGAATTTTTACCTGCAAGGGCAAGACTGCTGTCACAGAGACACAACTTCCTCAGCAGCTGGTTCATGCCTGTCAAAGGCACTCCTAGACCCCTTTGGGGTGAGTCAACATCCCAGGCACTAACTGAATCAATTCAAAGCAGTTTCTCTAGGACAATGGTGCCCAAACTTTTTGCCCCATACACCAGATGGGCAGGGCCCAGTCCATTCATAGGCCAGATCCAGCATGTGGAGCAGACGTGGAATGGCTCTATCTGGCTGCACAGAAAGGTCAGGGGGCAGCTCAGCACCAATCAAGCCATGCAGAGAAAGGGGGCAAGGCCTAGCCCCAACCCACCACTGAGAGGGGTGAGGGGACATGGCCTAACCCTGACCTGTTCAAGCAGGGCTTGAGAATTTGGTAATGAGGAAGCAGTTGCAACATTAATAGCCATTGCTCCTCCACTGCCAAGTTTCCTAACTCATGGGGAGCCCAGTGAGCCAGATGCCATAGCTCTGTGGGCTAGATTTGCTCCATGGGTGAGGGGTTGAGCACCCCTGCTCCAGAGCTTGAGGACTGAGAAACAGTGGGCCAACATATCTCCTTTAAAATGTGCTAGTGGTAAGAAAGTGGTGACATTGGTAGATAGGGCTACAAAGTACCTTGATTTCTGGTGTTTAAAGAGGAGAGTGGAGAAGATACTTATACCTGCCTGTGTTCCCAGAGCAGTGCTGCCCTGTGCTCAGATCAAGCGACTTTGTGCCAGGACTCCTGGTTTCTTTTCTGATCTTTGTGAGTACAGGTTTCCCTCGCTTTATGCTGTACATGCATGCGTTCCTGGAAAATGGTACATAACTCAAATTTGCATAAAGGGAACCAACTTTACAATGTAACAACTAGGATAGCTTCCAAGACCTCAACTGTACGGACCCCGAGAGCCCTTTCTACCACTTTTACAAGACAATTTTGGTACTCACCAACAGCAGACAGTACACACAAGCACAGAGTGGTGGTGAATGTTACCATAATGGGGATGGCGGCTACAGAAACATGTCTCTCAGAAAACGAGCGAGGAGCACAGATCCGCACAGGAGACTATATTCTGGTGCACATCGCTCCCGCAATGCACCACACAAAGCAGCTGTCTGTGGGCTTCCACCACACCAATAGCATAAGAGTGAATTTACCTTGCATATAACGAACTTTTGGTATAAAAAGGGTCATTGTAGGGGAGTGAATTCACACATACAGGACCCACATAAAGCGAGGGAAACCTGTACTATTCTGCGTTCCATTCCTGTCTTTACCCTCCTGTGCAGGCAGTGCAAGGAACACAGTAGAGGTCTTGACATAGGTGCTTCTATCTTGTATGTGTTCTCCATTATACAAAGATTGAAACTGTATGTTGTTGCTGTAAATGTGTAACTAAATCACATTTACTCAAAGAACCTTGTCTAACTAAATCATAGAAATTCTGGGTTAAGCTGCAGAAGTGTGGCTAAAGCAGAATTCCCTAGTAGCCTGTTTCAAAGTGACCTCAGAATGAACCTTTGCAGACATGACATCTAGTAAAGGAAAGAAAGCAATTAGTATGTCCAGCTGGACGAAATAAGTTAAACAGAGCACAAAGCCTTAAATGAGACACTTTAATCCAAACATACTATATCATAGTTTATGCATACCAGTAGGAATAATTGATGTAACCAATAGTTTTAGATGTAGTTTAGTTTTAATGGATATATTTATGTTCGGGTGTCTATATAGGTTGTAGAAACAAAGCTGCCTTGTCAATGAAGACCATAAATAAGGTAACAGGAAAACAAACTTGTGAAACTTCACGTTCTATCCTGGCGAAGGCAAGGGATAAGACATCCCCCCTTCTGGAAGTATAGCATTCACAAAAATAGAAATTTCTAGATAACCGATACCTTCTGCATCCACAAAAGAACTGGTTCAGTCCAGTTCCGAAAATGTCAGTCAAAGTGTAGCTCAATGCATATAATTAATGACTGTATACCTGTGATTGTAAAATTGAGAAGTTTGGGAGAATGAAGGAGTTGAGGAATTGTGGTTAACAAAAGTGCAGTGATCCTGGGGCCCTGTCAATAGCCATCCTCTCAGGCGTAATTGTGTTTTTGCATTCCCATTGTCTGATCTCATGGAAGTATCCAACTTCCCTAAAAGTGGGTATGGTACTGCCCCCTCAGACCATGGGGGGATGGGGATGGGGTGTGGCTGGAACTCCTGTGTCAGCAGGGTAAACTGAAGACCTGGATAGGGAGCAGGTGCACAAGAGGAACCTGCTCCTCTGCCAGCACTGCTGCTGCTGCTGTCCCCAGCTGATCTGCAGGAGGTAGGGAGGCAGAGCTTCTCCTTCTGGACTCCAGACAGGGGCTGTTGGGAGAGACAGTCCAGAGAGCTAGGCTGCACTAGGGGCAGCAGTGTGCAGTTTTCTCCTTCCAGTGCCTGCTTTCTGCCCATCCCTGTGCTCTGCCTGCATTAGCTGTGGACAGCAGCAGCATGCAGATTCCTCTTTCAAGTGCCTGTTTTTGGCCAGCAGGGGATACCTGTTGAGGGGATGGGAGGCAGGCAGGGAGGAGGCACTGGAAGGAGAAACCTGTACACTACTGCCGTGTCCGCAGGCTAACCTGGCACTCCAAACAGCTGCAGTCCACAGCTGAATCAGGGCAGGAGCAGCTCCATCAGATCAGATGGAGGCAGCAGTGGCAGTGGTGGAAGTTGGGGGAGGGCATCTGCACTGCTGCACCTTCCTGGATCTGCCCCTGCCTGATCTGGATGCTATAAAGCGATTCTCTTGGGAAGGGACAGGCATGTTCTTTCTTTATGCCTGAGCCCTGTCTGACAAAGTGAACTCCCTTTGTCTTTACTGGGGATTGAGGGCTTCCCTTCAGGTAGCAACAGTGGCAAGCCCTGCCATGCCACGTGGTTGTGGGAGAGGCAGCAGCAGAGACCTGCAGGCTGCATGCTGGCCCCTCATGGGCTGCATGCATCCTATGGGCTGCATGCATCCTGCAGACCACCAGTTAGACAGCCCTGCTTTAATGAAAGGCCACAGAGGAGTGGCAAGAGTCTGCTCAGGGCAGGATCTGGTGGGATGAAAGTTGTTCAAACATCCTTTGTTGCTCTTCCATAACTTGAGAGGCTAGCAGATCAGAAATAAATGAACACTTAGAGGTCACAATGAGTTCCCTCTCTCCCTGTGGCCTCCCATCTGATTCTCTTAAAAAGCACAGCTAGCACTTTTCTATAGGCCCCGAAGGAACAGCCTGAACTCAGAACACCTTCCTGTCATTCCCTGAAACGGCCTCGTCCTCCATGCTTGGAATGTCACATCTGCCTGCTGCTGAGCAGGCCCCAGTGAAATGGAAGGAACAAAAGTGGTGTCTGAATGCAGACGCTGGCTGAATAAAATGAAGCAGATGCAGAGCCTTGCATTTTGAAAAGACAAGAAGGGTTTTTTTCAGTTCTGAAAGCTGTTTATTCTTCACAGTGTGCTGACACCAGAACGGAAAATGCCTTTTCCTGAACCTGGTTATTTATAAACAAGGGCTGCCTGCTGCTGCTGAGTCTTCTCATGCAAAGAGGAAGGGGTGTTTGCAAAGTTTTTCTTTTGTTGCCTTGAATTCAGTCAAAGATGTTTCATATTGTGGGGAAGAAAATGGAGCCTGATTATGATGTGTTCCAGGCATTTAACTGAACAAACAGATTTTAATAAATCTTTGGAGTTAATAAACTCCAATGAATATCTAATTAAGTCCTAAATGTTTCTGGTTAGCACTGCTTAAAACAGGATGTTGCAGAGGCTCTGTTAGGGAGATTACTCATTTACTGCAATCATTTAACTTTAATGCATGAAATAGCAATTAAACATGTCAGCAATGCACGTTAGGAGTAAAACAGGTTAGCAGCTGTTACCATTTTTGAAGTATACTTTCAGCATGAACACTGTTGAACACTGTTGCAGTTACCACTTAATTTTGCAGTGAAAATTGATAACAAGTCTTTGTGTGTAGGGGTAGATGTTAGTTTGTTTGTGCAAGTTCATATCAGAGAGTGTGTGTGTGCATGTGCATAAACGTCTGTGTTTGCATGCATACAGCTGTCTGCTGGTATGTGCGTGCGTGCGTATTTGTGTAATTTTTGTGAATACATACATACATACATACATACATATACATCTATGCATAAATACAAAGTGTGTCTTAGTGTCTGTGCCTGAATGGAAAACAGACCAACCATAATTTATGGAGCACCACGCTACGTCACTCTGACACTACCTGAATGCATAACTGCATGCTGTAACAGAGAACCTGGGGCTCTTTGTTATTTTAAGAGAGAAAGAGCCCAGGGAGAGCCCCAGGTTGGGGAAGACTGCTGTAGGAGACCTGGTCCAGGGATGTGAGGGATGTGAGTGCTACAATAGGACAATGTCTGTGTTAGCAGTAGGAAGCTTATTGCAGTGCTGGTTGCTCCACAGTAGGACTGTAGACTGAAGTCTTGCAGGGAAGACAAGAAACTGCTACTGGTAGGCTGCCATGGAGACCAGTTAGTGAGCCGAATTAGATAGCACACCTGGGGCCAGCCCTGTTGAGTCACCTGACCGGCAATGGGCAGGGCATGGGAGAAGGATAAACCAGAGCCAGAGCCAAGGTGGTCAGTCTAGCCTTGGAAGCTGAAGAAGGGAGGGCTCTGGGGGGAGATGCCTGTTGCTGAGAGATGGACTGTGAACATGCTGTGCCTGCAGACAGCACATGAAGGGCTGAGGCCTAGTAGCGGACTAAGGCCCATGGCTGGATAGGAGTTTTTGTATATGGCTAGAGGTTTTGTTCTAGCCAGCGTACTTTTTAGTTTTAGTCTTAACCAGTGATTTGGGTTTGTGATTGTCAGGGGAAGGCAGCGGTTCCAATAGTGCCTGAGGGCACAGCAGTGTCTTGAGCCCTACCAGGGCCTAGGGCAGGGGTGCAAAAAATATGGTTCCCCTGGCCCCACCCTTCTCTGCCAATCAGTGGTGAGCGGTGGGGCTGCATGATGGGCAGCCCTTTTTACCAATGGGTAGTGAGGGCCAGAGGTGCTGGGTCCCCTTGGCCAATTGGGGGGCTTACGCCCCCAAAACATGAAAATACATGCTTGTCTCAAAATGTGTGTACACACATGACTCTGTATGTAAACCTGTATGCATGTATAGGCCTCCATATGTGTGCAGACAGGTATATGTGTGTGCAGGCACTTGTATATGTGTATACAGTGTTGTGTTTTCAGACATATAGGTGCATCTGTAAGTCTGTATGCACATACGTGTGTGTGTGAGTGGATACTTATGTACATGTGGGTCAACCTATGTGCAAACTTATGTTTGCAGACATAAATTTGTGTTTGTACTTGTCCATGTGTACATACCAATCTGTGTCTGAATCTGTTTCAGAACATTTCCACCAATCAGGTAACAGTTGGGGGGTGTTGCTCTGCCCCTGCTCAGAGAGGGTGGGTGCAAAGCAGAGTGACTGCCCTGGGCCCTGCGCTTTGGGGGGCCCTGTGAAGCTGGGCAGAGCAGTTGTGGCAACTCTACGCCGCCGGTTTCACATCTGGCTGCTCAGCACCATGTCCCTTCGCTGCCGAATCCACTGCCCCGGGCCCTGCACCCTGCTCGGGTCATCTCTGGGTGTGATTGCCTGACTTGGAGTGTGGGAAATGAGGGAGTGCTTGGTTCCAAGCCTTGGGTTCCCAGGGTCTGGGGGACATGATGAGGGGGTATAGTCAAGTAGGGAGTGAGGACACAGCTGGTTATTAGAATGATAGTTTTTATCTGAACAAACAGTGCAAGGGAGCTCATTGATTAACAAGTGCCAACAAAAGAGGGAAAAAAAGGAGGGGGCACAGTAAATTTCTTCTGGTTATCGGATGTCTGCCTGTGACAGTGTGGGATGTCTGCAGGTTCAACCACACTTGCATTATAGAACACTAAGGCTGCTTGCAGACATTAAAAGAAAAACAACACCACAAACAGCGCTTTATTTTAGCCTCTGCACACCCCCACGCTGAGCCCCGTACATGGCCAGAGAGGCATCACGTTAGTTGGACCCAGCTCGCTTAACATCTGCGCACTTTCGTAGGGCTTTGGGGTGCTTTTATCTAATAGCTAATTGAATCAACTTTAGATAAGTGTCAAAAAGCCCCACTGAACCCTGTGATCTATACAGATACTGTGGAACCAGGCTGAAGTAATGTGCTGCTGCTTCCAGTAAAGTGTGCATTGTTTTTGTTTGTTTGTTTTTAATGTCTGCAAGCAGGCTTAGTATCCACACATAGAATTGATCCAGTTCACATTGAAATGTTTCAAAAGAGTACTTGATTTTCCACTTTTGAACCATTTCAGGCAGTCAAAGTGGGTTTAACAGGCTTATAGGTCTGTCTGTTTCAGGTTTAAAATAAATTGAAACTGATTTAAGTGTTACATGTGTCCTTACTCTTAATAGACTTAGGTATCTAAGTGTGATTCTATTCTGTGCTGTTCAAGCCCTGAAAATCCATTAATACACCTCTCTTGTAACTCCTTGTCATCTCACCCTTAATACTGAATCACAAAAAAGCAGTGAGGAGGAAGAAGATCCATCTTTTGTACCCTCTTTTCAGGGACTTCAGCAGGATGGAACAGAATTGCACTCATGTGCCTAAATCCACTTATGTGCCTAATATGTGGAATAAAATCTGGCCCCAAGTCTCTAAGTGTACTTCCATTTCAATATGTGCAGCAGCTCCAAAACTGCTTCAGTGTCTAGATTCTTTAGGGCTAGGAAAAGAAATTACATAAGCTGGTTTAAGTGATCAGAAACTGGTTCAAATCTGTAACACAGCAGAAGTTCAGTGCACATAAGCCACTTTCAAAATGTCTGAAACTGGTTTAAGATAAACCTGGATGGATGTATTATCAGACTTAACTGATTTAGGTTAAATCACTTTATTGAACTTCTGTCCCAGATCCCCTCCAGATTCAGGTTAACTCACAGTCCCCCAGAATCCCAAGGTACCTTGCACTTCCCCTGCAAACTCCGCTTCGCTCAGTGCCCAGGTCAGCTGGGCCACTGCAGGCATGTGTCTGCATTTCTGGAATCAAGTGAATGCCTGTTCACCTATCTAGTGGTGCAATCTACGCAGTTTAGACTGAACTGCAAAGATTGAATCAATTCAGCCTTGGGCTTTTTGACTGTGTGTACTTAGTCTAGTTGTCTAATTCTGCCTGAGCTCTGTTGTGATCCAGTTCCATTTTGGGAAGCTCATAAACACCACCTAAGTTCCCAAATTGTTCAATAGTAAAAAACCCACATAGAGTAATTGTTTGACATCATGGTGGTGGTGGTCATCTTTTGCTCAATGCCCTAATGATTAAGGCATTTTCCCAGGACATGGGAGAGACTGATTCTTGATCCTTCTCAGATTAAGGAGATTCAAACCTATATCTCCCATTTCCCAGGAAAGTGCCCAAACCACTAGGCAATAGTCTAGGTAGGCCTGAGGGCATCGTCAGTCCTTCCTGTTGAAACCTATAAGGAATACAAGAGTCATGGAGTCAGAAGGAGTCTGTGCAAGAGGGAAAGTGACTCTTGTCATTTTTTTCTGATGACTATTGCAAAATACACAAGCAGCACTGAGGACACTTAACATTCAGAAGACAAAGGTCCTCCATCAACAAGATCTTAATAAGCAGCCCCCAGCTCCAGTAATTCAGATTCCTGGTGAAACTCTGGAGAATGTTGAGTATTTCCCATACCTCAGAAGCCATCTCTTGCATAAGGCTTACATTGAAGAAGAAATCCAACGCCACCTCAAATATGCAAGTGCAGCCTTTGGACGCCTGAGGAAACAGGTGTTCAAAGATCATGACATCAGATTCGAAACCAAGCTTTTGGTTTATCAAGAAGGTGTAATCCCCACGTGACTGGACAGAGCAGAGACGTGGACAATGTACAGGAGACACCTCAAGTCGTTGGAGACGTACTATCAATGCTGCCTTCGGAAGATTCTTCAAATCTAGTGGGAAGACAGATGCACAAACATTAGCATCCTCTTGCAAGCAAACACACACGAGCATTGAGGCAATGATCATTCAACATCAATTTTGTTGGGTTGGCCATGTCATCTGGATGTCTGACTCCAGACTCCCAAAGCAAGTTCTATTCTCCCAGCTCAGTGAAAGCATACACTCAAAAAGAGGGCAGAGAAAGCCCTGCAAGGATGCCAACTTGAAAAAATTGGACATCAACATCAGCTCATGGAAGACTATCACCCAGGACCACCCCAAATGGAGAAAGAGTCTGCTGCAAGATTCTCAGTATTTTGAAACCTAATAATGACAACAGAAGATGGAAAAGCAGGAGTGGCAGAAAATGCATGTTCCAGACCAAATCAAGAATCCAGAGCCTCCCACCCCACACAGAAACATGTGCTCAAATTGCAACAGAGTCTGATCCCAAATTGGCCGTGTCAGTCATATTCGGACCCACAGATAGGACAATCATGGAAGTCGGTCATCCTCAACTGTGAGGAATTTCCAAAGGAGAAGAAGAAACAGCATTGGGAACAGGGGCCAAAAACCAGGACTCCCCCTGCTTAGGAGGGTGCATTCTGACTGTAACAAGTAAGCAGATTAAGTAACTTTAAAAGAAATTGAATACATATGGGTGTAAGCAGATAATTTAACTCTTTCAGGCCCTCTCTACACACTATACAGAAGGAAATAAAGTCACCTGCCCAGGCCATGCCTGTAATGGAGTCAGGGACTCCTGTTACTTTAAGAGGAGAAAGCAATAGGCTAAAGCACAGGTTTTCAAGCTTTTTCTTACTGCATACCCCCTTCCAGTTTTACCAGCTGCCTGCATACCCATACCAGCATACAGTTTATATTTTAACCCCATTAAATGCCAATTATTATTATTATAATGAAAATTAAATCTGCCATTATACAATTTTTCCTGAGGACCCCCCAGAGATGTCTTGCATACCCCAGGGATACATGTACCACAGTTTAGGAACACCTGGGCTGAAGCACTCAGCAGGAGATAGCTGAAATGGGGCAAGCTGCATTTTGAATAAGCAGCTGAGAGAGAGCCCAGCAGTAGGGATGCAGACCTTGAGGCCTAGGACTGCTAGGTAACCAGGGAGGTCTGCAGGGCAGGGGAGCCAAAGCTGCTTGTTAGGCTGACCAAAAACAACTGTGCCCATTTTCAAAGGCAGCAGGCAGAAGACTAGAAGGGGCTAGGCTTGGCTATACATAAGCTCAGCTTCTGGGCTGGGGCTGGCAGTCTTATGCTTTAGGTTGCAGGAGAAGGAGCCAAAGGCAGAGCTGGCTGTCAAATATCCTGTGAGCTGGGGGATCAAGTCAGCTCCTGGGGGGACTGGGGCAACTGTTATAGCCTTTAGGGCGTTTGGGATGAGTTGTAAGCAGAAGGTTAACACTTTGTTCCAGTTACTATTATTTTTTTGCGTGTTTATGTTTAAACACTAGAGGACTACATATATAAACAGCTGTACCCTGTACAGGAGAGATCATGCTGAAAAAAGGGGCGGGGTGTAGCTCTCTGTGTGAAGAAGAGCTACACATCCCTACAAGCTGAGATTGGCACTCAAGGAGGATGACTGGAGACCCTCTGGGTTGGAATATGAGGGGGATGTGGCGAAGGGGATACAATGGTAGGAGCTTACTACAAACCTCCAAATCAGGAACAAGAAGAGCTTGACCATGAATTTGCCAGGGAACTGGCCGAGGCTGCACACTCTCGGTGCATGGTTGTCCTGGGAGACTTCAACTACCCGGACAACTCATGGGAAGAGCACTCAGTCAAATCCGATTGGTCCCAAAGCTTCCTCACATGCGTGGATGAGCTTTATCTGTCTCAAGAAGTTTATGGGCCAACAAGAGTTAAGGTGCTGCTGGACCTGGTACTGGCCAAAGGGGATGATCCAATCAGTGACAAGGAATTAAAGTGAGCTGGGTGACTGGAAAAGGGCCAATGTGGTTTCCATTTTCAAAAAAAGGAGGAAGGAGGACCCAGGAAACTATAGGCCACTTAGTCTTACCTCGATCCTGGGTAAGCTTTTTGAGAGAATTATTCTGGCACATGTTCGTGAGGGGCCAGCAAGGGAGATTATGCTTAGGGGCAACCAGCACGGGTTCATTAGAGGTAGATCCTGTCAGACCAACCTGGTGACCTTGTATGACCAGGTCACAAAATCTTTAGATGCAGGGGTAGCAGTGGATGTAGTCTTTCTGGACTTTAGGAAGGCCTTCGATAATGTCTCTCACCCCATTCTCATTAAAAAACTGGGGGACTGTGGTGTCGACATCTACACAGTCAGATTGGTCACTAACTGGCTGGAGGGCTGCACCCAGAGAGTGGTGGTGGATGGGTCATTTTCGACCTGGAGGGATGTGAGCAGTGGGGTCCCCCAGGGCTCGGTCCTCGGGCCCACACTGTTCAACTTCTTCATCAGCAACTTGGATGAGGGGGTAAAAAGCACCCTGTTCAAATTCACAGATGACACTAAGATGTGGGGGGATATGGGCATGCTAGAAGGAAGGAATAGGCTGCAGTGGGACCTAGAAAGCTTATGGGGTGGGTGGATGAGAACAGGATGGGTTTCAATACTGACAAGTACAAGGTGCTGCACCTGGGGAGGAAGAACCAGCACCATACCTACAGGTTGGGGAACTCCCTTCTTGTCAGTGCAGAGGCAGAAAAGGATCTTGGAGTCATCATTGATGCCAAAATAAACATGGACTAATGGTGTGGGGACGTGGTCAGGAAGGCCAACCATACCTTGCCATGTATCCACAGATGCATCTCAAGCAGGTCCAAGGAGGTGATCCTCCCCCACTATGCGACACTGATCAGGTCACAGTTGGAGTACTGCATCGAGTTCGGGGCGCCGCACTTCAGGAGGGATGTGGACAACACGGAGAGGGTCCAGAGGAGGGCCACTCGCATGATCGGGGGTAGCAGGGCAGGCCCTATGAGGACAGGCTACAGGACCTGAACCTGTTCAGCCTCCACAAGAGAAGGCTGAGGGGGATCAGGTGGCCTGTTACAAACTAGTCAGAGGGGACCAGCAGGCATTGGGGAAGTCCCTGATTCCCCGAGCACTACCCGGAGTGACTAGGAATAACGGTCACAAGCTGGCAGAGGGTAGATTCAGACTAGACATCAGGAGGCGCGACTTCACTGTCAGGGCGGCTAGGATCTGGAACCAACTTCCAAGCGAAGTGGTGCTGGCTCCTACCCTGGGGGTCTTGAAGAGGAAGCTAAATGAACACCTTGCTGGGGTCATTTGACCCCAGTACTTTTTCCTGCCATGGCAGGGGGTCAGACTTGATGATCTGCTCAGGTCCCTTCTGACCCTACCAAATATGAAATTATGAAACTATGAGACAGTGATGATGAGTTGATCATTTTCACTAACCATCGCAAAGCTGGCAAGTCAGTCAGCAATGCAGTAGTCCTTGAGTTTAGGAATGCTGACTTTCATAAGCTCAGAAGGCTTGTTCTTGAGGCCTTGAGAGGCCTTAATTTGACAGGGAGGGGAGTTCATGATGTGTGGTTGCTCCTTAAGGAAGCGATCCTAGAAGCTCAAGGGAAGTCCATCCCAACCCATAGGAAAGGCAGTAAAACTCTCAGCAACCCCCTTGACTCAACAGGGAACTCATGGACCTCCTACATTTAAAATGAGAGGCTTATAAAGGATGGGAGACAGGAAACACTACTACGGAGGAGTATTCTGCATTGGTCTGCACCTGTAGGGAGCGAACTAGGAAAGCCAAAGCTGCAACCCAACTCCAACTGGCTACACGAATCAAGGGCAATAAAAAGTTCTTCTTCAAAAGTTCTTCAGGAAGTTGGAAAAAAACAACAAGGGCAACATTGGAGTCCTGCTAAACCAAATGGGGCAGCTAACAACTGAAACCCAGGAAAAAAGCCAATCTGCTTAATGATTATTTGCATTGGTTTTTCACCAGCCCAAAGGGACTTCCCTGCCTAACATGATATGGGATGACCAGGGTGAGGGTGAATATATGCCCACCATCTGCTTAGATTTTGTGAGGATGGAAACCCTCAAATCAGCTGGTCCAGATAGATTGCACCCGAGAGTGCTAAACGAACTGGCAGTCATCATAGTGCAGCCACTGGCAAGGATATTCGAGAGCTTGTGGTGCTTGAGCAAAGCACCTGAAGATTGGAAGAGGGCCAATGTGGTGCCTATCTTCCAGAAAGGGAGGAAAGAAGATCTGGGAAACTACAAGTCAATCAGTTTGACCTCAATCCCTGGAAAGATCTTGGAAAAAATTATCAGGGAAATCATTCTTGACAGGCTAACAGAAGGAAATATTCTGAGGGATAGCCAGCATGGGTTTGTTGCAGGTAGGTCTTGCCTGACAAATCTCATTTCCTTCTATGACCAGATGACGTATCACCTGGGCAAAAGGGAAGAGGTTGATATCACATATTTGGACTTTAAAAAAGCCTTTGACCTGGTGTCTTATGATGTCCTCATCGAAAAGTTGGGCAATTGCGGCCTTGACTACCCTATGGTCCAACGGCTGGGGAACTGGCTCCGACGCTGGACCCAGAGAGCGGTAGTTGATGGAACCAAATACCAAATCAACGTGGCACTCAGTGACCAGTGGTGTCTCCCAAGGCTCCATTCTTGGGCCTGTACTCTTCAGTGTCTTCAGTGTCTGACTCTGGTGTCAGAAGCAGATTGGTCAAGTTCGCTGATGACACCAAGCTTTGGGGAAGATCATCCACACTTCAGGATTGGCTGGTGATCCAGGCTGACCTTGGTAGGCTTGCAAGGTGGACAAATGAAAACCTGATGGCATTCAGTATGGAGAAATGCAAGGTGCTCCACCTCAGGGAGTGTGGGGGAACCCATATCACACTTATAGGCTTGACAATGCTACGCTCACTAGCACCACAACCAAAAGAGATTTGGGGGTCATGATTGACCACAAGATGAACATGAGCCACCAGCGTGATACTGCATCCAGCAAAACTAACAAAACTCTGGCTTGCATCTACCGATGCATCTCGAGCAAGACCCAGGATGTCATCCTCCTGCTGTACTTGGTGTTGGTGAGGCCGCAGCTGGAGTACTGCATCCAGTTCTGGGCTCCACAATTTGGGAAGGATGTGAAGCTTGAAAGAGTCCAGGGGAGAGCCATGCACATGATCAGAGCACAAGAGAACAAGCCTTATGAAGAGAGGCTGTGAACCATGGGTCTCTTCAGCATGGAGAAGCTTAGGCTCAGGGGTGGTTTGGTGGCAGCCTATTCTAATATTATAACAGCCTTAATCTGTCTGTCTGTCTGTCCATAACACTTTATTCATGCTCTGATTGGCTGGCAAACAGCCAATCAGAGTGTGAATAAGCATTTGAACAGGACGTGGCAGTGCAGCGGATGGCAGGGACACAGGGGATGGAGTGGGGAGGAGCGAACCTGAGTGGGTGGGAAGCTGGCCCACTGCGGCAGTGTGGGGGCAGCAGTGGGCCCAGCCTGGCTTGACACAGCAGCCGTGGAGGGAGGGGTGGAGCAGGTCTTCTCTCTCCCCTTGGGCCCAGGTCCGCTCCCCCGCCCCCGCCCGTCACCACAGCAGGCCGGCTTCTCCACCCTAGGGCCCAGTCCTTCCCCGCATCAGTCCAGGGCCCACTTCTCCCCTCCCTGCACCGCTGTGGTGGGGAGGGGGGAGCGGGCCTGGACCCCAAGCAGCAGGAGTGAAGGGGGGAGTGGGCCCAGATGGCGGGGGGCACGGGGCCCTGTCCCCTCCCACTCCCCCCGTCATTCTTGGCAGGCAGTTGGCTAGTAAGTACATCATGGGGTGTGCATCAGGAGCTGGGGGAACGCCTGCTCACCAGAGCGCCCCAAGGGATGACAAGCTCCAATTGTCACAAATTCCTGCAAGACCATTTTAGGCTGGACATAAGGAAAAACTTCTTTACTGTCCGAGCCCCCAAGGGCTGGAATATACTCCCTCCAGAGGTGGTGCAAGCACCTACTCTGGACTCTTTTAAGAAACATTTGGACACTTAGCTTGCTGGGATTATTTGACCATAGCTGACTTCCTGTCCTTTGGGCAGGGGGCTGGACCTGACGATCTTATGAGGTCCCTTCCAGCTCTAATATCTGTGACATCTATGACTGAGTTATGGCTATGGGGAAGGTGTGGAGGCCACAGGGGTACCTGGGGGGCACCCAGCATAGAGCCTTGCTAGAGTCAAAGCCCCTAAAGGCCGGTGTAGAGCAAGATGGGGCTGAGGCCCAGGAGCCCAAGATCTGAGGCAGGCCCTGGGCTGGGGGTTCAATGGGGGGGAAGGGCCAGAGGAAAAGGACCAAAGCCATGAAGGCTGAAGCCCAGACAAGGGTTTTGGGGCCTGAGGGGTCCAGTGTTAGTTTGAGGGCAGGAGGCTCCCTCCAAGTGACAACAGAGAGATACCTGTGAGGTATGGGCGAGCACACTTACAGCCCCTAAAGCAAAACCAGAGCTGTTTTAAAGGGGAAACACAGCCTCTGGAGTTTGGGGCAGAGGAGCCCTGGAGTTTGGAGAAAAAGAAGGGCTATACAAAGAGGAAAAATACTCAGGAAGAGGCTGCCCCAACCTCTGGGGCAGCCTCCCCAGGTAAATACCTTAAGATCAATTTGTAGTAGACGAGGTGAGGGAGGCTAGGAAGTATAGGCAGGTGAGTCTGACCGATGGGAGGTGTCAGATACGGGGGGTAGATCCCTCAAGCCTGTCACAATGTCCTGTCACCTTCTTTCAAGATCTTCAAAGCACCTGAATTCCAGTTAGTGACTGAGGACAGCAACTGCATCTCAGATATAGTTCATTGAGCACATCGTCACAAAACAAAAGCAGTCCCCTGCTGCGGGAGCTGGGAATCTGTCACGATGGTGCGCCTTGTCCATTACAGCCAAAGACTCAAAGGGCTTGCTTGTTTTCATTTATTTTTAATTAAAAATGAATTCTCTAGGGATACCGGCAGGGGTTCTGTGACCCTTTCTAGCCTCACTCCAGGACACAGCTGTAGCCCTGAAGCTCCCTGGGGCAACACAGATGAAGGGTGCACTGCCAACATACTCCTGTTCATAAGGCCTTGGGGGGAGCAGCACCTCTCCGTGCTTGAAACTCCAGAGCAAACCAAGATTGAGACTGACCCTTAAAGCTGCTGGCATTACCAGTCTTATGTACATCCCTAAGGACAGTGAACATTCTGCACACAGCGTTCGTGATACATAAAAGCAAAATTATTCAGGCTTTCCCTTTCTCTAGCATCTTTCCTCATAGATCTCAAAACAGTTCATAATGAAACAACAGGTTGGCATCATACAGGGGAACAGCCTGCTCTAGAAATACAGTAAGACAGCATAAAGGGATTCAGTCTGAAGTGAAGTAGAACCCTTCCTCCCCTTTCCAGGCTTGGGGCACATCTCTTTTGCTGTATCGATCTTGGCTCTACAACTGACAGACCATGCGTATGCATTTCTCCTCCACCCTGCTTGTGCTGTTTGGATGATGTGATGAGTGTTCATGAGTCAGCTCCTCTGAGCTCACAGAGATGTTTTGTCCATTGTGCTTCCTGAAAAGTGTCAGGGGCTGAAGCTGGGGCACTAGGGAATTAACTGTGAAGGCAGCACAAAATCCATCCCAGCAATGCAGGCAGAGTCAAGCCCATGAGTGGGGTGGAGACATTAAGCCAGGGACAAATGTTGAGGTTAATACTGGCAGGACAGTAGCCTCTTACTGAGGACAGGCAACCAGAACTGGAGGAAATCCAAGTGCAGAAGGACTGGACAGCTGCAGAGTTCAGGATTCTTCACCCCAACCCTCTGGTCTGGCACTTTGCTGCTTGCAGCTGGTCATGGGACATGAGTCTGAAAAATGCTGCTTGTGTAGCATGGTCCAGACAAACAACCCCTGGATCCATGAGCCAAGCAAAAACAACTTCTGGAAGATCCAATACAGAAACAGCATCCCAGCTACTCCTGTGAGGACATAGGTGATGAGCAGGGGATACAGCACTTGGAGCCAGAAGTCAGCTCTATCATCCAGGATACCAAGGACATCTCCATAAATTCTGTGCATTGCAGCGCTGGAACCAAGTGCAGGGTTTGGCCCAAGATGTTGAAACTCTTCTCAACTTGATTTAACAACCTGCAACCAACTGTTTTCTTCATTTACAGTTGAAACAGGAAAAGCAGGACTTGGTCCATATTTTAGTGTAGCAACTATGAGGCAATTTAACGGTGGGCTTAACCAACTTAGGAACATCATGAACCACATCTTTGGTGTTGTAACAGGCCATAAACAAACTCCATCCTTGAGCTTATGGAATCCAGGATAGACCCTCAGTGCAGAAATGTTGCTAAAAAGTGGGGGACAGAGTAACCATAAAGGGATTGTCATCACCAGGGTTTCACTGTACAGCCCAGAGGACAGGCACAACCCACAAAAAGAGGTCTCAATTAAAATACAAGGAAATAATTAACAAGGTAACACAAAGTGCCATCTGGGCATTCAGGACAGGATTGTGGCTACTTAGCTGAGATTTAGATGCTTGTAAAAGCAGACAGTTTCCAAAACATCTAGAGTTTATCCTCTATTATTACCTCAGCCATTCTGCTTTACATTACCACTTGAATTAGCCAGATTTAAAAATGGAATTTACTGTGAAAATCCTTAGCTTTTCTGTTTCGTTCACAGAGCAGCTGAATTTCTTCAGTCCCACAGTGAAAGCTGGATTAGGCCTGGGGACCTGGCTGTCGTCAGAGCGAGCCTGCTCTCGGGAAGTAGGAGGACAGTGGCAGCTTCCAGTGAAGGAAGCAGCAACCCCACCTCTGACTGTGGATGGTGAGAAGCTGTAATGAGGGTTTTGAACATTCATTTTCAATTGCTCTAAATGAAGTAATGCCCCCTATGTTTTGATAGTGCTGAAGTTAAGTAGCAAATGAAAAAAGCCACAAAAATTGTATCTTATAATGTCCCTTACTGTTTCCTGCTAATTGCACTCATGCCTCCCTCTCTGCTTCTGGCCTGCTAGTCAAGAAAAAGAGAAAAGAAGATATGGTGCAAAACAGTAATAAAAAATAGAAACAGAAAGGGGGTGATTTGTTTGGTTTGTGTTTGCACAGCTTTGAAACCCAGGGAAGCACAAACAATGCCTGCAAGACACAAGTGAGTGCACATGTTTGTCTTCAGTTTGGCTTCCTCCACATCAGCACTGCCCCCCCTTCCCCCCCATACCGTAACACTACTTAGAGGGAGTTCAGCAAGTCAGTGCTTGCTCCATTCCTATCACTCTGGGCCGTGTGGGGCTGCTTCTTCTAGGGCGTTGCATGTTTATCAGAGCGATTTCCTGGAACCAAAAAAATGCAGTGTCAGTTCCATCCTTAGGGAGGGCATATGCAAACGTCCAACAGCTAAGACTGTCATGGCTTGATTGCTACCTTCTGCTGAGACCCAGTTCTTGAACCTGGTGATTTTGCAGGCTGCAGTGGTCCCAAATCTGCCTGGACCTGTTGTAATGATATTTCCTGCTGTGTCCCTTTGACTCCTGCTTTATTTGAATGTGGGAGAAGAATCAACACTTTGGGCAATAGCTTGGGAAAGACAAAGCAAGTTTGCAGTTTGTCCATTGTGTTTCCAGGCCAGCCTGCTGGCTGTTTGGCGTATGACTGTTGGGAGAGGGAGCCTTCAGCTTCCAGGTGAGCAGTTCAAATTTAGCTGTGGTCATGCCCACAAACACTAAGTCAGTTTGAAGAGAATAGAGAGTTTCTCTGCACCTAAAGACTATCTGGATTTGAACAACTACTGTGGATGCCCCTGACATTGAGATTCCAGGCTTACTACCTCTGCCTGCAGTGCTGACACAGCACCACATAGTAACAGAATTAATCCAGCCCTACAAGGGGAGATCCCACACTTCAGCACGTGCTGTAGTGCTGACAAAAGAACATCCCTTGGTCAGCGCTGTATCTCCATTCTTGCCACTTTTTTCTAGAGGTGGAGGGGTATAAGAACAGGACATAGTGCTCTCCACCACAGGCTTAGAGGGAGGTAGGAAGAGAAAGGTGCCAGTTTGCCTCCTCAGCTGAAGCCCCGTCAGCTGAAGTCAGGAGCATCTGGACCTGAATCCACTTTTGGCCTTTCTTTTCTAGCTGCCTGGTGCCCTATATATCCTGGCAGTGACATTTTGCTCATGCCACCCCAGCTGGCTTTGTTGAACCCTTGCTAGAAAGCTCAGTGGAGGAATCGGACATGTTTCTTTGACTCCAGAGCAGCAGTAGGGTGTCAGAAACCACAAGTGTCTGATTTTGTCATTAATTAAAAAGCCTCAGCTCTTATTTGTCTGATTTTTTCATAGAAAATAACTTACTCTCTCAGCTGGAGATAAGCTGTGCTCCCTGTTCAGTTTTAAACTTGTGTTGCAGGCCCAGGCTGCTGTGGAAGAATTGCATGACAGGCTTTTAGCACAAATCTCTCCAAGGATGAGGTTTGGGTATATAGAATCACAGAGAAGTACATCTTGAGGGATGTCTGGTTCTTCCCTATCTAAATCGTCCTAAGCAAATCCTTCTCCAACCTATTACTAAAACTACCCTCTCATGCAACCAGAAATCATAGTACCCTACCCTGCCATAGTTAAAGCAGGGGGACAATGATGGCCAATGTCATGCTTCTGCAAGGGTTCTTAAAATACACTCAAAAGATCCAAAGAAGAGGGCCATGCTCCCTCACTACAGAAGAAGGCAAACATCCCACAGTCTGTACCAGTCTGATTATGGTGTAAAATTCCTTCCTGATCCGAAGTGTGATGATTGGTTTGACCCTGAGCAGAGGGGCAAGACCCTCTAGCCAGAAACCTAGAAACCCAGTACCTCTGAGGAAAGGTTAAAAATGAACATACAAATAAAACCCTGATACATGCAGCAGTAAGAGAGGAAAACAGATTCCTTCCTGGCCCCATGCAGCAACCAGCAAAGCCGAGAAGCATGGGAACATAGTACAGCATAGGCATAGCTGCTCCTAAATAATTCCTGACCAATGCTTATCCAATGTCTTCTTGAACACACCCAAGGATGGGAATTCCACAGCTTCCCTAGGCAGTCTACTCCACTGCCTCACTGTTCTAACAGTGAAGCAGTTTTTTCTGATACCAAGTCTAAACCTGCTTTGGTGCAAGTTCAAGACATTGGCTCACATCCTGTTCTTTGCAGCTAGAAAGGAAAGGTGTTCTCCCTCATCTTGAAGATGGCCCTTCAGATATTTGCAGACTGCTATCATGTCCCCTTTTGTATACATTTTCTATGAGCTGAACATGGCTATTTCCTTCAACCTCTTCACATGACTTGCCTTCCAAGCCCTTTATCATTTTTGTCACCTGCCTCTGAATCCTCTTGGACTTTTCCATGTCCTTTTAAAGATGTGGAGCCCAAAACTATACACAATACTCTAGATGAGGCCAAGTGAAGAGGCCTCATAACTCCTGTATGTTGCCCCTAATGCTACTATTGATGCAGCCAAAAAACTCATTCACCACTTTTGTGGCTGTATCACACTGCAGACACATATTGAGTCTGTGATCCACCAAGTCTCCTAGATCCTTTTCCTTAGTGCTGCCATCCAGTCTGGTGTCACCCATTTTATATTTGTGTTTTTGATTATTCTTCCCCAGGTGTAGCATCTTGCATTTATCAGCATTGAACTTCATCCTGTTAACTCCAGCCCAACTTTCCAATCTGTCAAGATCTTTCTGCATTGTGCTCCTGTCCTCCACTCGCAATCCTTCCTAATTTTGTGTCATGTGCAAATTTGCTTAAGAAGCTCTCTATTCCAGCATCTAAAGCATTAATAAATATTCAACAGCACAGGGCCCAGGACTGTTCCCTGTGTGACTCCACTCCAAACCTCCTGCCATTCTGATATGGATCCATTTATAATTACAGGTTTCCCTCGATTTATGCGGGTTCTTTATATACAGATTCGCTCTTATGCGATGAGCATATTTAGACCCATAATTCGTCATATGCGAGGTAAATTTGCTCTTATGCAATCAGCATAGTTCCCTCCCCCACTCAAGCAGGTAAGTCTGTGGGGGGAGGGGAAAGGGCCCTGGCCGCACTCACCCCAGCCCCGGCTGATATCTGCTGGGAGGGCAATACAGCAGTGTGCAAGCAATCCAGAAAGTTTTTGGAGAGTGTTGGGGACAACTTCCTGGTACAAGTGCTGGAGCAGCCAACTAGGGACCATGCTTTTCTTGATCTGCTGCTCACAAACAGGGAAGAATTTGTGGGGAATGTAGTAGTGGATGACAAGTTGGGCAGCAGTGACCAAAAGAAGATTGAATTCAGGATCCTGAGGAAAGGAAGGATGGAGAGCAGCAGAGTAAGGACTATGGACTTCAGAAAAGCAGACTTTGACTCACTCAGGGAATTGATGATCAGGCTCCCCTGGGAAGCCAGACTGAGGGGGAGAGGAGACCATGAGAGCTGGCTGTACTTTAAAAAAGCTTTACTGAGAGTGTGGGAACAAACCATCCTGATGTGCAGGAAGACTAGTAAGTATGGCAGAAGACCAGCTTGGCTTAGCAGGAAACTCTTCAGTAAACAAATCATAAAAGGAAGCTTATAAGAAGTGGAAACTTGGACAAATAACTAGGGAAGAATATAGGAGCATTGCTCAGGCATGTAGGGATGAAGTTAGGAAGGCCAAAATGCAGTTGGAGTTGCAGTTAGCAAGGGACATGAAGGGTAACAAAAAGGGGTTTCTACAAGTACGTCATTAGCACAAGGAGGATCAGGGAAAGTGTGGGTCCCTTACTGAATGGAGGAGCCAACCTTGTGACAGAAGATGTAGAAAAGCCTGAAGTGCTCAGTGCCTTATTTGCCTCCGTCTTCACAGGCAGGGCCATCCCGGGGTGGGGGGGAGGGGCAACTTCCCTGGGCTCCGTGCTTTAGGGGGCCCCATGGACAGTGCTGTATAGGCCCCATGGTGGCTGCAATGTGTCACACCTGCCAAGCGCCACTGGCTCTGCTGCCACACCAAGCACTGCCAGCTCCAGCTGTTCGCCAACACCCTGGGCCCCACACAGGCTGATGTGCCCTGGGCCTTGCTCACCCCTAAGGATGGTTCTGTTCACATGCAAGGTCAGCTTTCAGACTACTGCATTGGGCAGCACAGTTTGGGGTTTGAATGTCAGAAGCCTTCAGTGGTGAAAGAACAGGTTAGGGACTGCTTAGAAAAGCTGGACATGTACAAGTCCATGGGGCTGGATGGGATGCATATGAGGGTGCTGAGGGAGTTGACTGATGTGATTGCAGAGCCATTGGCCATCATCTCTAAAAACTCATGGTGATCAGGAGATGTCCCAGATGACTGGAAGAGGGCAAACATAGTGCCCATATTTAAAGAAAGGGAAGAAGGAGGATCCAGGGAAATACAGACAAGTCAGCATCACTTCAGCCCCTGGAAAAATCATGGAGCAGATGCTCATGAAATCCATTTCTAAGCACTCGGAGGAGAAGACAGCGATTAGATACAATCAGCATGGATTCATGTGGTGGAGCACTAGTGGGGTGCTTGCCACTTTAGGGCTATTGCAGGCCCCGGGGAAGCCTGTTTTTGGCATTCCCTGATAAACATTGTAAGGGGGAAGGTGGGTGGCAAAAGCACTTGAAGATCTGGATCAGGTAGCAGACAGGTGTGGCCCAGCCCTGAGGAGCAGGGCTGGAGGCAACAGTTTACTGCCAGACACAGAGGAAGCAACAGCTCCCAGAGGAGCTGCTGCTCTGAGAACAGCTCAGAGGTAAGGATGAGGCTATGGGGAAGAAGGAGACCTCATTGGTCCCGGGAGTGACTTAAAACTGCACCCTGCTGGGGTAGGGAGGCCTGGTGGTCCTGCCTGTGGTGGGGTAGGGCCAGGAAATGCCAGGTTCGAGGACCATCCCAGTGTAAAGCGGCCTGGGGTGCCTAAAACCCTGCCCCCACCATCTGGCGGGTCACATGATAACACCGGTGGGAGTAGTGGGGCCAGGGACACCTGAGCCTATTGGGGTGCAAGTCCCTGAAGAGGAGTAGTGAAGGCCAGGTAAACCTTGAGAAGCACCTGAGCTTGAAGGGGTGGAAGACCCTGGAGACGGTCAGTTGAGGCCCTGGTGAGAGGGAATGAGTGGTGGGCCAGGCATGCCAACAAGTGGCACCTGAGTCTGCACAAGTGTTCGATCCCAGAGTATGGGGTGGAGTAGAGAGTGGCAGTAACGAAGCCCTGTGAGTGAAGGGCATGAGTTGGGGCCCTGTGGGCAGGGACTTGAGTGGAGGCCCAGCTAGCATGGGGGCCTGAGGTAGGTCCAGGTAAGCCTTTGGGTGCCTGAGGCTGCAGGTGGGCTGGAAGCCAATTGGAGGGCAGCGGTGGCGGAGCTGTGAGGAGAACAGGGGATGAGCCATCAGCTCCTTGATGGAAAGCAGCTGGGGGGAGTCAACACAGTATTGTGTAAACTGCCCAGTGCTCGCTCAGATGAGGGTAGTGGGAGATGCCCAAAAAGCTGCACACTTGCTGGCCGGGGAGTGAAGAGTAGCAAGCCTGAAGACCCTTTGGGAGAGGGCAGGGTGAATGTGGTCCCCAGGAGAGAAGGGGTGGTATGAGTGATGCCCAGGAAAGGCGGGATGAAAGAGACCGGGTGAGACCTGGTGGAGCGTGAGAGGTCTCAGTGAGAGGGAAGTGGTATGAGCCCTAGCAGGGCAGAATGTGAGAGGCTCATTACTGTGATGAATTGGGCCCAGCCTCAGGCCGGAGCTTAGCACAGCTGTGAGCAACATCTGCGAAGCATGGGGCATGTATAGGGATGGTTAGAGCATGTACATTTGGCCCTTGTCAATAAGGCAGTTGAAAGGCAGCCCCCTGCCTAATTGTGAACATAATTATCTTTGACGAAGGCATGGCAGGAGAGTAGGCAGGTGGCATAGCCCAAAAACAGGTGGGTGGCAAGCACAGTGCTGGTCGGGGAGTTCCCACTTGTCATAATTTACTAGGGGCAAAGTCATGCTTGACTGACCTGATTATCTTCTATGATGAAATGACTTGCTCTGTGGATGTGGGGAGACTGGTGGATGTGGTATACCTTGACTTCAGCAAGGCTTTTGATATGGTCTCCCACAACATTCTCCCAAGCAAGCTAAGGAAGTATGTGCTGGATGAATGGACTGTAAGGTAGATAGAAAACTGGCTACATCATTGGGCTCAGAGGGTAGTAATCAATGGCTGTATGTCTAGTTGACAGCTGGTATCAAGTGGAGTGCCCCAAGGGTTGGTGCTTCATCAATGACCTGGAAGATGGCACAGAGTGCACCTTCAGCAAGTTTTTGTATGACACCAAACTGTGGGGAGTAGTGGATACATTGAAGGGTAGGGCTGGGATTCAGAGTGCCCTAGACAAATTGGAGGATTGGGCCAAAAGAAATCTCATGAGGTTCAACAAGGACAAGTGCAAAGTCCTGCACTTAGGATGGAATATCCCATACACTGGTACAGGCTGGGGGCTGACTGGCTGGGCAGCAGCTCTGCATAAAAGGACCTGGGGATTACAGTGGACAATGAGATGAATATGAGCCAGCAATGTGCTCTTGTTGCCAAGAAGGCTAATGACATACTGGGCTGCATTGGTAGGTTAGATATTAGGAAGAATTTTCTCAGTAGGAGGGTAGTAAAGCACTGGAACAGGTTACCCAGAGAGGTGGTGGAAGCTCCATCCCTAGAGATTTTCAAAACCTGGGTAGACAAAGCTTTAGCTGAGATGAGCTAGTTGGGGATGGTCCTACTTTGAGCAGGGGGTTGGACTAGACAAACCTCCTGAGGTCCCTTTCAGCCCTATTTTTCTATGATTCTATTCTATGAAAGGCATTGAAGACTTGCTATCAGGGGAATGTAACCCAGGGCAAGAGGAAGCATGTCTGCTTTGACAGCAAGTTACTGTTGATGTTTGGACTCAGTGCGGATTTAGTTTTATGTTATGGCCTGTGTGCTTATTCTTATTGTTGTTACAGTTTAATCTGGTGGTTTGGGTTTGGGACTGTTAGGGGTTGGCAGAGGTCGCAATAGTGCCTGAAGTATGCAGGTGTCCTGAGCCCACCAGGGGTTAGGGGCCCAGGACGCGGAGTGGGCTTTGGCTTGAAAGTAGGCAGCAGCCAAGAGAGAACCAAAGTAGGCTGTGCCCAGAGCAGGGTGGAGACAGGACCAGGGGCCCAGACAAACAGAGCCAGAGTAGATTCAGTGCCCACAGCAGGGCAAGGACAGGACCAGGAGTGTCTGAGAAGAAGTGAAAACAGGGCCAGGGGCCCAGGATCCAGGGAAGAGAGAGAGGGTCTGGAACCTGGAAGCTCAGTCTGGCATAGTGGACTGGAGCTAGAGTGCCCAGCAAAAGAAGAGGGGCAGAGGCTGAGAAGCCCAAGGCCCTGACAAGGGAGCAATGGCACAGTAACACCTGTGAGGCATGGGCATGGTGTAAGGGGCAGGTGGAGCCATGTAATAGGCACCTTAAGGCCACAGGTGCTGTGGTGTGGTGTGAGCTGGTCAGGAGGACCCACTTAGCCAGAGAAGGGCAGAACTGAGTCCAGAACAGGATCTGGAAGGAACCTGCTGGCAGCTAAAATAACTGGGGTTTGCTGTAGGACCCTATGGCAGCCTCCCTTTTGAGCAAACAAATATGTTGATGTGTAGCAGGCAAGTGAGAAGGGGAGGACACCCTAGACCTGGAGCAGGGCAGGGATTGTGAACCTAACAACAGTTTGCTATGATTTGTTCATAGTAAATCTATGCTGGCTGCTCATGACTGGCCTTTCCTATTTGGGATTCTTGTAAATAAACTTCCTTTTGATATGCTCCAGTAATGTCCCAGGTATCAAGGTGAGGCTAATCAGTCTGTAATTCCATGGGTCCTCCTTCTTCCCTTATCTGCCTTTCTGCCATCTCTACAGTCACCCACATTTCACAGTATCCAGGAATAGGGGCCGCTGGCTCTTTTGGACTAGCCTGCATGAGACTCCCAGAGAAGCTGAGAAATATCATGCTCCTCAATCTTGTTTGTACGGCCACTAGTGAGTGAACAGGTTCTTTCACCTTCAAACTCAAGGGCAGGCATCTGCCTTGCTCCTTCCTGCATGGGTACTAGTGTTTCCCTTGGGGTGCAGCCAGTTGCCCTGGGTGCTCATATAGGGGGGGCACATAATCAGCAGCTACCCTCTCTGGACCTCCTAGGCCTAGGTGCTGCAGCCAGCCCAATTCTTCCTACTGCCTCTACTCCCATGCTGCCCAGGGCACAAAACCTGGCTGTTACTTGTCTGGGTGGAGCTATCAGTTGTGTCGTAAGAAAGATAGGAGAAAGCCTCTGGAATTAAGGCCTGTCACTTGTTATTTCATAGATTTCATAGACATTAGGGCTGGAAGGGACCTCAGAAGATCACTGAGTCCAGCCCCCTGTGCAAAGGGCAGGAAGTCACCTGGGGTCATAGGATCCCAGCAAGATAAGCATCCAATTTGCTCCTGAAGGTATTCAATGTAGGTGCCTGAACCACCTCCGATGGCAGGCTGTTCCAGACCTTGGGGGCTCAGACAGTAAAGAAATTCTTCCTTTTATCCAGCTTGAAATGGTCTTGAAGTAGATTATGACTGTTCGACCTCGTCATCCCTTGGGGCGCTCTGGTGAACAAACGTTCCCCCAGATCCTGGTGGCCACCCCTCCTAAACTTATAGGTGGCCAGCAGATCACCCCTGAGCCTGCGCTTTTCCAGGCTAGAGATCCCCATGGCTCTCAGCCTGTCATCATAAGGTCTGTTTTCCTGACCTCTGATCATGCGCGTGGCTCTCCTCTGGACCCTCTCAAGCTTCTCCACATCCTTTTTGAATTGTGGAGCCCAAAACTGGACGCAGTACTCTAGCTGTGGCCTCACCAAGGCTGAGTACAAGGGGAGAATGACGTCCTGGGATTTGCTTGAGAAGCATGTATGGATGCAAGCCAGCATTTTGGTTGCTTTACTAGCCACAGCACCGCATTGCAAGCTCATGTTCATCTTATAGTCAATGATGACCCCCAAGTCTCTTTCTTCCATAGTGCTAGCCACTGTAGCGCTGCTGAGCCTATAAGGATGCTGCAGGTTTTTCCTCCCAAGGTGGAGAACCTTGCATTTTTCGGTAATAGACCCTTCTTTAAAGGTTCACAAAATATTTCCTCTGATTCAGCTTCCGCACAACAAGAGACACAAACAGCTTGTTTTACAGACAGATTCCAAGGCCAACCATGGCAACACATAAGCCAGTTAACCAGGAAATACCACTCATTAGAAACAAAGCTTGGTGCTTGTGATTTGCAAAGTCCCAATACAACTGTAGACTCTCCCTCTGCCTGAAGAAGGGTGTTTGTACCCGAAGGCTTGCAAAAATTTTTGTTTCCAATTATTTATTTAGTTGGTCTAATACAAGATACCACATTTACACAAATGACTTACAAAAGGGTTTGTGACTAATTCCACCAGGACTGTGGTTTTAGGCTGTTTTAGGGGTAGGTTACTGACTGGGGAGAAGTGGAGTGGTGCCCCTTTTCTTTTAGCCTGAGTAAGTTTGTTGCTAGCAGAGAGCAGCTTCACCTGGGTACAACACAATGTGAGTAATGGGGTCTGGTCTGTAGTTCTGATTCTATTACCTGTCAAATTGGTCAGGTAAAATTATTTAGGAAGATAAATCTGGGGATAGTAGTAGTAGATACGTTGGAGGGTAGGGCTAGGATTCAGAGAGACCTCAGCAAATTGGAGGATTGGACCAAAAGATATCTCATGAGATTCAATAAGGATAACTGCATAGTCCTGCACTTAGGATGGAAGACTCCCATGCACTGATACAGGCTGGGGACCAACTGGCTAAGCAGCAGCTCTGAAGAAAAGGACCTGGGGGTTACAGAGGACAGTAAGCTGAATGTGAGCCAACAGTGTGCCCTTATTGCAAAGAAGGCTAATAGCATACTGGGCTGCACTGGTAAGAGCATTGCCAGCAGATTGAGGGAAATGATTCTTTCCCCCTATTCAGCACTGGTGAGGCTACTGGAGTACTGTGTCCAGTTCTGGGTCCTCCACTGCAGAAATGATGTGGACAAATTGGAGAGAGTTCAGTGCAGGGTAATGAAAATGGCTAGGGGGCTTGGGCACATGGTCTCTGAGGAAAGGCTGAGAGAACTGGGTTTATTTAGTCTGCAGAAGAGATGACAATGGGGGGGGGAGGGTATTAATAACAGCCTTCAGCCACATGCAGGGTGGTTCCAAAGCAGATGGAGCTGGAATGTTCTCAGTAGTGGCAGATGACACAAGGAACAATGGGCTCAAGTTGCAGCAAGCAAAGTTTAAGTTCGATATTAGGATAAACTTTCTCACCAAGAGAATAAGTAAAGCACTGGAACATATTACCCAGAGAGGTTGTGGAGTCTCCATCCTTGGACATTTTTAAGACCTGGCTAGACAAAACCTTGGTTGGAATGACCTAGTTGGGGATGGTCCTCTTTTGACCAGGAGGTTGGACTAGATGGCCTCCTGAGGTTTCTTCCAAACCTAATTTTCTATGATTTTATGAATGTGATTAACTTCTGCCCTCTGATATGGGAATTCATTTTTCTATCTGCCAACAAAATAATGACATCCTCTTTTTTTGATAATTGAAAATTGTTCACCAGTTTCTGCAGCAGATCAGTCTTGGTCATCAACAGATTGCTGCAAATATTCACCATGTGAAGTCTGTACAGTGTTGACTACCTGAGTCACATGGTTTTGTTTCTGTTTACTAATTGAATGACTCATACAATTGATTGAGATATCATGAACTGTGAATTTTAGGAATGAAAAAAGTACCTGAAATTCAGCAAATGTATTTAAACTTGCAATGAATTTCCTGTGAATATTAGTGCTAGTAAAGTACGTGCTTTCACGCGTTAGATGATGATGAACATGGGAGGATTTGGAAACACCAGTTAAAGTGTATGACTGTCTCATGGAGAGAAATGGCTGAGCAATAATGTGGTAACTTATTGAGAAAGTCAGGATAAGAACCAATGGATGGAAGTTAAATGCAGAAATTAAAAATACAACATCAATATTTAGGAAGAGTTTGAGAAACTGCCCAGTGAAGTAGTGAAATCTTTGCCTTTGTATATCAGGAGTGTCAAAGATCTGACTCACAGAGCCCCTTCACCTGGGCCCTGGTGCAGCCCCACAGTTTGTGTTGACCCACATGCCACCAGATCAGCCCTACAAACAAGGCTCAGGAAGCAAGCCTCACGTGACCCCTGGTCGAGCTGGTTTGGGATTCTTGCTGAAAAAAGAAACGTTTTGCAGTTGCTATGGCTGTGGGGGACAGGGGATTTTGCAGAATTTCCACAATCTCAGCAAATTATTTGTTTCTCTATTAAATGGGAAATCTTAAGCTTTCAGCGTATTATAAGTTTTGGCCCACCTATTCATTGAGTAAAACTGCTACCTTTTTGTCAGGATTGATACTATGAGCTTTTACATCTTCCCAGTCTCTCAGTGCGGATGAGCTGGCCATTGACCGAGTTATCAAATAAACCCATTCTTGCCAAACAGCCAGCCTTTTTAAAACTTTTAAATATCTTCTTTAAATAACAGGAATCTTTAAATAACAATTCCTCCTAGTCCTAGTGACTGTGTTTTTTTTTCCCACTGACCCTGAGTCTGTGACATCATTTCCTATTTTCCTACACCCCTGGATTAGGCTTTTTCATTTCCTGCCAAGTGTCTTTGCCATTTACACAGCGTATATTGTATGAAATTACTATGGAGTCCAAATTACCTTGTATGTTAATTAGGTATGATGTGCAAGGCTCAGTTACATATACATGCTGCTGCTCTGCAGGTTTTTGGTCACTTCTGAAACATAAGAGAGGGTTTGTGATGTACAGTACATAGATCCTTTTGGATTCTGGAACAAGCTGCTGCTGTGGGAGTTTTCAGTTATACTGTGGAACACTTCAAGGGTTTTATCTGGGAGCAAGTGTTCATTACCAGCCTAGCTTTTTCTAGTAGCCTTCTGAGATTTTCTAAATACAGATTAATGAACTACAGCTACTTCCCTGTCATTGCAGCAGTAGGACATTAGCAGAGCCTTCATCTCCCCTGCTTTTACATATGACATGCAAGAGGGTGGGATTGATATATTGGGGATTATGCCTTGTAGTTGTGTGGGAGAGTTTGAAGTAGTTATTATGGGCACATCCCAGTGAACACACATGTATGGTTTGTGGTGCCTCAGAGCAGTTTGAGTTGCTGCAAAGCACACGTGGTGCCTGTGCACCCATGTGTTGTGCTGCTAATTTGCAGTGTGGAGGTTTTTTTGACACCAGAAGATCCTGTGCTGCTCAAAAAAATGGTGGGCCGCATGCAGCAGCAGTGTGTGCTGCCAGAAAATGAGCCTGGCTGGCTAGAGCCATGCACTGGCTGCCAGCCAGGCTCTGAGTGGCCGACTCAGCACTGCAGCTGCCCTGGGAAGCCCTCAGGATCCAGGTAAGGCTGCTGGCACCAACACAGGTGCTGGCCTCAGCCTCCCTGGCCTATACCACCCAGGTCACTTTGCCATGTGCCACATGGCACAAATATGTGCCACTGCTGTTTGTCCCATGGCCGATGCATGCCCCTGCATGTGCACACTTGTGGGGACATGCCTTATGTGAGTACCTTGGATTAACCATTGCCCATGAATGCAAGGGACTGGACTCAGTTCCTTCCAGTCTGAAACTCTGAAGTTCTCCATATCAAGCGGGAAATTTCTTGCGTTCTTTGTTATAGCCATTAAGCTGCTAGAACAGGGCATTTGAAATCCAGACTTCTGGAATCTATAACTGGTTTGGAACTACGTTTCAGGCCTCTGGGGAAACCTGAAATTATTCAAGTTGTTATTATAAAGTTGCTCCCTCCCAGCACTACTGCAAGAGATCATTATAAGGGCATGCAAGGAAGGCACTTTGAGGTCCTGAGATGAATGATGCCAAAGAGGAAGGAGGCACAGAAACATCTCTGGTTTGAATGTGGCTTAACACTCCTTTTGAGTTGAAGATATGGCACTTATGTGAAGGCAAATCTAGAGTGTTTTTTTCCCAGCTAGTAAGGAGAGACCCGGGGATTTTACACTGAATTAAATAAAGACTAACTCAGCAGGTTACCAGACTGTAACTTAGTCTGCCTTTAGTTACTTTTTGGGCCCATCTACATGACACGTTTACTGTGGAGTTGCCTAATTACCTCCACAGTAAATGTCTCTGCATCTACATGTGCAGCCCTATTAGGACACAAGAAACTAATAATCTCCACAGCAGGTTAGTACCTGTAAATACAAGTATCATAGAATCATCGAATCAATGAGTCGGAAGGGACCTAGACAGATCATGTAGTCCGATCCCCTGCCATGGGCAGGAAGGAGCACTGGGAGTGGCAGGG
>NW_017728940.1:7513198-7516639 GCF_001723895.1 Crocodylus porosus | reverse complement strand
CCTGGTGACTCCAAGGGGGGCCCTGGTGAACAGACTTTCCCCAAGTCCCTGCTGGTGGCCCCTGATAAAGTTGTAGGCAGCCACAAGATCCCCCCTTAGTCTCCTCTTGCGGAGACTGAAGAGATTCAGGTCTATCCTGCTGTGGAGTTTTTTTGTGCACGGCAAAGCATGTGTAGATGCTGACCTGGCTGGCTGGGGCCTGAGGGTGCTTCAGCACACTGAGCTGGATCAAAGCAGTCCCGGGCTGGAAGGCTGACCCCTGAGGCCCCCTGCTAGCTGGGGCTGCTCCGACCTGGCTCTACGTGCTGTGGTCCCGAGCACAGGTGTAAACATGCTGCCTGGGAGCAATAAGCCCCAGTATATGTACAGCAGTTTATTGCTTTGCATTAATATGTACATGCAGAAGCGTACTCTGCCTACTTAATTTTTTCCCCTTGATAACACAATATGAAGTTGCTGTCAAGAACTCCTATTCTATTCACCTTTGTGTTTAATGGGAAATACCAGCACTCCTTCCAGGCTGAGAACTGCTGATACACTCAGCTAGTCATTGACTTCTCACTTCCTCTAACTTTGAGTAACTATCTTCAAAACCAGTAAGTAAATAAATAGGAGGCTCCCAGCCCCATGTGTTAGGGATCCTCCCTTTATTCAGCCTGGTGGTATTTCACTGGGCCCTGCCTCCTTAGTCCAAGGTGATAGGAAACTGCCAGGACTATTCCCCAGCCATATGGAGAAATTTTTGTTGATAGTTTTTCTCTAGAATAGCTAAAAGGTAGCCTGAAGGTATATGAGGACTGTATACATGTTCTTCATTTACAACCCATAACAATGAACAGGTGATTATGCAGCTCAAACTGCAAAACATCAATGTTTGTGTGTCATCCATTCATTGGAAAGAGGCTGTTTATTTTCAAAACCAAAAGCATGCTGAGATGTTTGGTGTAGCAAACAACTCCCACCAGCCAGGGCAGGGGATCCCTGCCGCTACTCTGCATTTCTCCTTCAAAGCCTAGTTTTTATGATTTGAGCTTCAAGTAGCTTTAGCCTACTTCCAGCAGATTGTTTGGCTGCAGCTAGCAACTGCCACTACCAAATTGCTAGAGCCCATGAATACATATTCAGATGCTTCATGAGGCTCTGTGCACCTCTGATGCAGCTGTGTGGGTAGGAAAAGGATCTACATATACCATCTCCCAAGTGCTGAGCTATGACAGAACTGTCTCCCCACTCTGCAGAAGTGGAGTACCTCTGCCAAAAAAGCGGCTGAAGTTTTCAAGGATAGTTACTTTTGTATCTACAGATGATACTAGCATTAGATAATAGCTATCCCTGTTAGATGGGGAATGTTAGAGAAAAATGTCTCCTGAAGATAGAAACATTAAAGCAATTGTTTGAACTGGAGACTTTTTCATAGTTTCGTAGTTTCATAGTTGGTAGGGTCGGAAGGGACCTGAGCAGATCAAGTCCGACCCCCTGCCATGAGCAGGAAAGAGTCCTGGGGGTCAAATGACCGCAGCTAGGTGATTATCTATCCTCCTTTCGAAAACCCCCAGGGTAGGAGTGAGCACCACTTCTCTTGGAAGTTGGTTCCAGATCCTAGCTGCCCTGGCTGTGAAGTCGTGCTTCCTAATGTCCAGCCTGAACCTACTCTCAGTCAACTTATGGCTGTTATTCCTTGTTACTCCTAGTAGTGTTTGGGGGAACAGGGACCCTCCCGTTCCCCGCAGGTCCCTCCTGGTAAGGTTATAGACGGCCACCAGATCCCCTCTCGGCCTTCTCTTGTGGAGGCTGAACAGGTTCAGGTCCTGTAGCCTCTCCTTGTAGGGCCTGCCCTGCTGCCCCCTGACCATGCTAGTGGCCCTCCTCTGGACCCTCTCAATACTGTCTACATCCCTCCTGAAGTGCGGCACCCAGAACTGGATGCAGTATACTCCAACTGTGGCCTGACCAATGTCACATAGAAGGGGAGGATCACCTCCTTGAACCTGCTCATGATGCATTTGTGGATGCATGACAAGGTGCCGTCAGCCTTACTGTGTCCCCACATTGGCGGCCCATGTTCATCTTGAAATCAATAGTGACTCCAAGATCCTTTTCTGCCTCTGTGCTGATGAGAAGCGAGTTCCCCAGCCTGTAGGTATGCTGCTGCTTTCTCCTCCTTAGGTGCAGTACCTTGTACTTGTCATTATTGAATCCCATCCTATTCTGATCTGCCCACCCCTGTAACCTGTCCAGATCTAATTGTAGCCTGTCCCTCCCTAGTAAACTGTGTGGTTGCCCTTCCCGCTTAACTTTGTGACATGGCAAAAAGCAAGTTAAGAGGGCTCAACAGTAGCCACTGCACTGAGCCATACTTCAGTTTTCCTTGTAGGGGACTGTATTCACATCCTGGCTATCCAGGATGGTGATGAGTTGCCACCTAAGGTGGTAGCCTTGAGAAGGTAGGGCTGAGTTTATTTTAATCATTTTTGAGACTAGGTTAAAATTTCCAATGCACTTAAGTGATTTAGGAGTCTAATTCAAATTTGTCAGAGTGATTCAGGTATCTAGAAACATAAGTCTAATTGACTGTCATAGAAGCCAAAATATTAAGGCTCCTTTTGTGCATTAGAAAATAATGCATTAGAATTTGAGCTAGTACTGGCAAACACACACATGAAGTGAAGCTACTCTGTATTTTAACACGTAAGATAGGGGCATCATGCTTATCCCACCCTGAGGGGCAGATGAGTGTTGCTGGGCTGCTCCCCATCCTGCACAGAGCATCTGTGGCACTGGGTCCAGCCTGCCCATGGCATGCTGCATGTGCTGGCCCCACTCTGGGGCTTGTGTTGCATGCAGTGTGCAGGCTGGATCCAGTGCTGCACACAGTGCAGGGGATCAGTCTGGGACATGGGCTGCATGCAGTGCACAGGGCCAGGGTTCACATGTGCCATGCAGTGCCTGAGGTTAGTCTGAGACCCGTGGGCTGGATCACATGGCTCCACAGGCCAGATGCTTGACACCCTGTAAGAGAGAGAGAACCTGGGGCAGCACAGCATTTTCAAGCCTTCTTTACACCTGTCTGAACACCCTTTAAGCCATTACTAAAGAACCAACACAGAGGTAGTTTGTAGCAGAAAGAAAACAAGTGATTCTGCTACTGTTAGCTCTTTAGAACTCATTGTTTCCTAGTTTAGATACACATAGTGCAAAGGGGCTCCCTAGGACAGGACTCCCCCAGTATCTCACAGCCTGTCACTCACTGTCCCCAGGGGGAAGGCAAAAGGGAGAGTAGGTTGGTTCCCTGATAGCACCCCTCCCCCCCACACCCTACAGCAGCAAGCAGTCAGGGAGCCCTGCAGGGAATCTTCTTCTGCAGCCACTTGCACAGTCTTAGCTCTCCAAGACTGTTCAAAATGAAGCAGGAATTTCCTCACCCTAACCCTAACTCCCACC
>NW_017728940.1:7508868-7513098 GCF_001723895.1 Crocodylus porosus | reverse complement strand
ACCCAGCTGTCTGCTCTGCCAATGAGGGAGAAGGGGGACCTGGGGCTGTGGCAGTGGCAAGGAAAGCAGTTATTCTTGCCCCAGCCACACCTGCAGGGAAGAGAGACTGTCACAGAATTATAGAAAATTAAGTTTGAAAGGGACCTCAGGTCATCTACTCCACCCCCCTGCTCAAAGCAGGAGCATCCCCAACTAGATCATCCCAGCCAAGGCTTTGTCTAGCAGAGTCTTAAAAGCCTCTAAGGATGGAAAGTCCACATCCTCTCTAGATAACCTGTTCTAGTGCTTTACTCCCTCCTACTGAAAGTTTTTCCTAACATGTATCTTAAACTTCCCTTGCTGCAACTTGAGACCATTGCTTCTTGTTCTGTCATCTGCCACCACTGAGAACAATCCAGTTCCATCCTCTTTGCAACCACCTGTCAAGTAGGTGAAAGTTGCTATCAAATCCCCCCTCAGTTTTCTCTTTTCCAGACTAAATAAGCCCAGTTCCCTCAGCCTCGCTGCATAAGTCATGTGCCCCAGCCCCCTACTCATGTGTGTTGCTCTCTGCTGGACTCTCTCCAATTTGTCCACATCCTTTCTGTAGTAGGGGACCCAAAACTGGACATAGTACTCCAGATGTGGCCTCACCAGTGCTAAATAGAGGGGAATAATCACTTTTCTCAAGCTGCTGGTAAAACTCCTTGGCCACTTTTCAGAAGATGCCAGCTGATTATGGATAGCCTGTCTCTTTTCCCAGCTGTCAATAATCATGCTTCCTCAGGGCCATAGGGAGCCAAGGTGCATCTCACTATCACCCCCTGTCTGGAGGGCTCAGCCTTGAGGTGGCTGTGTAGCTCTCCAGCCAGGTCCCTAGAACATCTGCACACCCTTCTCACCAAGTTTTTGTGGTGCTGCTGCCACATCCCCATACTGCAATGCAACCTGTCCATAGCTAAGCTCTTAACCATGCAGTAAGTGTGGTTGTTTTGTTTTTTAAACTTAGAAGGGTCTTTTTCATTAGCATTCAATTAAACCTGGAAAAACCAAACATTTTTCCCCCCCATTGCTGAGCATTCTGGTAGCAACTGCCAGTTGCTACAGTATTCCAGGTAACTGTGTCGCATGCTGTTTCACTCGATAGCAGGTAGTAAATATGTTTAGAAGAATTGGCAGAGGGAAGGAATCTTGTAGAGGAGAAGTGACTGTTTGCAGAATGATATGTGAGCACCTAGAGGTCTAATTTTATTGTTTTGGAGGCAGGGCAGGTTGCTTACATGGTGTTTTGGTTTTCACAGGGAAGCATTGGGCAGCAAACTCTTCAGGAAAAACACACCATAGCCCCTTCATCAACCACAGGAGTCAAAGGCCATGTCTGCATCAGAAAAAGCTCTATTATCAGAATACAGACTGTACCAGCAAGGAGCTTCTAGTGCAGATGAACGTGGTACCCAGTATAATAAGAGCACCCTTGCAAAACCAGAAAAAAAAACAAAAAAACCCAAAAACAAAAACACTATAACAGCTACAGTTTTGATAGTACAACTGCATCCATATTAAGGGTTTTTGCCAGCAGAACTGTCAGGGAATCTCTCTCTCCAGCCTAAACCTACCAACAAGAGTTGACTTAGTCCACAAAACAGGAGAAGCAATCCACCAGTAGTTCATATCCCATCTCATATAGCCAATTCTAATGGGTACAAGCCACATTTTGGAGAGGATCAAACACAAGAATTTGCCCTCTTAAAAATGTAGCTACTAGGGATTTAGGAGTCCTTCCATTGAAACCATGCGGTGTTTAAGGGCTTCAATAGTATGTCCTTCATTCAAATACCAATACAGCAAGGCCAGATTTGCCACAGCCTGAATCAGAAGTCCACTGGTGGGAAGAACTTTGCAAGAAACCATTTGCCAATGCCAAATGATGCCCTGAGCACAGCTGGGTAGACAGACACCACTACCAAAACATGAAGGTCAATGCGGCTTTAGCTTTTATTTGGAAAAAAAAAAAATAAAATGAAAATCGTCTGTACTGTACATTAAATCACCAAGTCAAATCAGCAGTGATGTGCTGCCATGTGCTATCAGCAGCAGGGGGCAGTAGCAACTAGGAGTTGCCAATTAGCTTTCCACTTTGCAAAGGACCTGGAAACAAGAGACAGAAGGGAAAATAAAAAAACCCAGCTAGCATTAACATTTTACCTTTTCTGACAGATGTAATTAAAAACCAAGTCACCCTTTATTGCATCAGGGCAGGTGCTGCATTTACATGGCTATGCACATTCATGACAATTCTGCTGTTGAAACAGTCCATAAGGCTTTTAAAAATTGCTGGACTAGTTTTCAAACAGCCATGATCATCTTAAAGCTGTACTCTCCTTTTGTCATTCCCCTGACAGTCTCAAAGTCAAATGGCAAATGGAGCCCTTGCAAATAAATAATCGGGGGGAATTATAAATAAAAAAGTTTACATCAGGGATTATATAGGGACATGGATTGCATTTGGTTTCAGAGGCACAGGACTTAAAGCTGCAGTCTAGCTCCACTTTATGCCTAAAAACAACCCACCTACTAGCTTTACAGACGAGTACACCGCTAAGACGGTCAGAACCAACAGAGGGCATAAATAATGATCCCTTTTCAAGTTAGAAGTAGAGACCATTCAAAACCTGTTTCCCTTCATCTCCGAAGGCTAATAAGAGATTTGATTTTATGGAGGGAGGAAAAAAAAAAAAAAAAAAGTCAAAGTTTGACAGCAAAAGCCAAGCCCTACCCCTTCTCTGCAAGGTGAGACAGCAGCAGCTCAGGCACAGAGATGATTTTGTCAACTTCACTGGCAATTCAGAGTGCTCAGGCAAACCCAGCTAGCTGTGCCTCTGCCTCCTGCAACTGGAAGCTTAATTACGGAAAGTCACAAGTCCATTGTTTCTACCGGAGACAGAAATCCTGTTAATGCCATTTGGGATGACTCTAAAAGAAAACAAGACCGCTCAGTCTGCATTTCAGTCCATCAAAAACAGTTTCCCCTTCTTCTCCCCACCCTTAAAAACAAGAAAGGCTGCCCCCACACAGGAAAAAAAAAAATACAAGCAATCTAGTGCAAGCCATCATTGTCCAATGATTGTCTGTCAAGTGTTTAGGGAGGGGGAGCATGGGAGGGACAGGGGCAAAAGGAGAAACTGTAAGGGGGGCAAGGGAAAAAGAAAGGGGTGGGGGGAGGGGAAAAAAAATCAAAAAACCAACAAAAGAACAAGGACTGAATGCAAAGCCCTTCAGCAGCTGATGGCACTGGGCTGTTGTTTGCTGACGAAGTCCGAAATGAAGTCAAACTCGTTTTGTCCCAAGAAGAGTTCAGGCAGCTCCTGAATCCGGTCCAAACCCAGCTCCAAGACTAGAGATGTCAAAACCTCCTCATCTATGAGATCAGTGTCCATAATGTTCAAAGTCAGAGCCGGCGAGGGCATATGCTGCATGCCAGGGTGCTGGGTGGGGCCCACCCTGTACTGCTGTGGACCTGCTCCCATAGGACCATTGCTCATGCCCATCAGAGGGTGGCCTTGATACTGGGTGTTGAGTTTTTGTAGGTGCATGCTGGCCATGAGCTGCTGAGTGCCCACAGATCCCATGTACTGCTGCTGCTGGCTGGGGCTGCTGAACATCATCGCGCCGGGCATTTGGTGGTGGCCCATGGGTCCGCTGATGCTGGGTCGTGCTCTCATAGCACCGTCCATGCCGGCCCCGCCATACTGCATCATCTGCCCCGTGGCAGGTAGAGTCCTTAACACGTGCTGCCCGTGCTGCGGGGGCCCCTGCAGCCCGTTCATGCCCAGGCGGTAGTTCTGGAGCCCGCTTGCTCCGTGGCTCAGGGACATCATCATGTGATCGGCCATGGGGACCAGCTCACTGGAAGACAAGAGAACAGGTCAGAGGGCCTCGTCAGGAGAAAGCCCCTTCCATGGCCAGGCGGCACCGCGCGCCCCCCGCAGGACCACCCGCGGAAGCCCCCGGGGCCGCGGAGCGGAGCCAACCGCCCCGAGCGGCTCCGCGGAACAAAGCGGCGGCCGAGAGAAGCGCAACCCGGGCGCGCCGGGCCGGGGAGGGGAGGCAGGGGCACGTACCAGCGGCAGGTCCGCGGCGCTCGACGGCTGCGCTGTCCCGGGCACCGCACCCGCGTCCCCACAGCCGGGAGAGCGGCTCCGCGCCCGCCTTATAGCGCGGGTGGGCGGGGCCGGCAGCCCCGCCCCGCGC
>NW_017728940.1:7491308-7508768 GCF_001723895.1 Crocodylus porosus | reverse complement strand
CGGGCGCCGCGCGCCGATGCCCTCGGGGGGCGCCGCCGGGCCGTCCGAGATCACGAGGCAGACTCTTCCAAATCAAGAGATTTGGCCCGTAAATCATGAGATTCCGGGTGGTTTTGCGGGGGGCTGTTTGTGACGGGGGTCCCCCTTGCCCTGGCAGGATACGTGGTGCTGTGGGTCAGGAGTGAGGGGCTGCAGCAGGGCTGGGACGGCCGTGCCCTGGGTGTGAGCGCGCGCGCACCCCGCACCCCCCCCCCAAGTGGAGGGGAAAGCGGCTGCGGTGAATGGGGCCCCAGCGCCGTGGCGGGCTGTGTAACAGCCGCGGGCGGCTCCGCGGGGGACGCGGAGACGTCGCTGGCATGTATCCCCCGCCGGGCAGAGGCGGGCTGGGGCTCTGTGCCCTGGTGCTTTTGCCCTGGGAGCTGCGCTGCCACCCACCGGGAGGGGAGGGGAGGTGCACAGCCAAACTGCCTGCTGGCTGCCTGCTGGCTGCACCGTGCATCCCCTGCCTAGGCACACTGGTGTCACAGGGCGGAGCTCCTGGGGCAAAGGCTGCATACTTACTGCTGCATACAGCCCCAGGGGGCGTATGCCCCCATGCCTCCCTCAGGGGTGTGCACACCTGTGGGGAGCCATGCCCCCCCTGCTCTGGACAAGCCTCTCGGGGCTCTGTCACATGACCTGCCCTGACCCCAGGGCCCCATTCACCCCAGCCCCTGCCCCTGCCCCATTCCCTTCCTCATTATGGGAGCCTTGATCTGCTCCCCCGCTCCCTTCCCCACCACGCACCAGAAGAAAAAAGTCTAGATTTGAGGGTTCTTTCAGGAGATCATGAGTTGGAGTTATTTTGACTTAGAAATTGCGAGTCTTGTGATTTTTTTGCAGCAGTTTACATTACTGTGCCGGTCCTGCCTTGCTGGGGCTGCTGTGCTCCTGTGAGGCCTGACCAGCCCATTGTCTGGAGGTGGCTGCACACAGACCCCTTGCTGTGGCCTGCGGTCACCCGGGACTGGGCTGGAAGGGGCGGGCGTCTGCGCTGGGGGCACTGGCACCAGCCGCAAGGGCACACAGGACCTGTGCACTGCTCTTCTTCAAGGGCAGAGTGCAGCCAGGTAAACTAGTGAGTAGAGCAGGAAACTCGATGAACTTGGGGGCTGTTCCTGGTGTTGCTGCCCTGGCCCCTGATCCTTGGAGGCTGGTGACAGACAGTTGTTTAGATAACCCGCGATTTCAGGGGGGTGGAGAAGTGGTGGTTTTCATAGCATGGGGAAAAGGACTCCAGCGGATGCAGCAGATGCACCTGCTTCCAGGCCTTGTGGATAGCAAGCTCTTGAGCTGTTCTGTAGAGAGAGACAATGGCAGGGGGCTGCCTGAGTGCTCTTTCTCAGAATGTGTTTAGCGGGGTTTATGGGGTGAGCCACGGTTCCTATACAAGGAGCAGATATGGAAATAGCATCAATAACGTGCTTAAACAAGCCTCAGGCAGCTGTTCTGCGGCAGATGTTCAGAGTGCACGACTGTGTGTGCAACACAAAGGGGTACTTGGTGTCCATGATCTGTACAACTCATTCTTGGCTTCACCACTTCAGTACAGTCCCCCCTTTAATTAAACTCATGGCCATAAAGTTTATACTAAATTACATGGGAGTAAGTAGAGCTGAGCTGGAGTCTCCCGCTTTCAGGAATTCTTGGGAAGGTGAGGGGTCTCCTAAGAAGCATGTTGACTGGAGCAAAGGTGTGGGACACAAAGCTGCTGCTGCAGCATGTCCACGTTCAGCAGTTCTTGTTTTGAGGGTACAAGATGTGCAGTACTGAGCATTTCAGGGACTGTTTGCCTACATTAGCCGAGACAAAACCTGGGTTAATGACAGTTCAGGCTGCATAATTAAGCATGTCCCAAAAGCATGGAAATCGGAAGTTAATGGAAGTATCACATATTTTTGTCACCTTTCCATTGCCAACAAAACAATCAAACTATGTCTACAGTAGGAGTGCTTTACATATAGGACATATCACCCGTAATGTGAATGCCATCACCTTGGTAATACTACCCTTTGAACTCAGAGATTAAAGCCACTCCTGGAGTGAAACAAGCTGTGGCACTGAAATGCAGTTTTGATACTATAAATTTGGTGCATGAGAGCCTCCGGTTGGTACTGCTTAAAAAAAAAATCCTTCCGGGGCCAAATCAGTTCTGAATGGAGTTCCAGATTTGGACTTAGCAGAGCTGAACTGTTCAAGTTTGTGGTGACAAGGAGTATCCTACCTCCCAGACTCATCAGTCCAGGGTTTTAGGTACTCCCAAATCTCTGGCAGGTATCCTACGTGTAAGCCCCAAGGCCAGAGGTCTTGGGCCCCACGCTCACATGCTCTGTGTTAGAAGCCTGAGCTGCAGACCTGGCCTCAGTTATCTGTAGTAACTCCCTGAGACATTTATGGCCCTGCTACAAAATTACAAAGAACAGGACTCTTGTCTTACCCTGTTCTCTTCTTTTGAAAGTTATTTAAAAAATACATCAGAAAAACATTACAATTGTATGGTTAAGCACTCAAAGGCAGGAACAAGCAAACCTAAGTGTGCCTGCTCCGACCTTACTCTGGCCCTTGTTTGCATACTTTACTACACAATTATGTGCTGTTTTTCAATGACTGGTAAGGCAATACACAGTCTGAGAAGCAATGAGCAGGCAGTGCTCTTCATCTTGTTTTGTGGACTCTGTCCAACTGAAAGAGAAAATACTAGAGGTTATCAGAGGTTATTGAAAAAGGTTGTTTGTTATTAACTAAGTTATTTGAGATGCTGTGTGTAAGTAACATTATATCATAAGGGAATAGAGTTAAACGTATGTGAGCAACCTTAACTTTGGTATTTCTTGGCTTACCAGAGCTTAATTACACAACATTCTTTTGTATTATTTATATGGAATATCTAGCTATCGAATTATTGTTCCTTCTATGAATGGTTAAGATCAGATAAGGCCAGAGAGCCAGCAGCTCCAGATCTGAGCATCTGGAGCTGTGGATGTTTTGTGAAAAGACATTAGCTCTGGATCTTACCCCTACTGGTGCAACAGAGCCCAGGGATGTTGACCTTTGGGATGTATTGCAAGACTCTTATGTTTATGCTGGCTTTTACCTCAATACATACTTGGGATGGGTTTCTTCTGTTGTTTAGAGATGTATAATTTTTAGTGTTCCAGGTAATCATGAGTCAGTTAGTTAATCATTTAATTATGTAGTGGTTAATATGTTTTATCTCAGATATTTTTACAAGTGCATTATAAATCAAGAAATATACACACGCAGGGTGCATATACATGTGCACATTTACTGCGCAGTAACCAAAATTACTGTGCAGTACAGGTGCATGTCTACACGTGCACACCTGTACTGTGCAGTACATATGGTGACTTATGCTGACTTGAGTGTAAATTTGATATCTGCATCATGCAGGTATCAAATTTACGCCTGATTAGTTACTGCACAGTAACACACATGTAGACAACTTACTTCACAGTAACACTGTGTGCGTGAACTGACTTGGGAATAATTTTAGTCCCAAGTCAGTCCACACGCAGCGTTAATGCGCTTTAACACCTGCTTGTATAGTTGCCCACCTACTCCTGCTTACTGCGCAGTAACTTACTGTCCAGTAAATTTAAGTTGGCGTGAATGCGTATGTAGACACACCCACAGAGATGCATACTTGTACGCACAGAGGCAAATAGGTATACCTGTGCATGCGTGCACACTCTCTCTCTCTCTTTCTCTTTTTGGATTTCTCCAGGGACAAAACCTGGGATCCTAGAGAAGTGCAAGCCCACTGTCCCATCCTGAGTATATAAGAACGTAAGAAATGCCATACTAGGTCAAACTAGCATCCTATCTCCAACAGCATCAGAAGTGGATGTTATAGAGGGGAAGCATGAACCAGATATGTCTAGAATGGGTGTGGGCAGAGTCCAGCCCACAGGCTGGATTGGGCCCATGGCAGACTCCTTTTCCCAGCAGACCCTGCCTGCGTTGCTGCAGCCAGTTTCCATGGAGACCCCAGCAGCTGCGGGGCTGTGACACCACAGGGCAAGGGTTTCCATGGAAATCGGCCTCCGCAGTGCTGGCAGGGTGTGCAGCTGGGCAGGGAGCTGATCCGGGGCTGGGATCTTACAGCAGTGACAGTGTGATCTGGAGCCGGGGCAGAGCTGCGATCCATTGCCCACATGCCCTAGATAGGGGCATGTGGGCAGCAGATCATGGTTTTGCTCCAGCTCCACACCACGCGGCCACCACTTCAAGTTGCCAGCCCTGGCTAGCCACACACCCTGACAGTGCTGCTGGGGCCAGTCTCCATGGAAACCCTGACCCTATGCTGTCATGGTGCCGCTGCTGCTGGGGTCTCCATGGAAACTGGCTGCAGCGATGCGAGCAGGGGCTGCTGGGAAATGGAATCCAGCTGCCAGCTGGATCTGTCCTTTTGCCCTCCCCTGATCTAGAGTGATCTATCTCCTATTCGGTACCCTCTTAGGCATCCACCATCATAAGTTTAGAGATGCCCAAGGAAACATCTGCAACCGTTCTCTTCAATAGTTATTCTTCTCTGGCAGACCCTCACAGTCAAGGATGACTGTCATACATGATTGTCCTATTTGTGGGTCTGAATATGGCTGATGAGGCTAATCGGGAATTGACAGACTCTGTTGCAACTGGGCATGTGTTTCCAGGCGGGTGGAAGGCTCTGGATTCTTGCTGTGGTCTGCAACACTGTTTCTGCCACTCCTGCTTTTCTGTCTCCTGTTGTCATTGTAAGGTTTCAAAGTACTTGCAACAGAATCTTTCTCCATTTGGGGTGGTCCTGGGTGATAGTCTCCCATGAGTAGATGTCAATGTTTCATTTTTTCAAATTGGCCTTGAGGACGTCCTTGAAGCACTTCCTCTGTCCTCCTCTTGAATGTATGCATTGACTGAACTGGGAGAATAAAACTTACTTTGGGAGTCTGGAATTGGAAATCCAGATGACATGGCCAGCCCACCAAAGTTGATGTCAGATAAACATTGCTGTCGTGCTCATAGTGTTTGCTTGCAAGAGAATGCTAATGTTGGTGCATCTGTCTTCCTACTGGATTCGAAGGACCTTCTGCAGGCAACATTGATGGTATTTCTCCAATGATTTGATGTGTCTCCTGTATGTTGGCCATATCTCAGATCTGTACAGTAAAGCAAGGATCACAACTGCTTGATAATAATGCGCTTGGTTTTGGATTGATGTCATGATCTTTGGAAATCTGTTTCCTCAAGTGTCCAAATGTTGCTTTTGTACATTTGTGGCAATGTTGGATTTCTTCATTGAAGTCAGCCTTCTGCAAGAGTTGGCTTTTGAGATATGGGAAATAATGTTCTCCAGAGTCTCACCTTAAATCTGAATTACTAGAGCTGGGGACTGTTCATTAAGAGCTTGTTGATGGAGAACCTTAGTCTTCTGAATGTTAAGCATCAGTCCCATTTTCTTGTATGCCTTGGTGAAAAAGTAGACAAGTGCCTGAAGGTCTGCTTCTGAGTGAGCACTAACTACAGCATCATCATACTGGAGCTCAATGAATGTGGTCAGGGTGGTCTTGGTTTTGGCAGGAGTGTGATTTGGCAGCTGTAGCTGCTACTGAGCAATTCTCTTCAGGATCCTCTCTGCTCATCCCACATGGAGAGGGGGCTAGAAAAGGTGCCCTAAATATAACTTGTCTGTTTTCTTCCTGACTGAATAACCATGTCCAGTGGGATCACCTTTACTGTGGTCGAAATTACTGAAGACACACAATCAATTTTGGGACCTGGAACAACAGGAACCTCACGGGCAGTCCTAATAGTGAATCCCTAGAGTGCCACACTGCAGTTATGGCTCAAGAACTCAGGAGACACAGCATCGATGTCACTGACTGAGTGAGACCCAGTGAGCAGGAGATGGGCAGCTCTAAGAACATGGGGGCTGCTATACCTTCTTCTGGAAGGGTAAACAGGAAGGAGAATGCGAACTTCATGGTGTTGGTTTTTCCATCAAGACTGAACTCATCAACCAGCTCAATAAGTTCCCTCTCAGAATTAATGAGCATCTCATTATTCTCTGTCTTAAAGTGGCGGGGAGCCAATACGCCACTGTCATCAATGCATATACCCTGATTCTTGACACTGCTGATGAAACCGAGGAGGAATTCTACACCAGCCTTGAACAAGTCCTTTCTGACACTCCAGAGGCAGACAGACTTGTTTTTGGTGATTTCAGTGCCAGAGTCAGAAGGGACTTGAACCTCTGAAACAGAACCATTGGCAAGGAAAGAGCCTGGTCAACTCCAACAGCATCCTCCACCAAATGTGTGAAACACTGACTCCCCATCACAAACACCCTGTTCTGCCAGAAAAACAGGCACAAGACATCATGGCAACATCTGTGATCTGAGTGTTGGCACCTGATTGACTATGTCTACTGGGAAATATCAAGACTGGTTTGATGAGAATGACTAGGAGATCCAAGAGTTGATTGACTGCAAGCGCAAGGCATTTTGTGCTTGGCAGAACAACACCAACTCCAAGCAAAAGAAATTAAGTCTCCAACAAGCTAAGGCAGAGGTCTAAAGGAGGACCCACAATATGAAGATCAGACAGTGGGAAAGCAAGAAGAAGGAGATTCAACATCTCGCTGACATCCACAATATGCATGATTTTTTCAGTGCTATCAAAGCCATCTACAATCTGAGCACTCAGGGACTAACCCCCTTGAGATATAAAGATGGAGGAGACCTGAACAATGAAAGGGGCGTTATGGAAGGAGTATTTTGAAGACCTTCTCAGTTGAGACTGTTTTTGATAAGAGTGTTCTCAATGCTATCCTGCAATATCCAGTCAGAGATGATCTCAGAATCCCTCTAACCCTTGATGAGATGAGGAAAGCCAACAAGCAAATGAAGAACAATAAAGCATCTAGAGCTTCTGGAATCCCTGCTGAACTCGTCAAGCAGTGGGGAGAGGAGCTGACATTATGCCCTCCTCTTAAGGATTTAGAATGATGAGGAGATCTCAGATGATTTCAGATACACCATCATTGTGACGGTCTTCAAGAAAGGAGACAAGTCTGACTGGAAATTACAGAGGGATCAGCTTGCTGTCCACCACAGGAAAGATCACTGCGAGAATGCTCCTGAGCTGTCTCCTTCCACTTGCTGAAGAGCTGCTCCCAGAGTCTTAGTGTGAGTTTAGGGCATCAAGAGTCACAACTAATATGATCTTCCAAGCTCGCCAGCTGCAGAAAAACTTCTTGGAACAGCATAAATCTACTGGCCTTCTTTGACCTCATAAAAGCCTATGACTCTGTCAACCGAGAAGTGCTGTGGAGGATCCTTCTGAAGTACAGATGCCCACTGAAATTCATCACTGTTCTTTGCCTGCTCCATGATGGTATGTGGGTGGTGGCTCTCAGTACCAGATCTATCACAGATTCCTTTGAGGTTAAGACTGGAGTTAAGCAATCCTTTTGAGATGTGGGGACCAGAACTGCACACATTATTCAAGATGTGGCTGTACCCTGTGCAACAACCTCCATGTTCCTGCAGATTGGAATGCAAGTTATAGTGGGGAAGATTTGGAAGGTGACACCAGGAACTCAGATGCTTGAAGAATTTTGCAATAGCTCTGAGCATATACTGTACCACATGGCTGCAAGCAGCAGCACCGAGCACACAACTCTTCTAATAAAGATTTGAGTTCTTGCAATCCAAATGGAGTTCATTTATCATTGCACAGATCTATGTGCATGAAACACCATGGGTTTGTGTAATGTCATAATGATGTTTTCCATTTTGTTTTCAATTCCATTCTGAATGATGCTCAATATTTTGTTCTTTTTTAGGTTACTGCTGCACATTGAGCTGACATTTTTAGAGAACGAACTACAACGACTCCGAGGTCCCTTTCCTGAGTTGTAACAGCTAGTTCAGGACCCAGTATTGAGTACTTATAGTTCAGGTTATTTTTCCCCAGGTGCATTACCTTGCACTTATTGACATTAAAGGTCATCTTCTATTTTTTTGCCCACTCACTTAACTTGGTGAGATCTTTCTGCAGCTCCTCTTTATCAGCTTGGGACCTAACTATCCTGAATAATTTTGTATCATCTGCAAAGTTGGAGATTTCACAGTGCACCTCCATTTTCAGGTCATTCACAAAAATATTGAACAAAAGTGGGCACCACACAGATCTCTGTGGGACTCCCTTTTTGACCTCCCTCCATCCTGAAAAATATCCCTGTAAGCCCTATCCTTTGCTTTCTATCATTTGACAAGCCCTAAATCTAGAAAGGAACCTTCCCTCCAACCCATGGCAGTACAGTTTTTTTTTAAAAGCCTTTGGTAAGGAACCTTTTTGAATGCTTTTTGAAAGTCCAGATATGTTTAATGTCAAATGGATCTGCATTGTCCACTTGCTTGTTAACATCCTCATGTCATTCCAGCAGATTTGTGAGGCAGGATTTCCCTTTTAAAAACCATGCTGGCTCTTCCCCAGCAAATCCAGGTGACTGTTGATTTTAATTTCAATTCTAGATTCTACCAATTTGTCCATGGGTGACTGGTGCTGCCTTAGTCGGGGGGGGGGGCACATTCCCCCCCCCCCCCGTGACCAGTCTTGCTGCCTGGAGGGCATCCCCCACAGCCAATCTCGCTGCCTGTGGGGGGGGCGGGCTGCGGCAGATCATGCTGCCCAGAGGGAGTTTCCCCGCAGCTGATTGTTGTGGCCGATTGCTGCAGCTGCTTCCAGGATTGGCTGCAGCCACTTCTAGGAGTGACTGCAGCAATTGGCTGGCACTTGTGGGGAGGCACCGGTGCTCCCACCTGTCCCCCACCGTCTATCACCTAGGTGGCAAGCATGGCTGATCAGGGGGTGCACATGTACCACCCCCATGCATCGCCACTGAATTTGTCAGGGATGCAAGCGAGGCACATTGGTCTGTAGTTCCAAGGATCACCTCTGAAGCCCTTTTTGAAGATAGGTGTTATGTTGGCCACCCACCAGTCCTTTGGCACAGAGGCCATTTATAACAATAGGTTACGTGCTATTGCCAGCAGTTTGGCAGTTGCACTTTTGAGTTCATCATAGATGAATGCCATCCAGTCCTGGTGACTTATTAGTAATTTAATTTATCAATTTGTTCTAAAATTCCCTCTGTTTTCACATCAGTGTGGCCCAACTCTTCAGGCCCATCTATTAGAAAGGATTGATCTGGCATGAGAATTTCCCCAGTACCTTCTGTAGTAAACAAGAACGCAAAGAATTCTTTAGCTTTTCTGCTATGGCCTTATGATCCTTGAATCATCTTTTATACCTTGGTTATCTAATGGTCCCAACAATTTTCTAGCTGGATTTCTGTTTCTAATGAATTTTTAAAAGTTGCTATTATCAACTTTAGCATCTTTTCCTTGGTGCTTCTCAAATTCTTTTTTAGCCTGCCTGATCTTGCTGTTACACTTAATTGCTAGGGTTTGTGGGCTTTCCTGTTTTCCTCATTTGGGCATGCCTTCCAGTTTTTTGAAGGATGCCCTTTTGCCTTGAATGGCTTCCTTAACTCAACTATTAAACCATGGGAGGTTTTATTAGTCCAGAAAAATTCTCTCCAGGAAAATTAGGGCTAATTTGAGTTAACTGCTGTTGAAGCCTATGTGAAAATAACTGTTTCCCCCCCACCCATGTCAAAGCCCAGAACAATCAAACCCCCAACCCCCTCCAACTCCCAGATAAACCTGTTCTCTGTTTTTAGCCTTAGTCTTAAGTCAGGCAGAAGGCAGGGTAGACTGTACCTTACAGACCAACTAAATCACAGATGCATAGCTTTCATAAGCAGCACTTTACTGGATGCTTGTTTGGAGATAGGTAGAAAGATCCTTAGCTCAAGAATCGCAGAGGAGCTTGAGACCCACTTCAGGAGCTATCCCATGGGATGCCTGCTGTGTTTAAGTAAAACCAATGTTTATAAAAGGGCAGCAGCATATGTGTGAATGAGCTGAGAATGATTCAGATGCAGCAGACCTGCTCCAACTTTAACCCTGAATGAAGGAGTATTGAAGTTGGAGCTTTTCTGCATATGAACTGTTCTCAGCTCATTCACATGTAACAGGCAGAACAATCTGCTTATACAGTATGGCTGGAAGCACGGGTTGAGGGAAAGAGTAGCACCAGTATTAGACAAGTTTTCCTATGCTAAGGGTTGTACTGATTTACCAGTATTGCAGTAGAAAAAATGCCACCCCTAAAGAGCTACAATGATACAAAAACATAGTCCAAGCCAGATCTAAACTTGATCTGTATCCCAGTGAGCACAAGGCCTGAAGAGATTCCCTCACATTATGTACTTTCTCTGTAGTCTTCTACAGGCTCTAAAAGACACTTTGATCTTTGCTGGAGATGAGTTGAGGCATTGTTCAGGGGGGAAAGCTAAGGCTATAAAGGGGTGTATTATGGGAGATGTTGCTTTAAGTTTGGGTTTCCTGAATTCCAGAGGTTTACATTTGCTTTACTTTAGCTTTAGATTTCCTTTTTTAAAGTATTTGATGTTTTGGAAGAATACAAGACACTCCCGCCCAAGCCTACTTAGCATTAACAGATTATTTTGGGCAAGGAATTTCACTTGTTTTTAAAGGAAGTGGTGGTAGGAAGGGGGGCACATGTCTCCACTAGGGCTGGAAAATAGGGGTGCACCAATAAAAATTTCTTGGCCATACTGATAACCGGTTATTAGCCAACCATATTGGTGAATACTGATTTGATAGCTGATTTTCAGGAATGCACCCCGGCAGCCTGGAGAGCAGCATCTTGTCAGTAAGTCTGTGGGGGCAAAGAGGTTTGGGGGAGGGAAGGGGTGTGTGGGGGGTGCAGATCGAGGCCCCCCTGGTGAGGGAGGGAGCAGGACAGGTGTTGCCCAGTGGGGCAGTGAATGCAACCCTGGGAATGCGATGAAACTACAGGCAGCTCATTTGGGGGTGCAGGGGGTGGGGCGGGGGAGAGCCTCCCCACCACTGTGTGCACCCCCGGGAGAGGCATGGGGAGCATATGTTCCTCTGGATTTTGTGCGTGGGGTGAGGGCAGGCTGCCCGCTGCGGGCTTGAGACCAAGGGCTGCGCCAGCCTCTCTGCTCTTGAAATAGTTTCCCCTAAAAGGCAATGAGTTCCAAATACTCATTGAAATGAAACCAATCAGTTTGTGGTGGATCAGTGCAATAATTTGAGCCTAAAATGTGTGCAGAAGAGTGTTTATGAGAACTATAAATGTTAATGTCAAGTGAAATTTATTGGTGGCACTGTAAAGGACTTCTTGCTCAAGCTACCCCAATTTGAACTGTTGAAGTAGCTGGAGTCCCAGTGAGGTAGTGAGAAATCAGGAACCTCAAGAAAATCTTAGTGATTAAGTTTAACAGCAACTAGATAAAGCAGCTGTTAAACATTAAACTGCTCTTAATCATAACTCTAATGTTGCTGCTTCCCAATGTAGCATTCCACAGAACTAGCTAACATGGGTGGATGTGCATGCACACATGTAGGCATGCATATCACTTTTACTGCATGGAAGCAGGTTTACTGAGCTAGATGTCAGGCGCAGCACTAAGAGTGAATTCATTGTTAGGAACACGAGGTGGTGCTTGTGATTTTAGCGTATGGTGTTAAATGTTCTCTTCCTAGCACTGTTGCTGTGAAGTTCCTAGAGGTCAAAGAGCACAGCATAGTGATCCCTTGGACTTGCTAGGTGGCACATACTAGGTGGCAGTTCTACCTGTGCAAATAATCTATGCTTATGACATTATATACTTATCTCCATGTTTCTGTGGCTTCTTTCCCTTACAGGTCTGCTATATTTATCTTTTAACAATAAATTGTGCCTGGTGACAAATCCCATTCTCTTTGTACTTTACATTTGGATTGCTCTGCACTGTATGAATGTGAACTGTAGCTCTCCCATGGCTGCAATGGTGAAATTCTCAGCAATGAGATTTCTTCCTTATTTGTTTTATCAGGCAGAATATTTGTTCCAAGGGAGTTTACACTGTAAGTCTTCCCTTGAACTGCTGAGAGTTGTAAAGCTTTTATACCTTTGATATCTTGCTGTGGTAAAATATCAAGTTTAATTTAAAGTTTATTGTTAGCTGTTAGAATTCTCTACATGATGCCTGGAAAGAAGCCTTAACAAAAAATCTAATCCACACTAGACATTGCATGTGTAGCACTCTGCAAGCTTGCTGTCAAACTGATCAGGAGAAAAGAAAGGAGTGTAATTCACACTTTTTTTGTGTTTTAGGAACATCATAAATGGTTTAAAGGCAGCATTGCACTCAGTGCAGGTAATGATACATGAAAGCAAAGCTGGGAGAAAACACAGACAGAAGTAAACACAGTTTGTTCAGTTTGACATGAAGTCAATATGTCAACAAGCCAAGCTTTAGAAGTGAAAATGAACATAAAGCTCTTGCTTAGATGTAACTCTGTGTCTCATTAGCACAGGAATGGTGATGACGCTAGCTGATGATGGAGATAATTTTGGACAGTCATTACCAAGACCATTTAATAGAGTTCATAGGTTTTTAGGGTCTGACAGGACCTAAGTAAATCATCGAGTCCGACCCCCTGCCCTGGGCAGGAAAGAGTGTTGTGTTCAGATGACCCCAGCTAGGTACTTGTCTGGTCTCCTCTTAAAGACCTCCAAGGTAGGGAAGAGCACCACCTCCCTTGGAAACCCATTTTAGATTTTGGTAACCCTCACCATAAAAAAATTCTTTCTAATGTCTAATCTAAATCTGCTCTCTGTCAGTTTATGGCTGTTGTTCCTAGTAACCCCAAGGGGCGTCCTGGTAAACAGTATCCCCTATTCCCTGCTGCTCCTACACCCTGATGAATTGGTAGGTGGCTACAAGTTGCCAATGTGATTAAGTAGTTGGCAGAGCCAACCTTCTCGTGCATCCATAGGTGCTTCACAAACAGGTCCAGGAAAGTGATTCTCCCCCTCTATGTGGCACTGGTCAGACCAAAGCTGGAGTATTGTGTCCAGTTCTGGATGCCACAGTTCAAATGGGATGCAGACAACCTGTAGAGGGTCCAAAGAAGAGTCACTCGCCTGATTAAAGGCCTGCAGGGAAGGCCCTACAAGGAAAGGCTAAGGGACCTTAACCTTTTCAGCTTCTCCAAGAGAAAGCTGAGAGGGGACCTTGTGGCAGCATATGAATTCATAAGGGGAGAGCAACATGAAGTAAGCAACAATCTGTTCACCAGGGCACCCCCTGGAATGACAAGGAACAATGGCCATAAGCTACTAGAGAGAAGGTTTAGGTTGGACATTAGGAAAAGGTCTTCGTGGTCAAGGTTGCCAGAATCTGGAATGCACTCCCAACAGAGGTGGTGCTCACTCCAACCTTGGGGGTCTTCAAAAAGAGACTGGGCAGGCACCTGGCTGGGATCACATGACCCCAGGGTTAGTGACTCTTTTTGCCTGCCAGGGGCAGAGGGTCGGACTAGATGGCCCAGTGAGGTCCCTTCTGACTCTATGAATCTATAAGATCCCCTCTCAGACTTCTTTTGCGGAGGCTGAAAAGATTCAGGTCCCTCAATCTCTCCTCATAGGATCTTACCTGCAGGCCCATAGCCATACCACTAGCCCTCCTCTGGACTGTCTCAAGGTTATCTATATCCCTTTTGAAGTGCGGTGTGCAGAACTGGATGCATTACTCCAGCTGCGGTCTTACCAATGCCACATAGAGGGGAAGTATCACCTCCTTAGACCTGCTTATGATGCACCTTCTAATGCACGAAAGAGTGGGTTGGCTTTACTTTGTCACATTGACAACTCATGTTCATTTTGGAGTTGGCTATGTCTCCAAGATCCCTTTCTGCTGCTGTGCTGCTTAGAAAGTCACCTCCCAGCTTGTAGGTGCGTTGGTGATTCTTTCTCCCTAGATGCAGCACTTTGCACTTATCTTTGTTAAACTGCACAGCAGGAATAGGGGATACTCCAACCTTCCCTCCAACATGATGAAAGCACCTTCTTGTGCTTTCATCATGTTGGGAGAGTTGGGCTTCCACTAGTGTGCTCATTAGAAACTCCCAGCCCTCCTGGGCACTTTTATCCTTTAGTCTATCCTCCCATGACACCATGACTCCTTGAGTTGGATTAAATCCACCTTTTTGAAATCTAGCATCCTAATTTTGCTGACCTAATGCTTTCCCTATTTCATGACCTGGAATTCAATTGTATCATGATCGCATCCTCCCAAGTTACTCATAACCTTTACATTCTGAACCAGTTCTTCCCTGTTGGTCAAGACAAGAGCCAAGATAGATGATCCCCTAGTTGTATCCTCCACTTTCTGGAACAGAAAGTTGTCTTCACAAGTTAGGAATCAGCTTGACATTTTATGTTTGGCTGTATTGTTCTTCCAGCAAATTTCCAGAAAATTGAAGTCTCCTATCAGTACCATTCCATAGCTTTTGGATAGATTTGGTATCTGCTTGAAAAGTGCCTCATCCACCTCCTTGTCCTGATTTGGTGGCCTATAATAAATCCCCACTATTAATTTGGTGCTGCATCTTTCACTTTTCATCTTCACCTAAATGAATTCTGCTTTGCTGTTATCTTTCTCCTGAACCAGGGAATAAAAGTATGTGTTTTTGACATACAAGGCAAACTTTTCTCCCAGCCCTGTCTTCCAAAACAGACTGTAACCCTTGATGTTGATGCACCACATACAGGCAGATATGTGTATCCAGAATAGAGATAGAGACTGAATACCAGCAGTAGAAATGTCCAGGTGGAGCTGGTTTGCTGCTTAGACCTAGCATTTTCTTGCACCAATCAGTGGTGTGAGGCAGAGCCACTGGGACCCCTTGACTAATAAGTGGTATGGGGGGGGGTGCCACAGTAAACCGAGCCCCACAATCTGCCTGTGAAATTGGCCAGCTGCTTCCTTGAGTTGCGCAGACCCCTAACTATGATGTGAGGGCCTCAGAAAGACTTTATCAATTATTCCCAGAGACATGTGAGCCCCAGTCCAATATCTTCTTATCCTGGCTACTCTTTTCTATTGCTGCTGAAGGTTGTCTGCTCACTTGTGAGCTTACAATGATGTAATGCGGGGGTTGCCAACCGGGAATATGCGTACCCCCAGGGATACTTAGAAAGGCTGTAGGGGGTATGCATGGGCAGGCGGGCGGGGATGGAGCATGCCCCGGGGCATGGTGGTGGCATCTCCTCAGATGTGTTCCCACAGTTTGGCTCTTACTCAGGGGAGGGAGAGGAGGAGAAGCACGCCACCTGCCACTGGCCCCACATGACATACTGCAGCACCTTCCCCCCGCCTCAGCTTGCTCTCCTCCACCCCCTTCCTGGAAAGCAGTGAGCGTCTGAATAGCGGGGTGCGGGGAAGTATGCTGTGCCCACTCCCAGGATCAGGGCCGGGGGGGGCGAGGGCAGTGGCGCCCCCCTGCAGGCTGCACAGGTGCTGCCCACCCAGCTAAACAGGGGGCTAGCACGTGGCAGCCACCGTTGCTGTCACCACCCACTGCCTTGAGCTGCTGCTGGGCCTGCACCACTTTACCATGGCTGGTCACACAAGCAGTTCCGTGGGCTGCTGACAGGTGGGTGTGACTGGCTGGGTGCAAGGCCTGTCAGCAGCCCATGGAGCCGCATGTGTGACTGGCTGTGGGAAAGTGGTGTGGGTGCAGTGGCGGCGGCAGCACAGTGAGTGGCAGTGATGGTGGTGGTGGCGGTGCATGGTGGTGGGTGGCGATGGCAGCAGTGGCTGCTGTGTGCAAGCCCCCCACCGCTTGGCCCCCCCCATCCCAGAGCCGCTGCTACAGACACCCCAGGGAAGGCATGGGGGGGCGCATACCCCCAGACCTGCGTGAGCTGCCACTGCAGGCTGGGACTGGGGCTATGCTGGGCTCTTCCTGGCATGGGGGTTGGGCTGTGCTGTGCTTAGGCTGGGGGGTGGCAGTGCTGGGATGGAGATTGGGGGAGCTATGGCAAATTCTGGAGTGGCTGCAGCTCCTCCTGTAGCCCTGCTCCCAGTGCTGCTGCTGCTGCCTGCCCTGAGTGCAGCCTGGCCCAGCCCCCTGCTGGGAAGAGCCTAGTGCTGCCCTGGCCCCAGCCTGTAGACGCAGAGGCATACACCCCCCATGCCCCAGAGCTGCCCTCCCTCCCCTGCGCCCTCCATATGAGCTGCTCATGGCTCTGTCCAATGCCCGCCTTGGCTGTGCAGTACCTGCCTCAGCCCCATTCCCTTCCTCACCATGGGGGCCTCAATCTGCCTTCCCCCTCTTAAAAACAAGAAAAAAAAGTGGAGTACAGGAGTTGAAACTTTGAGTCAGAAGGGGTACACTTATTAAAAAGGTTGAAAGCCCCTAATGTAATGTATGTGTGACCCAGAAAGCCATAGGTTCCAGTTCCCAGGTCCCAGGCAGAGACACAGACACCCTAAGGATACAGCTCTCTGTTCCTCCTCGGGTAGCATTAGAATGAAAGAGATTAAATAATTTTCCTTACAAAAACTTTTACTCAATGAGCATTGCAGATATCTGCTAAATGGTTGTTCCCAGCATGGGCAACTGGTGCCTGCTAATCCTGGGGGGGCACCAGCGGTTGGTCACTGGAAACAACCATTTAGCAGATATCTGCAATGCTCATTGAGTAATAGTTCACCTATCGGGGGAGTGCCTCCCAGTGGCCGATCGCCAATCCCACTCTTCTCTGGGCATCCCCACGTTCTCGGAGAGGGAGTGGCGGGGAGGGACACTGGCAGTTGACCCCCACTCCCCGGCTGGTGAGGGCCAATTTCAGGGACCAATTCCCTATGTGTTGCCTATGGTTTCCAGTGGTTGGCTACCTCCACTCCCTCCTCTTTAGGGTAGGCAGGTATGAGTGTGTTCCCCAGTGAAGAACCCATTGCACTTCAAATGGAAAGACATTTTCTAGACCTTCCTCTTCTTCCCTCTACCTCAAGATCCAGCATAAGACACTTTGGGCATCTTTACACATACTCTAGGGGTAGGGAAGGGGGAGGGAGTGGCGCTTTAATTAGAATGGCTCCAAGAGCTGCTTTAATGAAGGCACCTGCAGCATCTCATGCATTCAGCATCCCATGCCTTAAAATAGTTTCATTGTTTCATAGTTAGTAGGGTCGGAAGGGACCTGAGCAGATCATCAAGTCTGACCTGCTGCCATGGCAGAAAGAGTACTGGGATCAAACGACCCCAGCAAGGTGATTGTCAAGTCTTGTCTTAAAGACCCCCAGGGTAGGAACCAGCACCACTTCACTTCGAAGTTGGTTCCAGATCCTACCCGCCCTGACAGTGAAGTAGTGCCTCCTGACGTCTAATCTGAATTTACACTCTGTCAGCTTGTGACCGTTACTTCTAGTCACTCCTGGTAGTGCTCGGGGGAACAGGGACTCCCCCA
>NW_017728940.1:7479191-7491208 GCF_001723895.1 Crocodylus porosus | reverse complement strand
GCCCTCTTCCAGTCCTCTGGCACCACACCAGAGCACCACGAGTGCTTGTGAAGCTGTGCCAGGGGTCCCACAATGACCTCAGCTAATTCCCTCAGTACTCTAGGGTGGAGATCGTCCAGACCGGCTGACTTGAATACATCCAGTCCCTCCAGATGTTCCCTGACTAGATCCTCACTGACCCTTGGCCTAGGTGCGCCTCCCCTGGGGCCTTAGTGGGGCCCAGTGAGGGGGCTGATCTGGACCCTGCTCAGGAAAATGGAGGCAAAGAAGTTGTTAAATAGGTTAGCTTTGTCGTCTGGTGTGACGACCAAATTTCCTAGCGTGTCTTGCAGGGGCCCCACATTACCCGGGACCTTCTTTTTGCCTCCTGTGTATTTAAAAAAGGACTTCTTGTTGTCCTTGATCCAGGAAGCTAGTCCCAGTCCCATCTCCGCCTTGGCCTTCCTGACTGCCCCCCTGCATTCCTGAGCGACCGTAGTATAGTCCTCCCTGGTGATGGCCCCTCCCTGCCATTGGGTGTACGCCTCCCTTTTTGCTAGGAGACATTCCCAGATGCTTTTGGTGAGCCATGGGGGCTTATGTGCCCTCCTGCTCCCCTTGATCCGTGTTGGGATTACCTCCCTTTGGGCTTGGAGGATCGTCTCCTTAAGAAGCGACCACTCTCCTTGGACACCTGGCTCCCCTCCCCTCCAGGACCTCAGTGTTTCCCTGACTATTCTCCTTAGCTCACTGAAGTATGCCCTCCTGAAATTTATGGCTGTTGCCTTGCTGTAGGCCTTTGCCACCTTGCACTGGATGGTGAATTCCAGCGGACAATGATCACTGTCACCCAAATGGGAGCACTTTAAAGTTTGTTTGACAAGTTTTAGTTAAAGCACCCCACCCATGATTGCACCCCCCCTGCGATTTTGAAGCACGAGTTCACTGAATACACAAAATGCAGAGGCTGCTGGAGTGTGCTAATTAGCACGTTCCAGCAGACACAATTAATCTGTAATTGCAGTATGTTGGAGCAGCATCCCTGCACATCTACAGGCACCTTTCTTTTGTAGTGTTCACAGGAAGCAGCACCCCATAATGGGTAGATTGGATCTTTGTTTCTTAGTGGCTAATAATTGCCCGCATCCTGTTAATTGTGCCATCCTGCTTCCCACCTTGCCAGCCTATTGCCTTGCCTCATTCTTTGTGCAATTTGGGAGTTGCTTGCTATGTTTGTATAGCTCCAGAAGAAAGGGGCCCAGATTGGCTGGCTTCTGTCTGCTGCTGCACTACAAACCGTCATCCTTTTGTCTGCCCATCTGGCTAGGTGCTTGCGGCTTCATTTTTGTACAATGAAGAGAAAGTTCAAGGTCATGGCTGTTCAACATCTGGACAGCCAGGAGCCATAGACACAGGGACTGTATGCCACAGGCGCCAGCATCCCTAGACCCCGGCCCTGCTGCATATACAATCCAGCTTGCCCCTCCCCTCTGCCATGTGCACAGCTCAGCTTCTCTCCTCCCCACCCCTGTGCATAGCCCCCCACCTCCTCTCCAAGAGGGCAGCCCACCCTGCAGAGCAGGCAGCCCTGCTCCTCCCACCAGGCGCACAGCAACCCCACCCCTGTCCCAGCCATAAACACTGTGCAGGCAGTCTACCTGCAGCATGCAGCAGAGGCATCCTGGCCCCTTCCACTACACTGCCCCACCAGCATGGGTAGGAACCAGGAGCCAGAGGAAGAAGGAGGTGAAATCCAGATACACTGGCTAGTGGCTACCACTGCTGCAAGAGCCACAGGTGGAGCAGGGGCCAAATGGGGGTCCACAGGCTGCATGTTACTCCTTCACAGGCTGCAGCTCACAGTTGGACAGCCTGGTCTGGGTGATACCCAGCAGGAGGGCAGGAAACTAAGACAGTTTGGGAAATGCAGCTTGGTGTTTTTGCCCAAACTGATTGATGGAGCCAACTGCATTGTTGCAAAGGAATTAGCAGAAGAATTTGTCCCATTCTTAGTCTGTGAATGTTTTGAGACCTGACTTTGTGTGGTTGTTTGCTGGACAGCATCCAGCTGCCTGCTGCTCGCTGGAAGCACTGATGCCACCCCCTAGGCATTTTCTGAATGAACATAGAAACACTGAACTGGGACTGCTGATTGGAGCCTAACAGCATGAATGGCTATAGGGTTTGCTTTTATAGAGTTTACATAGGGTGACCATATTTCCTGGATTGGTGGGGACGGTCCCAGATTTCGGAGGCATCCCTGCTGCTGGAGAAAATTGAAGCAAAAGTCCTGTATTAGTGGGGACCTGCCCACACATGCCTGGCTCTGACTGACTGTACTGTGTGAGAGACTCCTGCCTCACAGCTCAGTGGAGTCTGGACCAGGGAGCAGCCACTCCCCGAGCCAGGTAAGGACGGGGCTCCCCAGGGGGGCCGGGGGGGCTCAGAGCTCTGGCCTGAGGGGAGTGGGGTTCCCTCCCCACTTCTGCTCACCTGGCTGCCAGGGACCTGTGTTTGGGGGTGCAGCTCCAGGCTCTGCTCTAGTCTCTGTCCCCAGTCGCTTGCTCAGGCTTGTGGAGGGCAGGGTGCAGTGGGAGCTGGTGCTGTGCCCCACCCCATCCAGTGGGATGGCTCCAGGCTGTGCCCCTGCCTGGACAGCCCCAGCCACCCCCAGCCCAAGTGTCCCACTGGCAACCAGTCCATTCCCCTAGGGCAGACCTGACCCCTGCCTGCCCTACTTGGATGTATGCCATCATCACGGGAGCCACACATAGTGCAGCTGTACTCTGCCCCCAGCCCTGTGCTCAGATGTGACTCGGTTGCATGATAAGCACTGCTTGGAGGTGCCCTCAGGGAGCTGTGGTGGGACCCTGGGGAGCTCAGCATGCTCAGCCCAGGCTTGGCAGTGGCATGGACCCTCCCCACCCTTGACAGCATTATTTGGCCATCTGCAGCTGTGTGGGTAGGCAGGGGCAGTGCTGGCTGCTACCTGCTCACCCAGGCTTTCTGCAGGAAGGGGGGACATCAGCCCTACACTCCTGGCAGCACCGGGCAGTGGCCCTGGCTCCCTGCAGCCATGGGTTTAAGTCCCCTGGTGGGCTCTGAGGGCAGTGCTGAGGGTGACTGGGCAAACAGGACAGTGACATGATGTGCCAGGAGGGCAGAGACACTGGGGCAGCAGTGGGGCTCACACCTGCCTGTGGCAATGCCCAGGCTCAGCCCAGATGCTCCCTCCACTGAGGTGCCTGGCAGAGCAGGGCAGGGACTGCAGCTCTGGTTGGCTCTGTCCCCCCTGGGAGACCTGAGGGGGTGGGTGGACTCCTGGATTTTCCATGGTCCCATATGGTCACCCTATATGTACACCTTCACCCACTTGCAGCCCTGCCTGTACTGAGACATTTTTACCCTAAGGGCGAGTACAGGTGATTCAAACTGGGTTGTCAGCACCTTTGGAAATGGTTCTTTTTTCCTGCTGTTGTGCTGTTTTGATTTCGGAGCAAACAACACCGAGGCGGCACAAAGCACTGCCGGAGCCCTCCATCCTGCACTGGGGTTCTCTTAGCTAGAGAATATGCACAATAGCACATAGTCATGGAAGCACAAATTTCCTGTTTGCACTGACAGGGATATAATAAAGATTTGCCCCTGAGCTTCTTGCTTTAGGATTCTGCAAAATGTGATTTTGCAGTTGATCTATATAAAGGTGGGCAAGGTGGGGAAACTGAGGCCCAAAGCAGGCCCACTTCTCCAGAGTCAGAGTAGCAGAACCAGTAGAAGACCTCAGACCTAGCTGTTGCTGTGCTTTTGCCATTTAGCAAAACTGCCTGCCTTAGCAGCTTGCTGCACTTGTAAACAACTTTTTTTTTTTCTCTTCTCAGCTAATCTTGCTCTGTGGAGGCAGATAACATCGCTGGAATTTTTCCAGTGTCCTTTACAAGCGCCTCCCCTTTGGACTTCAGCAGAGACGCACAAGAACATGGTGCAAACTTCCTCAATTACTCGTTCTTGTTTACTTTCCTTTGGGCCAATAGCAAGCTTCCTCCGCCAGCCACTTCCTGCTTCGCTCCCCATGGCTCTGCTCAGGGGGGTTGTTTTTAATTAAGAGAAAGGTAGCAACAGAGGAGTCTCTTTGGTCAGGAATTTGCCTCCATTGACTACAGATCAACTGCACTTTGGCCTCTTCTTTTGTTCCCTCTGCAGAGGGAGTATTCTCTGCTGCACAGGCTTTCAAAATAAGCTCAACCACTTTCTTTTGCCTTAACCATGCCCAGCACGTTCTTGCAGGGGCTCATTAAACTCAGCCCTTCCCACAGGACAGATGTGAAATGTTCCCTGTGTGTGAGAAACAGAGTATGGGGAGAAGGGGCAGCAATGGAATTGGGTCCCATTCTGGCCCCACTTGAGTCACAGAGAGTTTCACCAGTGACTGTAGCAGGGACAACTGCTTTCTCAGACTGCTCAGCAATTTCCCTGTATGTCTCTGCCCCATCTGCTTCACACAGCAAATCACTCTGCTACAAACAGGCAAGAAATTATACCCACCAGAGTGGAATGCAGAGCTGGCAGGAAGGGGCTCAGCAGGGTGCTGACAAGCTACCGACACCTGGATAGGTCCCGAACACACCTGCACAGTTTAGCTTTCGATTTGCCCCCCTGTTTCATGCACTCTTGTATGCCTCTAGAAGCTATTTTTAGGCCTTGCAACAAAACAAGTTTTCATCTTTTACTGTCTCCACTCTCCCTGGGCTGTAATGCCAGCAGGAGGACAGGATCATAGAATCAATGAGTGGGAAGGGACCTAGACAGATCATCTAGTCTGACCCCCCGCCATGCTTCCCTTTCTTTGGTAGCATGTCAGGACAGTAGGGGGATAGCTAGGGCACCTGGGAAGGGGAATAGCCAGCAGGCAGGAGGCTGCTCTCTGCCAGTGCAGGGCATGATGGTCCCTGCTTACAAGGTTGCTGTTTGGACTTTCTGTTTTATTCTGTGCTTTCCCAGGCATAACTTCACCATCCTTTATCGCTATGGGTCTGCCCTTCAGGGACCCAGGGACAGTTCAGCTAAGGTACCGCAGAGTTCCAGGCTGAAGGGAGTGGGACTGGGGTTCAATCAGTGATTGAGGAATATAAGATGTGTGTGTCTCATACAAACCCATCTGACCTATGGGGGTATCCTACTCTGCTTCCAAAGCAACTGTCCTAGATGCCCCTACTCAAAATCTTACTTATTCTTCCTGTTCGAAACATGCACCCTCCCTGCATCAGGCATGTGGGCTCCTGACCTTTGTCACTGCCCCTCCTGGGATGTACTATACTTGTTCTCTTGCTGCTTCCCCAGGTAACTCGGCGCTTGTACTATTGCTGTGCTACTAGTGCACCAATGGGCATTTGTCATTTAAAGGGTTCTGACTGCCTGCCATTCTATAGCTAGTCTGACCCTTGACTGTCTGAGTGCAGTTTACCTCCATTTTATCTCTCTCAGTTATAGGAGCCATATGTTTCCTGTTACAGGGATCTATCACCTACACCAGCCAAGGTGGCAAGTGCTGGGTAGGGAGGCCTACCCCAAAGTTGCCGCTGCCCCGCTCCTGCTCCCATCAGGTGTTGTCACTGGTTCTCTTCAAGTTCTCTATGCAATCCTGGCTCTTTAAACCCTCACCTACTCAACAGCAGGCTAACAGATTTCAGCATTTTCAGATGTAGTGAGTGTCAGGGTTGCACCCGAACCCACTACAGCAGTGGGGCCAACCTTTTGGCCATCACCCCTGAAAACTCGTGGTGATTGGGAGAAATCCCAGACAACTGGAAAATAGAATCATAGAAAATTAGGGTTGGAAGGGACCTCAGGAGGTCATTTAGTCCAAAAGGGCAAATATAGTGCTTTTATATAGAAAGGGAAAGTGCCAAATATAGAAAGGGAAGCAGGAAGATCCAGGGAGAAACAAATTGGTCTGCCTCATCTGAGTCCTTGGAAAAATCATGGAGCAGGTCCTCAAGGAATCTATTTCAAAGCAGTTGGAGGAGAAGAAGGTGATTAGGAATGGTCAACATGGAGTCACCAGGGGCAAATCATGCCTGACCAACCTGATTGCCTTCTGTGATGAGATGACTGGCTCTGTGGATGTGGGGAAAGCAGTGGACGTGATATACCTTGACTTTAGCAAGGCTTTTGATACTGTCTCCCACAGCATTCTTGCAAACGAGCTAAGGAAGTGGGCTGAATGAATGTCTTATAAGGTGGATAGAAAACTGGCTGCATCATTGGACGCAGAGGGTAGCAATCAATGACTAGTTGGTGGCCGGTGTCAAGTGGAGTGCCTTGGGGTTGGTCCCCAGGTGTTGGTTTTGTTCAATATCTTCATCAATGACCTGGAAGATGGGATGGAGTGCATCCCCAGCAAGTTTATGAATGACACCAAGCTGGGGGAGTAGTGGATACACTGGAGGGCAGGGCTAGGATTTAGAGAGACCTCAGAAAATTGGAGGACTGGACCAAAATAAATCTCATGCAGTTCAATAATTTATGATGGAATAATCCCATTCACCAGTACAGGCTGAGGACTGACTGATTAAGGAGCAGCTATGTAGAAAAGGACCTGGGGATTACAGTGGACAATATGCTGAATATGAACCAACAGCATGTCCTTGTTGCGAAGTAGGCTAACGGCATACTTGGCTGCATTACTTGGAGTGTTGCCAGCAGATTGAGGAAAGTGATTATTCCCCTGTATTCAGTACTGGTGAGACCGCATCTGGAGTACTGTGTCCAGTTTTGGGGCCCCCATTACATAAAGGATGTAGACAAATTGGAGAGAGTCCAGTGGAGGGCAACAAAAATGGTTTGGGATCTGGGGCCGTGACTTTTGAGGAGAAGGTGAGAGAACTGGTCTCATTTAGTCTGGAGAAGAGAAGACTGAGGGGGGATTTAATAGCAGCCTTCAACTACCTGAAGGGTGTTTCCAGAGAGGATGGAGCTTTTTCAGTGGCTCAGGCAGAGTGAGATACAATCATATTTATTCTCATAAGTCCACTTAAGCATGTAATATGTGGAAAAGACCTGGCTCTGGATGTCTACCGGGTGAGCTAGGCTTTAGCCCCATTGTCCTCAAAGGGAAATTTTCTGAAATATATAAGACCCTCTGAAAGGAGTATTGTCGGCAGTCTTGAGGGTTAAGTAATTTGTCTTGCTTCAAGAAAAAACATTGGCTGCTAATTCACTCCACGGATTATCTGTTCTCATGTATACTTATACCATCTCTCAACCTAAGTGGTAGTCCTCCTCACCCTTACAGAGGATCATCACCAAAGTAAGCAAAAAGAACCAAATGATACAAAGACCATTTCCCAGGTGTTAGAAAAATCTCCCTTGTACTTTTGTAGTTCTGTGCTTGGGAGCTTTCCTTACACCTGGAAAGTCCAGTATGTTAGCCCACACTGAAGAGCCACAAACTGCTTTCCTTTCTTTGGAGGACCGGTGGGGGGAATTATTATTTTGAAAATTAAACCAATGTTATGATGAATTTTATCAAGAAAGCAGAAGTGCTCTATTCCACCGGTTCTCAGTCCAAAAACCTTTCCCCCCACGTCATCCCCAACACTGAAACCGCAGGACTCAAGAGCACTACCTGCTGGTACAGAACAGTCCCTCTTCTCAGGTGGCTTCCCCTTTTCAACTCCTTAGATGATCTGAAAAATCTTTCTGGGTTGTGAGAACTGGAGATAGGAGCCTCTGGAGTGTTGGAAACATTTTCAGAGCCACGGCAATTAATGCTGCCACTATTCCCATGCTGCCAAATTTCTGGACCTATGGAGAGCCCCATGGGCCAGATGACACAGCTCTCTGGGCCTGCATATCTGTAAGTTGAGCACCGCTGATGTAGAGCTCCTATGGCTCAGGAATAAAAAAAAGGCAGGTAATTTAGAAACTGGGGAGGCTCCTAAGGGTGCTGAAGAGCAGGCCAGGACAACATTCAGACACATATTCTAGGAACATGCAAGCACCAGCAGGTCCCAGTCCATAAATTGCTGCTGCAGAGCAATTTATTCTGCTTTCTAGGAATTTCCTGTGAGGTCACCATGTAAAGCAAGCACCCACAAAGGCAGGCAGCAGCATGGCAAAGTCCTCACTTCTTTATCCCTCCAAATCAGTTGATTTTAGTACAAACAGAGGTACATTTATAAATGTGAATGATAAACCCGACAACATACCAATGAGCAGTTGCTCTATGTGGAAAGACCTTCTCCAGACTCTAATCAGAGCTGCCTACCCCTGTGCCTCAATCACCTCACCACTGACCTGTGGGTCAGCTAAGTTCACTGACTTTTTTTCAGGCTGAGACCTTCTCTATGGCTATAATCACTGGTGTCCAAACTTTGTTCTTCTGATGGCTGCAGTACCAGTCAAAGCCAAACTGTTCCTGGCAGAGACTGCTTGACTGGGGTGGAGCAAGCTGCCCTGAACAGGAGGACATGCAGCATGTACTGCCTTTCATTAGGATAGTCCTCTCCTCCCGGCAGCCAATCCATGTGATCAAGAAAGCATCGGGAACTATTGGTGCAACTCCGGTCACTCAGTCCAGCTCCCACTATCATGGCTCTGCTCTCCCCTGTGAGATGAAGATGTCAGGCCCCAGTGTGGTAGTGGGATGATATTGCATGGTGAAGTCAGTGTTCTTTAAAGATCCCTTCTTTTAGATGGGGCCAATCATCTGAAAGGTTGCACATTCAGTGTTGACTCTGATAACATGCAGAGTAAAGAGATAAGAGTCTATTTGCTGGTTGGTGGGTCCAGGGGCTAGTTGCAGCCATAGGCTTCTCCTAAGAAAACAGATGCTCTAATGAAAACTCCAGGAAGATCAAGAGATAAGGAAGCTTATATGAGGGTAGTGAGGCAGCCATGGGGAAGGCAGGAAGGATTTGTGGTTCAGGGTCCTTGCAATACTGTGAGATGGACTCTGAATTGTAGCATGTCATATTATGCGAAGGTTTTGCTTTCCTTTTCTTTTTGTAGGTGAAGCAGTTTTGTTTCTGTGGCTGCTTGGATCTGGTGCAAACCAGAAGTGAAACTGTAAGCTGGAAAAGCTGCAGGTTTCATTGCCGCTTAGAATAGCGGTTTTTTTTCCTTTCCTTCCTGGCTTGCTTATAAACTGCTGCTGCTGGCTTTTTAGTTTTGTCATGACAAAGATAGTTAATTCAGGAAATCGGCATTGGTTTCTCTTATCTTGGGCACAGCCACGTAGGATGGAAGGGGGGTCACACTGGCTGTCTGGCCATGGAAACCAGTATCTTTGATCATTCTGCCCCATGCACACTGGATATTGGTAATCCCTCCTAGCTCTTATACCTGCTTCTTTATGTTGCTGGTTTTTCAAACCTGTTAACATCGAACCCAGAAAAAGAAACTTGGGAAGGAGGGTCATACCAACCTAGAGGTGTAACAGGGGGAGTTACGGTGCATGCGGTAATGGTGATGGCTATTTTTGTGCCCCTCCAAAAGATGGTGCCTAGGGCTGCTGCCCCAGTCATCCCCTCTCAGGTATACTACTGCACCTACCCACAAACACAACACCTCTAAGGCAATTTCCCCTACAATTTAACTTAGATTGTACTTGAGAGATTATACTTGGAATGATCCCTAAGATAACAAAGGAGTACACAACCCCATCAGAGGAAATGTCTAATCACACTTTGCAGTGATCCAAAGTTACATCTCCAGGGTATTCCAGAGAGCTCACACGCAACTTCCTACCAAGGCTTCACCAAACATAGCAGTTGGCCGAGCACCCTACACTTCACAAATAGCTCTGCAGTGACCTCTCTACTCCGTGGGAACTGAGAGTACATTGAAATACTCAGAACTCTGTAGGAAGCGCTCGATAATTCCTGGCTTCATGCCCTCAGTGAAGAACTGTGGCCTGTGATGGAAAGGCCAGCTTTAAACTACATAGCTCAAATACTAGAAGTGTAGCTCAGCATGCAGTTGTTGCTTGAGTGTTTTGCTCCTTGGGTGACTGGTGCGGCCCACACTGAGCTCCATACTGCTGTGGGTAGACTTCTGTTGGATTTGAGCTAGGTTATTCAAAGCTGCGGTATGTCTATGCTACACTACAGTCACAGCAGTAATTGCAGTACATGAAGGAACCTCCTCCCTGGTCTCTGCTGTTTACATGTTCCCTGCTCCACTCTCTTATATCCTCCCAATGTGCCAGGACTTGAGCTAAATTTGAGACAGTTTACTGTTGACACAGTGACAATCACTCCAGGCCATCTCAGTGCTTTTGCCCTGGTCACCACCATGGTTCTGTCAAGCCACCTCAACAACTACCCAAAGGAAAGGCAGCAGAATGAATGCCGAGGGACAGAGGCTCTCTGTGCCTATGCAGAATACGTGCAGGTGCAAAGTAGGATCCAACCCAGGAGCCTGCCTGCCCAGGACGGTTCCTTCCTTAATGCTTGTTTTCATTTTTCAGCTGATGGGTATGTAGGGCATGCCCGCAAGCCAGCTCACTCCTTCCCTGTTTACACACAGCCCGAAAGGATCTAAGATGGGCTCACAGCCCAATGCAAGACTCAGGCAACGAGTGCTGCATTCTTGAGGAGTGACAATGGCTTATACAATGCATGCCTGATCTACACTATAAAACTTTACTGGCAAAGCTTACCTTCAGTTGGCACAGCCTCATGTGTCCACAGCAGTATTCAGTCTTGTCAACAAAAACCTCCATTCTGACAAGAAAAGTTGAACCAGGTCATCAGGAGCCTTCTACCAGCACAGTGCCTGAATAGTTGTTGCATTTCCTGTCCTCCAGCAAAAATTCCACTGAAGTCATGGTGAGTATAAGTCCACACCTATTTAACTCCTCCCCAATATTTTGGAAATGCCTCTTTTCCTGAGGCTGAGTTTTGGGAGCTCCCCTCTGCAAGGATGGCTCCAACAGTAGCTTGAGTGTGCGCGACTGCTTGTCCAACAAGAGAGGTCTTGGATTTGTTCAGCTGGTTCTGAGCAGTGTGTGCAAGCGCAGCGGGGCATTTCCTGTGCCCCACTTCCACTGCGCTGATAAAAGGTTCATGAAGCCATGGTGAGTATGCAACTACTTTTATTCTTTTATATCACTCTCAGGGAAATTATTTAGCAATTATCTTCTGTTGTCTGGTATTTCCTCTTTAACTTTAAAAATAGCTCTGTGTCTGTCTGCTAGTCACCTGGGCTAGGACTTCTGTCAGGAACATCCCTCCTATACTCAACATGAGAAGGAAGAACAAAGATAGGAAAAGTTGCCTTTTCTGACTTCTCAGCCCAGGGCCCAGGAGACTGGGGAATGGCAAAGAGACAAGACTGAGGCATCAGGCTACTCCTAAAACAAGAAATTCTGACAGTGAAATGTCTAACTGATGAAAACATCCATAGGCTAGATCCCCAATGGGCATTGCACAGCAGGGGGTTGGACTAGATGACATCTTGAGGTCCCTTCCAACCCTGCTTTTCTATGATCCTGGGGGAGCAGGAAGGTTGGCCACTTGATGACAAAGCTAACATGTTTAACTATTTCTTTACCTCTGTCTTCCTAAGTAGGGACCAGAGCAGCCACCTCCCTGCTGGGCCCACCTCAGGCCTCAGGGGAGGCGCACCTGGGACAAAGGTTAGCGTGGAACTAGTTAGGGGGCTTCTGGAGGGGCTGGACGTGTTTAAGTCAGCTGGCCCGGACGAGCTCCACTGTAGAGTCCTTAAGGAATTGGCCGAGGTCATTGCAGGACCCCTGGCATGGCTCTATGAGCACTCGTGGTGCTCTGGTGTGGTCCCAGAGGACTGGAAGAGGGCCATCGTAGTTCCAATCTTCAAAAGGGGGAGGAAGGAGGACCCAGAAAACTATAGGCCAGTCAGTCTTACCTTGATCCTAGGCAAGCTGTTTGAGAAAATTATGCTGGCACACATCCAGGAGGGGCCAGCAGGGGACTGCATGCTCATGGGCAACCAACATGGGTTCATCAGTGGCAGGTCTTGTCAGACCAACCTGGTGGCCTTTTACGATCAGATCACCA
>NW_017728940.1:7459536-7478186 GCF_001723895.1 Crocodylus porosus | reverse complement strand
TTTTAAGAGGAGGTTGGATGAACATCTTGCTGGGGTTGTATGACCCCAGTATTGTTTCCTGCCATGGCAGGGGGTCAGACTAGATGATCTACTCAGGTCCCTTCCAACCCTAGAAACTATGAAACTATGAAGCTGACTGGGGGTTATCTGACAAAGGGGGTACTAATAAGGGAAAGTCCCTCACCAGCTTTTTGGGGGACAGGGAGAGAGAAAGAGGAAGCCACCTGCAGGAAGGCAGGCAAAGAAGAAGGACCCTGGGCTTCTTAAAAGACACTGATCCAGATTCCTCCAAAACCTCCAGAGTGGTAAGGATAGGAACCGGTGGAAATGAAGTGCATACAGGTGCTTTATTGCTTTGTCTGGATCTGCATCTCTCTTGTGCTAGCTACAATAAAGAGCTTAGAAACCTTTGCAAAGATGCTCTTTCCCTGGAGAAGGAGACTGGAAATCAATATTCACAGCACTGGACTGTTGGAAAAGGGTCCTTCTAAGACAAGGAGCTGTATGACAGGAGTGTGCATTGTGGCCCAAAGTTAGTGCCTGGGCTCGCTTCAGCCTCAGGAAGCTTAAAAACATGCATGGTCAGCGTGTCAACCCACCCCTCATGAAACAACTTGATGAGCATCCAGAAAGTGGAGCTTTACCAGGGATGTGACAGTGGTCCTTACCCATGCCTATCACTTGAAGATCAATAGTCATGAATATCTACATAGCCTTATTTCTATACCCAAGCTTGGACACAGACTGATAAGGATTAAAGAAAGCTGTGGAGGTCAAAGATAGCTGGAAGTAGCTCAGTAAACTGCTCTAAAATAAAGAAGTTTGGGGCAGGATGATAATTTACATAGATGTTTTTGATCACTGGCTTAACTCCCATTTATCTGAGTGTCCAGCATCTCTTCCTCTGGAAGGGAACACAACTAATACTCCTGATCTTAGAGTCACAACCAAACATTTGGGAGATGGACCCAAGGACGGCAAAAGCCAGTGGGAAGGGCAGTGGCCCATTATGGATGAACTTATTAGAGTCTCTTCCCAAAAGGCAAGCAGCTTGTCATCCGTAAAGCAATAACAGCAAGACTCCTGCTCAGGAAGTCTTCACCTCAGAAAGGCTGAGTAGTCACTCTGACTTCCCCGTAGGCTGAATTTTTAAGGTCTGAGTTAGCAGCTGTGGTTACAGAGCTCTGAATGATTCAGACCTGGTTGCTTGTGGGTACCACACTAAGGAGGGAACCAGGTGTGCATCGGCTTAATTTGTTCTAAGAAAATCATCACCTCAGAGAAATCCTTGGTAAGATGTTCTCTGTTGCATGTCCCCATCAGATAGTGCTCAACACATCATTGTGAAACTCTGAGCTTGGAGTCAAACCTCATTTGCTTCTTTGTAAAGACAGCCAAGGGTCTCCTTTGGAGATGAGCCCACAAGGACTTGGTATGTAGCCCTCGGGCTGGCACAATGTATTGCTGCTTCATCATAGGTAAGAATGCAATACAATAAAATAGAGATGGGTGGGTGGGGAAAGACTCGTTAGACCTTGCAGCTCTGCCAATGGCCCAAGCAGGATTGTCCTGCACAACACGTTGTCTTGGGCTTTGTCAAGTCTTATTTTAAAGCATCATTTTAAATGCTCCAAGAGAGGGCTACCTTCATTAGGAGACTGTTCTGTACTCAGAAGCTCATACAGTCGATCAGACCTACATGCCACTGGCCAGCATTTTCCTTTTCTTAATTCAATCCCACTGTTCCTCCAATGAATCATCCTAAAAAATTATTTACCCTGCTCACAGCTAACTACCAATATCTATTAGCTGTTACCATATCTCCCTTTATCTTGCTTCCCTTTAGTCACCATTGTCAAATGCATTACCAGTATATTTCCTAGAGCTGAATTTGGGAGGAATGTAATGCAACAGGAACAGACACTGAAAAATCCCCTCTCAATACACACAGAATTGCTGGCGGCAAATAGAAGGTATGTTTATCTCAGCCCTCTTGTGCTTTGTTTCCACCGACACGTCTGCTATGCAACAGATGCACTCGGCAGATAGCGATCCCACTTTAAAAAGAGAATGTATTTGAATCTCATCAGTGACAACAAAAACATGCAGCATTTCCTGAACAGTGTGTAAAGCAAGGATTCCCATTGACTTCATAGGTACTGGCAGGACCATGTATTTCAGGATTACACATTTTTTCTAGCAGCTCCCTGTTTAAAAGAAAGACAGCCTCATATACCGTCCATTTTGCTTGTTTCCTAAGGAAAGGGCATTTTTTCAGTTGCCATTTTTCCTGCAGCATCAGGGCCAATTGGTTCAGATGACATTTGCAATCTTCAGCATGTTGCATGCCGTCTATGGATCACTAGTGTAGTAGTTGGCTTATGCCATGGTAGTCATGACAATACTGTGAGGTTACAAAAAATCACTAGGAAGGGAGATCTGGCCAGAGAAAGATTAGTTGGTTTCATTACAAATGCCAAGAGAAGTGAACAGTTTTCATGTTGTTTAATTGTTTCTTTTTATCGGACTTACAAACTGAAATAATGGTGTTTTGGTTTGGTGGGTGAAAACTTTCTTGTACTTTTAACTTTTTTGCTCACTGTGAAAAGGGGGCCATGTCAAGAAGTAAGAGAAAGTAGTTTTTCCTCATCAAAACAAAATGGCTTATAGAGTAATTATTGAAACAAGCTCTGATCAGCATTTTTCATTTTGATCTAAAAGTCACTTTGTGCTGCAGTTGGGTTTTGATGGAAATGTTGTGCCTAGCTCCAGAAAGGAGCTGATACGGACCATCCAAGGTGTCTCTTCCTTAGTAGTAATATCTGCCTCCCTAGCCCATATATTCCAGTAGCAGTTAGAGAGGCCTGTGAAGCCCAAAGAAACCTTTTTGAAGTCGTGGTGTTATATGTCTACAATTGTAGGGGGCTTTCTTATCTCTGCCTACACAATGGGGATATTTCAGGACAGCACTACTATGCTTTGTCTGATCTGTTTCTATGCTATGATCTTCTAGGCATCCTCACTCTTGGCCCCAATCTAGAAGCTTTCAGCATAGCTTCTTATAAAGCCTTCATTTCCTAGTATAATGAGGCTTTCTGGATATCTTGGCTCTAGGCTTTCACCTCCAGTTTTTCAGTGTACCGTCTCTAAGCCCTGCAGAAAATCTCAGTCCAGTGTTGGCTTTCCAAGGGAGAAGACGGTCATATAGCAGGGACTCAGGAATTCCCCATAGCAGGAAAGAGAATCACTCCACCTGGAAAGCTGCAGCGCTCTCTCTCCCCTGATTATATCATAGACAATTCTTAAATGCAAGTAATGGCTAATAATGCTCTTCCTTGGCCTTGGGTGAGGCCACTAGAAAATAGCTATCATTATTGTGCCAGGACCTACTTCAAGGTGACAAGAGTGTGGACACACACCAAAACACTGGTGGAATCTGTAGTAACGGGAAGAGAGCAATCACATAAGGAACTGCTAATATGAATGGGCACAGCAAGGTCAAAATACAGAACTGTGTCATGTTAGGCAAACACAGACAACTTACAGGCACTCACTGCTCAGGCACAGCATGCCGCTAATTAGCTGACAACAACACGTCTGTTTTCAGGAATATTGAGCTGATGAAAAACAAAAATAGGAACCTGACAAACAGGTCCTGGTGACCTGGTTTCCAGCCCCACACTTGGCTTTTATAAGGCAAAGCTCTCAGGCCTGAGTCATGAAACCGATTTCTCTTCCAGTGAAAGGAGCAGGAGTGTGCTCACCCTATTCCCAAGACACCTGAGAGCTGAGCATAGGGGTCTCATTATTTCTCTGTTTCTTTGACCTGAATGGCAGGGTAGGCTGTGCCTCTCAGCCTGCCCAGGGCAAACAGGTGATGGATGCGGTGTGTGGCAGGAATGAGAACCAAAAATGCTTCAGCTGGGAAACCCTAAACTGCTGTAGGGTCTTTCCACATGCACAAGAGGTGCTGGCACCACCATGCAACGGTTCCTATTGCTAATGAATGTAACTCTAGAATTAAAAAAAATATAGGAGTGAAATGCTGTCCTGTTTATTTGAAATGGGGACTATGAGGAGAGACATCCTTGAAAGCAGAGCTGTGATGCAGGGCTAGTTCCTGTTCCCAGTGGAGACAGTGACCATACTTTCTTATGCTTCAAGGTGAGCAGCCCTGGGCCTCCATGGTTAGGTCTAAGTTGGCTTTTTGTTTAAATTCTCTCCCTAGTGTTTTGCTACCGTTCCAAAACACGTGCAATGAGGCAAGAATCAGTGGAGGATAGATGCTAACGTTTTTTACAACTATCTCATATACTGTTCTTCAACTTAAGCAGTCAGTTGCTGCCAAAAACTTTTCTATGTTAACCCCTGCCCCCATCACAGATAACAGCAGTACTGCTAGCACAACACATGGCACTGCCAAAATGGCTGGCATCGTTGAGGCAACAGGATGACCACAATTGGGCTAATTTATAAATGTTACTGATCCTTTCAGTCCCATTCATTTCAGAGAGGCCTCTGGGGCCTGATCACTTTTCTGCATTTGGGCTGGTTATGTTACTGTTTTCAAGCAGAACTAGTTCCTTCGGGTTAGAGCTGAGGCAAAATGGGACAGGTGCCCCAAACTCTAATGTTGCTTTTGGTAGTGTGGATGTAGCTGTGATGGTTCAGGAAAAAATGGGAGGCAAGGATTTTTGTGGGTGGGCAAAGTAAACAATTGGTCCGATAAAAGCTATTGCTCACAAAAATCCTAACATTTAATGTGTGGTGAAAGCCCATGAACTTTCTTGGGGAATGGTGCCTCCATGCAGTAGGCCAGTGGGGACCAACTTTCTGGCAAGCATGCCACAAATTAAGCCTCATACCACTCGGATCCCCTTGTCCTTCACAATATGGTATTCTGTTTTCCGCCCAGTTTGTTGCCCTGCTTTCTGCTCTCTGCCCTATCTGCTCTTCTGCCTATCCCCTCCCCAGTCTGCTTCATGTCATGCTCAGAGGCTTCCCGTGATGCAGGTTGGCTACCCCTCCAGTAGACCATACCAGACAGCAGACCATAATGGGCACTGCATAGAGCCTGGCTCTGTATGCCAGTGATGCTCTGTACATCCTGCCTTCATAGCCTCAAACACTAGCGTTGTTCTCATCCCAAACATTTCACCTAGCAGTATCAGTCTACTTGTCAGCAGGCAAATAGTACTTTGTGGTTGAGGGCAATTTAACTTTCCAGATTTGAACAGTGTCCCAGGAATCAGTGAGAGGCAGTCTCTCCCGTGAGAGGTCACCAGAAGTGAAAAAAATCCAAACCAGTTAGAGCAAAGTAACAAGCAAGAGTTTCCAAGTCTGCTCTATAGTGTGCCTGGGGAAGTTGCAATGAGCATGGGTCATGGGGTAACATGCCAGTGAAGAGCAATAAAAATACCTCTAAGCAGAGACCTACATAGGAGCAGGGCAACGGGTAAAGCAGCTTCTTGGAACCAGGAGAGGCCACCCTGTTTTTCATGTGGGAGGAAGGTGTTCTGCCTGGCCTGTGATGCACTGGGGATGGGCGAGGGCCTTTCCAGGTCAAAATGCCTGGGCTGCCTCTTCCATTTTATGAGAACATTATTCTCTCCTCTTCAGGCTGAAGCCATCTGTGTTTTCCAAAGGAAACTCCCCTTTTGCCAATGGCCTGAGGCCTGGGAGTAGGGCCAGACAAGTTACTGATTTGGCAGCCAAACAGGAAAACCCATATACTTATATGTGTGCATTTGAATACACATTAGAGCTTATCCAGTCCAAGCTCAGAACAAAGCAAAACAAAAGCAGAAAAAATGTGTGGAGGCACCGGCATACTGGTTCCCTGATGTTGCTGCTCCCCAAATGTCTACAGCTTCTTTTCAACCAGTGATCCCTTTGTAACTATTTCAAGTACAGCTTGGATAGTGGCCTTTTGCCATTGTTTTGCATGGATGCTGGATGGCTGAACCCAAACTCTCCCTTACGAGGACAGGAGAGGCCTCAGGTTTCTGACTCTGTTATTATAATAATATGCAGCCTGTTTGTCTTGATGTTCTCTTAGCAGCCTCTGCATGTTATCTGCTTTCCTTCTATCTGAGTGCAGCAGGCTGTCCCTCTTGGGAAGAAGCATCCTGGTCCTTGTGTTATGCCATTCCTGTGGTCATTTATCAGACCAACCTGAAGTTGGGCTTCAATATTTTCCTTGTTGAAAATCCAGCTTCACTCATAAGATCATAGATAACTAGGGTTGGAAGGGACCTCAGGAGGTTATCCAGCCCAACTTCCTATTCCAAGCAGGATCATCTCCGATGACATAATCCCACTCAGCTATATTGACCTGAAATATATACTTAACCATATATACTTCTTCAGAAGAGGAAATCTGCGTTTTTCTACTAATGACCAGAAATCTGATTGACATTTTCTTGCTAGAGTTGCACACGTTTGCAAGTTTATGATTTCCATTTCTAGGTCAACTGCACTTATTTGAAGACTATTCCAGTGTGATTAGCAAGTTTGTTCATATTACTAACAACGAATGTGCTAGGAATGAAAGTGGGTATCGGATATGAGTGAAGTCTGAATATCTTTTCCGAGTCCTCAGCCTTACCATGAAACATAGCACATACTCCCGTTAAAGTTTATTCCTTCAGTTTTGTTTGGAAGGAGAAGTGAACGATGAAAAGAACCCATCACTTTGTGGATGTGGGTTATTCACAACTCTGACTGTATTTTGAAAATAGTGATCCAATTATTTGTGTCTCAGTTTCCCCTTCTCTTTGATGTTCAAGATGAAGGTCATTAAGTTTGGATGTCAGATTGGAGCCAGAGCAGCTCTACGCATTACCGAGTTTTTCTTTCTGTTTACCTCTATTTTCCAAAAATTCATTCATTTTTGAGGGGAGACCTTGGAATCTTTTCAACCTCTTCTTTTTGATAGGCCATTGTACTTCTGTCTGTGTCTGCAGTGTGCATCCAAGTTCATCTACATGCTCTCCAAAAAGCCTGTGTTGTAGAGGTCTGGCATTGATGGAATTTACTCTTTTCATAACAAGGTGAGAGAGCACTGCACTGGGTGCACACTTTTCACTTTATGCCTCTGGAAGTGGCATGCCCATTTCTTCTATGCATCGCTAGAACTACTGGAACATGTTCTCTTAATGAATCCTCCCTTACTCTGGCATTGTTTCCAACAGTTTTATTAAACTGCTATCCATTATAACATTTAAATATATACAGTTGAATAGTTGGTATAATTTACATCTATAACCTTGCCCAGTTGGGGCCTCATGGGCTTCCAAATCTTTTGTTTCAGTCATCTCTCAACATTACGGGGCTGGACCCGATGATCTCATGAGGTCCTTTCTGGCCCCTAACATCTATGAATCTCCAAGCATGACCTCAACCCTTCATGCTGTGTTCACAGGAAGATGGACACTATTGAGAACACTCAGCATTTCTGAGTTATTTTTAAAATAATCAAACAAGTCTGCAGCTGCAAGTAAACACTCTTTCAGTAGTTTACTATCTTCAAGTGATTTCTTTTTTGGAAAGGTTTTTTCTGTTTTGAAAGATGCGATAATTGCAGCATTAGATTTGCTTGAAGGTTTAGTGAAAACCACTTGTTGAACATTTAGGGCAGTTTTTAGCTCTTCTACTTTCACTTTTTTAAAAATTACTGGTTTGAAAATATTGATGACTGGACTTTTTATGCAGCATTGTGAAATGTTGCTTGGCTTTGTTTCTTGCAAGCAAATGGGGCAAACACATTTACCACAAACCTTTAAGAAGGAATACAGCTCTTCCCCTGAATTATCAAAAGTGCAGCAATAAGTTCTCTTTTTTATGCTGCTTCTCAAGAAGCCATTTGTTTCTAGTATATCTTCATTGTATCTAAGATTCACTGTTGTTATTAGTCAGCTGCTTCTTCTCATAATGTACCTATTGCATAAATGTGTCACAACTTGTCCTAACAAATGAAAATCCACTGTACATATGGAGGACGTGATGAATAGAACAGGTGTATGCTGAGCTGGTTTGCAGGTGAGATGAAATTTGGGATCATTCCTAAATCATTAGTGAAACGCTACAAATTCAGCCCACATCTTCAGTGAGTTCACTTGAGCCACACAAAACTGCCTTCATGCTGCATGTGGCATGTTTTTCTACAGGTTGGCCTCCTTTGTTATATACAGTGCCCATCTGGCACAGAGTAGGATGCAGTGTTTCTATAAAGCATCCTGTGTTCAGTGCTCTTCTGGCACAAAGTAGGGTGCAGTGTTTCTTTAACTACTCCATATACAACGTCCATCTGGCCCAGAGCAGGGTGCAGTATTTCTGTAGAATACCACATATACAGTGCCCAGCTGGCATACAGCAGATTGCATTATTGTATCATACTTCTGCTGCTGCACTCCAAAGGAACTTCATTGTGAACATGTCCAGCTGTCATACTCACATTTCATTTGGCTGCCACTCAGATCTCATTGTCTTTTTATTCCCAATTCCTTCTCCATTTATAATAATAAATGAGTATTTTTATCTCATGGTCTCTTATCTTGTGATTAAAATCCCATTCTCAGCCACATGGTTCATAATCAGCACTGGGCATGAATGTAATAAACTGCCTTAAAACAAAGCCAAGTATCGCAGCACTCCAGAGATGAAATCGCCAGGTTCTGTATTAACTCTTGAACTTCTGGGTTCCCAGCTTAGACCTGTTGCGTTCGAGCTTTATATTTCAGGAATGATTTCTCTAGCTGAACATTAGGTGTATCTATTCTGCAGGAAAACTTTAATCAAAAGCGACAACTGATTTGGCATGCTTCAACTGTGTTCCACGTCAGACACTCCAAAATGAAGGAACTCACACTGTGACCATGTGGAAAATACTTTCAGATAGGTCCTAATGGCTATGACCAGACCTACTGTTGTTGTGCCAGGTCATCCAGTATGGCATATGGCTTGTGCTCTCTCTAATTTTGAAGCTCTGTTCTGCCTGCTGGTTAAATGCAGGCTCTGTGCCTGCATTGGATCCTCTGAGCACTAGGATTTAAAAATAAATAATATTATAATAAAACAAATGTAAAATAAATGTCAGCTCCCCCAAATTCAGGTGCAGGTGGTTTTGGGGTGAAGATAGTTCTGAACCACTGCCCTAGCTCCAAACAGTCTGGGGTTTGGGGGCATTCACTACCTAATTGCTGCCTTTTGAATGAGCTTAACTAAGACTTTTGATCACAGGAGCCTTGAGCCTCAGAGTACTTGAAATCTGTGGATTCAGATTGGAAAGGTAGGAGCAGGTGAAGGTGGAGACAAGGTGGAAGAGTGAGGAAACTGTATCTTATAATAGTACCTATGTCTGCACATGCCCAAACTATGAGGGCCTCTTTATGTCCCCATTGCAAGGAGGGAGACACAGCACTCTAAAAGGGATAAAACAGACTGGAAGGCCCTTTCCTTAGAAATGGGCTTCCCAAACGGTGGTATGCATATCCCTGGAGGTCCGCAAGACATGTCTGGAGGGTACATGGGGAAAGTGTGTAATGGTAGTTTTAATCTTCATTATAATAATAACTGACATTTAAGAGGTTAAAATATAAAACGTACTGGTTGGCGTATGAGGGCAGCTGGTAAATCCATGGCCATTTTGAAACAGGATGCTTAATAGACATAACAGTGGGGCATTTTAATTAGAGTGGCTCTTCAGGAACTGCTCTAATTAAAATGCTCCCCTACCCCCAAGCATGTCTATAGGCACTCAAGCAGTCCAAAGGAAAGGCTGGGACTAGTCAGGCTTATTCAAAGGACTAAAGACAGACTTAGGGAAGGGCTGGTGCTGGGAAACACCTGACAGAGGCTAAAGGGATATAACTGAGGGGAATGAGTCTGGTGAGAATGGGTAACAAACCCCCAAGGACATGGCAGAGGGGAAGACAAATTGTAGGACACTACAAACCAGGAGATCCTGAGGGGTTTTGGTCCTGTTTCCCTTCAGGGACCTGCCTACTGGTAACATCGAGATGAGGCAGATGAATTAAGTGGGGAAGTGAGAGTGGGAGGAGGATTTGATTCATAGTGGAGTGAGGAGGGCTGCACTGTGCCTTGAAAAGAGGGCAGTGATAGGTGACCATCACAGACCTATGTTTAACAATTGAGGAGTTTCATCCTCTCTCCAGAAGGAGACTCGTTCCCAGTGGCTTGTGAGAGTTGCTCATATCTTGCAGGGGAAGAATGGAACTGCTGGGGAATCCATCACTGGGCTTGAAGGGAGGTTTCCCTTCCTTTATGCCTTGTAACTATCTCGATGGCGCAGGGCTGGGGAGCGGGGGAAGAGCTTACAAGTCTTACCTATGCCAAGGGCTCAGAAACGGTCCCTGGCTGCTGCTGCTTCAACTGCCAATGCCAGTGCAGCATGGGATGCCTGCCTAGTTTTGCTTTTACATCACCGGTGTGGTATTTGTGTATCAGGATACTGCTGCAAAAGCAACACTGTGGGGCAGCTTCTGACATCAGGGCACAGATCGCAGGGGTGAGGCTCAATTCTGGTGCCCCTCCTAAGTTGGTGCCCAGGGTTATTGCCCTGCTTGCCTCACCCAGTTATGCTACGAACTTCAGTCAGAGCAGCAAGGGTCCCCATTAGAAAGGGTAGTTCATATGTTGCTAAGTAACCTGAGCCAGTGCTTAACCACCAGAGTTAGAAAGTTCTTCCTAATAATTACCATGTTTGCTCAAATACAAGATGAGGTTTTTTCTACCCAACCAGCCTGGGGAAAGAAAGCCACTTGTTTTATATTTGTATACAAGGAAACTGCACTAATACATTGTCTATCTTTGAACTACTGCTAAAACCAACATGTGCTAAGTAATAGAAACCAAGTACGAAGTTGATTAAATGCAGCCAACACTCAGCATGACTATAAAACACATGGCCCATACTGGGCAAATATGCTGACGGGAACGTACCACATTTTTTTTTCTTGTATATATTTCATTCCAAGGGCCAAATCAGCCAAACCAGTTCCAGACTCAATTGGGCAAAGCCCTATAGTCAAGTTCCAAATTCAGCTGAGCACAGCTCTGTCATTCAAATCTGGGTGGCTCTACCACTGGGCAAGTATCCTCCCTTGCAAACTCAGCAGTTTGGGGCTTCAGATATTCCCTAGATCCATGGCAAGCATCCTACATGCAAGTCCCAGGGCTGGATGCCTTGGGGCTCAGATATCCTCCTAGACAAAAGGCCAAGGAACAAGCTAGGAGAAAAACACAAACAAAGTTCCCCATTGCCAGAAAACTGCGCAGTCAAGTTTCCCATATTGGGAAAACTTGCAGGGGTCAGCCTACCTGGAGTGCAATGGGGAGGTCTCACTTTAGGAGAACTGCCTTGGGGAAATTGCAGGGGTCAGCATGCCCAGAGTGCAATGGATGGGCCTCACCCTGGGAAAACCACCTTGTTGATCACAGGGGTTTTTTTAAATTTCTTGTCTCAGGCCAAATCAGCCAAATCAGTTCCGAATTCTATCAACTGAGCAGAGCTCAGTTGTTCAAGTCTGTGCGGTACTACCACCAACAAGTGTCCTGCCTCCCAGACTCTTCAACCTGGGGCTTCAGATACTGTCAAATCCATGGCAGGCAGCCTATATGTAAGCCCCAAGCCATGAATGTCACATGCCTCCTGAGGCTGGGGGGGCACGGCAGCCGCCTGCAGGCAGTGGTGGTGGTGTTGGCAGCAGGGGCGTGGTGTTGGCAAGTGGGGAGCTCCCACAGGCAGCTGCAGCAGTGTTGGTGGCGAGAGCGGGTGGTGAGCACTGACTGGCAATTGGTGACCACTTGCAGACAGTGGTGGCAGCAGCAGCCAATCTCAGGAAGTGCACTGACAATCTCATGTGCACCCGTGTGCACCCCCTACACATTGCTAATCCCCCAAGCCCAGAGGTATTGGTGTTCAGATGCCCCGTAGTCTTGCTTGCCCAGCAGTCTTTCCTGCCCAAGTGCAGGGGGGCTGGGCCTGATGATCTGCAAGGTCCCTTTTAGCACCTAACATCTATGAAACTATGAAAAGGCCAAAGAAGCAAGCTGGAGGGAAAACCCAAGAACAATCTCTGATCATCATAAATTGTGTAGCCGAGATCCTCATGTTTGGAGGCATTTGTAGACTCTTGTAGGGGTCAGCCTGCCCACAGTGCAAGGGCCAGGCCTTTACCCTCTAACTACGCTTGAGTCATTCAAGGCCAAGGACATGGTATCTCCACAGGTAAGTATCTTATATTTAGGAGCATCTGAAGCCCTAGACTGATGAGTCTAGGAGGTAGGCTACTTGCAGGGGTAGTACACCCAGACTTGAACAACTGAACTCAGCTCAGTTGAAATTTGGAATTTAGACCTTAATTCAGAATTGATTTGGTCCTGGAAATGAAATTTTATGAAAAATTAAATTTGTATTGCACGTAAGTAGGTGTCAAAGCGTTGCTTAAAAATGTGTTTATAGAGTACTTGCAGCAGTTTCAAAACTGTGACAATAGCAGTGACAATGGGTATTTAAAATTTCCCTCCCTCTCCTACCACAGGATGTTCCCTTCCCTAAAGTAGGGGAGATCTGCACCTTACATATTAACTGGATCAGAGATGCATAGCGTACGCTTTTGTAAGCAAGTTTCTGTTTACAAAAACTTCTGCTATGCTTCTCTGATTTAGTTTATAAGGTTCAAATCTATCTTGCCTTTTGCTTGACTTCAGACTAACCTCTCTCTCAAGTTGGGTGACAGCATCCCTTGGAGGGCCAGCTTGCAGCTTAGGGACTAGGTGCTGAAGGGGGTTGCCTGCTTTTTTGCTTACATGTTTTTGATTGAGTGCAGAAGGTTTTTCCCCAGGTTTGTGCAATGCACTCTCGGATGGAGTTAAAAATAGTGCAGTGTTTCCTGTGTGGCTCTGCAAAAAGGAAACTACTTCTCTGGGGGGGGGGAAGAAGGCAACAAGCTTCTCTTTTGGCACAGGCAGCTGTGCTGGAGTGGGGGTGGGGGGGGGGCATGGTGCAAGACTGCTGCTTTTCCTGGGATACAGACAGCATGTGGCCAGGGTGCATTTCAACCAGCTCAAAGGGTAGGACAAACGCAGAGTAGCAGCAAGATCATGTTGTCTTGTGCATGTAGGAGCTTGGACATGTCATTGAGAAGTGAAATGAAGGGATGCCTTGACTTCTTGCAGCATAGTAATGGTGGTAGATTTTGGGTGAGGACCCTGCTGCTTTGAGCTGTTTACTCCTAGTTGGGAAATGGAAGCCCTGCAGAGAATCTCCTTTTCCTCCCGTGCCAGCTGCATCCTGGTAAAGTGACAGCTACTCTGTGCTGGCTCATGGGGAACAGGAGGGTGAGCTCAGATCAACGTGGTGGTGGCACATGTGTGGGGAAGCTTCAAGGTTGGTATTCACCAAACAAAATCTCCCCAGAGGTGAGGGAAGCTGGGAAATGTGATCATTTCACTGCTATGAACACCAGACATTTCTAGGGAGTCACATTCAAGGCTTATGTCAAGAGTCCCTGGAAGGGGAACCCTCTAGGAGCTGCACTAAGAGGGAATGAAAAGCAGAGGCAGGAGCTGATTACACAAGGATGTTAATCAAGTGATCCCAGCTATCCAGCGAAGGGGCAAAGTCAACAGCATGTGTAACCTGCCCAGCCACTTGCCTGACAAATGGGCTTGGCTTTTAGCCTCCCATGGTCCTCCAGTATAAACAAAACCCAAAAACATTAATCGAGTCTTCTGGAGTGCGGTAATTATCATGCTCCAGCAGACTCCAGCGTCTCATGTATCAGCATCCGCGTGCTGAAAAACGGCAGTGGGAGCATATTAACTAAAGCTCATTCAGCGAGCTTTAGATAAAGTGCCCCCACTGCCATTTTTCAGTGCATGGACACTGATATACCTGACACTCTGGGCGCTTTAATTAGAGTAGGTCTTGGAGCCACTCTAATTAAAGTGCCTCCCCCTCCACGAAGCACATGTGCCTAGTTTTTTAGAGTAGCTTTTAGTTTTGCAGACGCAGTTTTGCACCACTGTGCATACTAGGGAGGCTGCTTTTTTGGATTTTTTTCTAATAGTGTTTAAAATGGGGCTAAAGCCAGTACTGTCATGAGCATATCTGTCTACTGAACTAGCTAGTGACCAGTTAGATACAGATATTAAAACTGATAGTGAAAGTGCTGGGGGTTCAAAACTGACCGCAGAGTTAAGGGACCTTTTAAAAATCAGATCTATCACAGTGAAACTATGCAAGCTTTTTGTAGTTTCTTTTTCCTGCAGCCCTAGATTGCAGGAGGAATCTCTACTTATATTCCCATTTCCAGTTGGAACTAGGAAAGAAGGATGGAGCTCAAAGGAGACAAAAAAACTGAGACCCTGACCATGTGCTGCCATTATAGACTGGTATATAGATCAAAGGAGAAAGATTTTTTGGCATTTCAGGGCATTTGTAGACAACACTTTAAAGTGGGTTTAAAGTAGGTTAAATGCCTTTTGCACCATTTTAATGGCATTGCTGTTTGCACGTTCAATGGTATATTGCACATTAATTCCACTGCTGTAGCACATTCGGCAGCATGATGCACCTTAAATGACTTTGGGACACAGCAAATGACTTCGGGGTGCTGCAAAGTAAAACACCTCCAAGGAGTTTTAGTTTCCTACCCTACAGCCGTGGAGGGAAGCACCGGGCTCTGTGCGGCTCAGGGGCTGTGCAGGCAGACCATGCAAGTGGCCTGGCAGCAGCCTGGGTGCCACCTGGGGGCTGGGGTGCCACTGCAGGAAGCACCAGCCTCCCCACCCCCTGCAGCTCAGGGACCGCTCTGCCTGCTAGCAGCTTGCTCCCCCTCCCCATTGCTGGAGAGGCAGGTAAGCATCAGGCTCTGACACAGCTTCAGTTTCGGGAGAATTAAATCCTCGTGTTGTGTACAAATGCCCATAGACCATATATGGTCTATAATGGACTTAATGAATCATAATAATGGTCCTTTGGTATTTACAAACGATTATAATCTCCTTTGGCATTGTACTCCAAACAGGAAGGATCTAGAGAAAAGGACAGGGAAGGCTCATATTGTTGGAATTGAGCTTTTCCTATTTTAGTCTCCAAGGTGCTCAGTTCAGGGGTGTTCTTGGACTCCTGGCTACTGCTAGATTCTTAGGAGACACTGAGGCCAGAAGTGCTTTTTCCCCACATCTGTCCTGAAAGATAAGAACTCTCCTTTAGATCCAGGCCTTGCTGTAGTTGCCATACCTTCCAGATTGAGGTGTTGCAATGTGCTTTTGGGCTATTTGTGAATATGTCCTTCAGGAGAACGTATAGCTGCTGGTTTGTTTTACTTCCCCAGCGAGCCAAGGTTCAGTTAAAAAAAACCCCAAACAGCCCCCGCAACCTCCCCTCCCCAGAATATCAAATAAAACACAGCATCTAAAAAAATGAAACAAAAGAATAACAGAGAACTCGTCCTGCAATCCAACATTGGAATAAACCACAGATGGGAAGAATTTACCACTGCTCCACTGACTCTCATAAATTTTTTATAGAAACACTAAACTAAAATCAGACCTGTTTCAGTGTAGCATGCTTAAATACCCATCCTTCTGTCTTCTCTTCTCTTCTCTTCTCTTCTCTTCTCTTCTCTTCTCTCCGCTCTGTCTTCCTGCTCTCAGTTTAAGAAAACAAAAGGCCCAACTTAAAGTTTCTCAATCTGTTAACTCTACCTTTGAAAGTTAATTGGGAATAAATAGGTTGTGAATTTTAAAGTGCAGTGGCAATTCCTGAAAAAATTAATGTGCAGAGACTCTCATCCAGATTCTGTTTTACTGATTAAGAATCTATATGGCAACAAGGCCTGAGTCCTAACCCACCTTTAGCCAAATAAGAAATACTTATGCCACCGAAGTTAGATACTTCAGTAGCATTTCTTGCCACTTAAGAGATTTTAGATCCTTCTCTGCTCCCACTTTCCCCACCCTGATTAGATCTGTTTAAATAATGGGCTTTTTGATAGGCTGCTCAAACTGAAAATTCAAAATGGCTTGGTTTTGTGTTTGTTTAAACTCTTTTAAATTTGTTATTAAATTTAAGCAAATTTTAAAGGGAAAAATGATTTTGAAGTAAAAAAAAATAAAAATGTTTTATTTAAAAAACATTGAAAAAGTCAACAGATTCCACTTCTGGTTTTCCACCCATATTTCTTTTTAGCTGGAAGTATTTGATAAGTTGTGACTAGATTTTGCTGGGGACTAAAATATTCGCCTAATGTTTTTTTCTTAGTTCTAGCCTTAATCCAAACTGAGGATATGGGGTTATCACCATCATCTCAGCTACCACTAGCACTTCCACCTCAACTACCACTAGCACTTCTTGGAGGGGTGCAATTGGTGACACAATTATTTTAGGGGTTTTGTTTTGTATTTTTAAAACAATGTTAGCAGAAGTGAAAGCTTCTCATATTAGCCACTCCTAATGACATGCCTCTCCCAACTGAGGGTAGTCAGTGTACAAGTTTTCCCCCGTGGTGCTGTTTCTACTGGAGATGTATAGCACCCTCAATGAACATTTTCTTGGGCTCATTCCGGGCAGGCTGACTGTAGGGTGACCACCTGTTCAAAATGCAAAAGTAAAACACTGAGCCTTCCTGCCTTGGCTCTACCCTCCCACATTGGATCCTGCTGCTAGGCTACTGAGGGGGATGGCAGCAGGATGGGGAACCCTGTGTCTGCAGAGGGCAGCCCACAACTGCCCCTGCGCCCAGCACAAATCGGGGGGGGGGTATGTGCTCCCCCATGCTCACCTCCTTGGGACTGCATGCAGTGGCGGGGAGCCAGCCCCCCGCCACTTTCTGGATGAGCTGCCTGTGGTTCTGTCCTACTCCCTGGCTGGGCCCCGCAGTTGCATGTTTCCACCCTGGTCCCAGGTCCCGGGCCCCATTCACTGCCCCATCTGGGCAGCACCCCTAGCCCCAGCTGCCAACTCTGCCCCACTCCCTCCCTCACCATGGGGGGACTCAATCTGCCCTCTCCCTATATTGTTTGTGCCCCTCTCCCACCCACAGACTTACTTGCAGGCAGCTGGGGGAGCCACTGTCCATCACTGCCTGGCTGTATTGCTGGCCACGTGCCTGTCTGTCCGTGCACATGGGTATGTGGTGCCCCTGTGTCCCGCTACCCCCAGCCCCAAGAAGGGAATGGAAAACCTGGATCCCCGTACATGATACTGCTATGGTTGGACTCAAGGGGAATCTGGGGCAAATGTTGTCCCAGAGTTTTCAACCTAGAACCAGGACTTGATCTTTGCATTTTGGGGCTGTCCTGCCCAGTTAGGTCACCCTAGCTGACTGTGACCCATCCAATAGGAAGGGGTGAGGCCTTATTGTGAAACAACGCTATGAGGTGACCCAGGCATCATCTGGAGATTCCTAACTAAACCTTCTTTTTCTCAGCCTCACTCTGTCTTAGTAGTAAAATTATTTGGGCAGGAAGTTGAACAGTCACTGTGATTCAAAGGAAAAAGAGCCTGCCTTTGTGTCTGGGTGGGGAACGCCAGCAGGGGAGCTCCTTTTCTAGCTCACTGCACAAGGCACACCCCTTTGCCTGCACACTCATGAGGTTTACATATGCACATGGAAAAGCCATGGGCAAACACAACTGTGACAGCTCTAAAAACTCCCTCTCAGCTTGGGTGTGGACGACAACCAGATAAAGGTACACGGAGAAGCCAGTTCAACTGACAAGGCAGCAGCTTCCCTGGCAATCAGAAAAAGTGGCACATGATTGGGCAACAAAAACTTTTTTTTCTTCTGAAATCTCTGTATACCCCAATAAAACTTATCCTGGGGCCCAGGCTGCATCCCAGACCCATATCAGCACATCCCAGACCCATATCAGTGCAGTGTGAGAGAAGACCCTAAGGGAGCGAAGTGAAGGCCCAGTCAGGCTTTTTATTGTTCTGGGTAGTGCTGTAGAAAGGCCAGGAGTCATGGGCTTTAAATTTACATTTTTCCACACTTTTGCCACAAATGTGATATGGGAACTTCCTCAGGCCTTAATTAAGAGGATGGTAATATAACAAAGAGATTGTCAATTGTCTGAGTTAAAAGATGTGAAAAAAAACAAAGAGCAAAGAATGACAAACAGGCGAATTAGGAGGTTTCATTTCAGTGTTATTTCACCATTTAGCTAGCTTCTCAGTCAGCCATAGACTCATCCGTGGAAGACACAGCCCTAGAAAAGAAGGAGAAAATGTTAACCTTCAGGGTAAACCCTTCCAGGCTTTCTGTTGCTCCCCAAAAGAAAGAAAAATGAGGGGTGTCTTGATTGCAATGGGAAAGCACTTTCTCAGAGAGGACATACTATGTGTCAAATGACCAGAGTCCACAACAAAGTAAACCAGAATCAGGCAAATTAACATGATAAGTAAGAAAGTGTTCACCAGGAGGATGATTAACCATTGGAACAAATTCCCAAAGAAAGTGAAGGATCCTCCATCTTCCACTTTTTATCCAGAGTTGTGACATCACAGTAGTAACTCTTTGCAGAAGCCCATGCGATGCTGCGGCCAGTAAAGCGACCAAAACGCTGGCTTGCATCCATAGATGCTTCTCGAGCAAATCCCGGGATGTCATTCTCCCCTT
>NW_017728940.1:7450568-7459161 GCF_001723895.1 Crocodylus porosus | reverse complement strand
GCCCAGCTGACTTCCTGCCCTTTGGGCAGGGGGCTGGACTCGATGATCTCCCGAGGTCCCTTCCAGCCCTGATGTCTATGAAATCTATGACAACCAGTTTCCTTTAGGCTGCTTAGTGATTTTGGAGCTGCAGTTGGGTTTGGAGTGGAAGCAGCACAGAGGGACATCTCAGAGGTGTTGTGCTGCATTACTACATCCCAACATGAAATTTCTGAGGCCTGTTTTGATGGGAGCAGCTTTCCCAGCAGATGGCACATTCCAGGGAGTAATGAGGCGGATGCACATCTAGTGGGTGGAATGTGAACTTGCCAAGGTATTTGCAGATGCTGCAGGTTCTGGCTTCTGCTACTTGGAACAAGGACATGATTCTCCTGATAGTCAAGAAATAACATGAATCATTAATCACATGACAGCTCTGCTAATGAGCCCAGGAGAATCCAGCTGTCAGGGGTTGGTTGGGTAGGAGTCAGCATGAGCTGCCTAAACCTGGTAGAAGGGTTGTGTGCATTTTGGTTAAACAAATGCTTCCTTCCTACATCAGAGGGAAAATAAGGATTGGGGCTGCATAGGCCAGCACTAAAACGTCTCCTTGGACTGGAAGAAGGAAAGCATGCTAGAAAATGCCGTTTGGCGATCGCTACCATGGCGGCACACCAAGAAGCACACCTGTGGAAGGCAGCCTTGGGGGTGGCTGGGGTTAGGTGGGGTGGACCGCAGTGGGAGAACCCTGCTTGGGTTTGTGGCTTTAGGATACCTGTGTCCCTTTTCTAGTTCTCCTTGTTGGTAAGCCCCACAGCCTCCAGAGGATGTTGGACATCAGTTCTGAGGCAGCTGGATATATGAGGCTCTGCTTCAATACCTCCAAATATGCCTCTCTGCATACTGACTATAGAAAAAGAAACTCCATCCTGGCATCAAGATCCAGGGCAAGGCCATGCAACACCTGAAGGAGAGCAAGAGCTACCTTCACCTAAACATACCCACTGGCCAACAGGTGAGACATGCTGGAGGAGTCCATCCTGAGGATCATGCAGAACACTCAACTTGACTTCTCCCTGCTGGCCTCCTGGCAGAAGATCGATGTGCTGAACACCTTCCTGATCCACTGGGTAGTGTTTGTCCTGAGAGGCTCAGCAGTTCCTGAAATTCTTCTCAAGGAAGCAGATGCTGAAATTAGGCAGCTTCTGAAGAAGTGGATGAATGTGCCACAATGTGAGCATCAAGATCCTATATATCCCCTAAAGACAGAGGAGTGCCAATGCCACTTGCATGGGAAACCTCTGTGACATCACAGTAGTAACTCATGCCTTCTGCCTCCCAACCTGCCCCAATGAACTAGTGAGCAGCATTGCTGTGGGTAGTTTGAAGAAGGCTTCCAAAAGGAGGATTGCCTGGTCACCATCCAACAAAAAGCTGGCCACATTTCTGAGTGGGTTGCTGGAGAAGGAGGTGGTGCAGGACAGCAGGGACTTTGCCTTACTGTGGAGCTGAGCCCTCAATGCCACAGAGTGCCTTGGGAAATGCACTGGCTGCTGCTGGCCATGGTACGGGAGGAGCTGGAGTTCTTGCTGCTTTCAGCCCTAACCACCAACCGGATCACAATCACCCCTGGGGTCCAGACCTGCTTTGAGACTTTCCTGAAGCACAATGCAGGCAGAGTATATCAGTGGATGTGAAGGTGAAACCTGACCAGCGGAAAGTTTTTGAGGTCCACTTGAAGTGGGATGTCAGCAGTGATCTCATGCCTCAGATCAACTTCATTCATTTTGCAGACTGGCCTTTCAGCCACTGGGCCCATCTCAACTGCCTCCTGCTCAACAGTGCCATCCACTAGGGCAGCTGAGACAAGGGGTGCCAGAGGTGCAGCTAGAAGAAAAAGAACCCTGCCCTTTGTCCTGGGTGGCAGCAATCCCCATGTGAGAGCATGGCAACTCTGCCACAATGTCATATAGGACCAGCCGGTGAAAGCCATCTTGGCATCAGCTGGGACGGAAGCACACCACCCTAGGCTATGACAGCCAGCTGAGTCCAGACGCTGCTATACTGAATGAGGACAATAAAAAGATCTTGATTATTGATGTGACCATACTCCTTGATCCAGACTGGAGCCCAAGAGCCAAAGCTACCTAAATAAGTACTACTGGTCCATACCCTCAGGGAGGAGGGGTACAAGAGAGTAGGCACTTGGAACATGGGACCCAAGCAATTGCCAGTATAAAGAGAGCCGTCTAAGACCAGTTGCCAGAAATGAGAAGGAGGGGAGATGAACTGAACCCCCCTGTCCTACTATAGACTCTTGCAAGACTGCTAATGCTATTGAATACACCCCACCTCAGCGATTGTACACCACATGCTAAAGTCATTGCCTAAAAATTACTTACAATCTTACAACTCTGTACTAATGTGGTTACTATGCCCAGGGTCCTGTCTCTTGTTACCATAGTGTTATGTTTAAATTTTTAAAAGGACTTTACTCTGCACTAACTTAAACTGCCTGACTTAGTTATTATATATCAATGCAGTCTATGTAGCTACCATGCTCAGGGTCTTGTATTGTCTCCCAGCTCCACCAAGCCATTTAATAACTATAGTTTTAACATCAATACAGCTCTTAAATCTGGAAAACAGCATAAAAGCTGTTGATATTCAGCTTGAGCAGTTTGCCTCTGCTGATGTCAATATCAATCTTTTCTCTCTGTCTTTTCAATCCAGAGGACCACAACTACACTGGACTATGGAAACAGAAGGCAGATAGGTCTAGGTAGGTTATGAAGAGTAACTCGATGACACAAGGCACTGAAGTTTCTACCTTAACGTAGCTATTGATGTATATATACCCTGTTTGCGTTTTACAAGGTTAATCATGTATGCATTTAGGAGAGGCAAAACATCCTTTTTAGTAAAGCTAGAAATAATTCTGTTCCTTGGAATAAAAATGAACAAACAGTTTGAATGTTAAAAAATCAATTGATTGAATAAATTAAATGAAAACCCAGGACACTTGCAGTGCCTTGAATTAAAGATTTGGTGACATCTGAAAAATGGGAACACGTGCTAATTTCATAGCGCAGGACTAGTCATATGCCACTAGTATGGTAGAGGGATTTCTTTCATAATGTCTCAGCGTGTTACACATTTGCAGTGTGCCTGGGACTTCCCAGAACATCCCAGCAACTCCGCCCCTGCCCTGAAGAGCTCACTACCTAAATAAAGAAAAAGAAAACAGATGCCAGAAAATTAAAGGGGTGTAGAGAGAGCGTGGGGAGAGACTCATAGCAGCAAGCTTGCATGGCTGCCTAGAGGCATGTTAACATCCATTCTCTGTCTGCAGGAACCAGTTGTGCTTGATGAACAAATTATGGTACAAAGTTTAGTAACAGCTGAGCTGATTTTCATTTACTGGCCATTTTAGGTGAGGCCTACATTTTCCTCCTGGTTTAAACAATTGCATGTTCTCACCCCATTTTTCCTCAGCCTGATAAATGAACACCTTTGAAATGGGGGATGTGACACTTTCAGCACTGTCACTGGTTGAGGTCAAGTTAGTGGGATGACCACTCTGTTCTGCTTCAGCCCATGCTTCCTTCAGCCAGAAGCAGGAGATTTATAGCAAGTGACAATGGTCCAGGGCTTCCTGGCGAGGTGACAGACTGGCTGCCCCATTTCTGAGCCGTGCAGGGGTAAGTCACTAGGTGCTGCCTGCCCTCACCTGGTCTGTACCCCTGCTGCTTGTGGCTGAATCTCTCACTCCTGGGGGTGTGCAAGTGAAGCAGGGATCTTGGGCAGCCTGCTCCATGGATATTCATGGATTGCATACCATGTGGTCATGTGGGGGGGAGGGAGGAGCAGGAAAAGGCTGTCACCCCTGTTTCCAAATCCAAGACTGTGGATGGTGGGGTTACAAATCAGTGGCAAGTGTGCAGAGAAATCAGACAACATGAGAGACAAGAGAGAGACTACAGAAAGAGAAAAGGCATGGCCCAAGAAAGAAATGTGCTGAGTGTAGCTGGTGGGAACTGCCCTTGGGGAACGTGTGTCTCACATCTGTGAAAGGATGGGGGAGAGGCAGTGGGGGGAAGGGAATCTTGGAATGTGCTTAAAACACACAGCTGGAGGAGATATGAGACCAGAAACACATTCCTGCCTCTTGCTGTATACACAGCCTCTCATTGTTTTGCAAATGGAGCTCTGAAAAACACCAGGAAGTGCAGGCACAAGCCCAGCTCTGCTAAAAAATGACGGAGTTCACATGCATTTGTGGCTTTTGCACCGAGGTTTAAAAACAGTTTACTGCTTCCTCCTCTACCCACAGTCAGGAGTACGCTACCTCTGGGGCATTCCTGCACTTCCCGCTCCCTTGGATAACGTCCTGGCCTTCCCTGCCCACTCTACGGCAGCATGCAGTGGGTGCATCCTGGCACCACAAAGAAAAGGAACGTGCCCATGCAACCCACTCAGGTTGTTTTGCAGGGTCCCTGGGAGACACCCACTCCCACTTTTCTACTTGTCACCTTGGACTTGAGCATTACAAGGAGACAAGCTCTCCATTTATTGTGAAGCACTTACACAGAGACCAGAAGTAAAGAATTTGCCCTTGCTACCAAGGTAGTTGAGCTGAACTGCTACAGTTATATTCTTTCTGTCATGGTGTCTTACCAGGGTTGCCCTCATGAGAAGCATGGTTCTTTCCACCTGGCATAAGACAGCAATATATCAGAGGTCCAGCTACAGTGTATGCTTTAAGGTGGAATTGTCTTTGTAGATCTCAGCTCCATGTGCTGCAGAGAACATCTCCTGTTACTTGGGAGTTAGGACCACAACCCTGTTACTGTACATTCAGAGCACAGATCTCTGCTGACTATGCTAAAGCAGCAAGTCACTGGCTGACAAGCTGTACTATGCCAAACCCCCAGCACAGCTTTACTCATAGCCTCTGAACTTTTCTCTTTCTTTTCTCATCTACAACTCCACTTCTGCCCCTGGCAGCCATCCTCATGAGAGCTGACCGGAGAACAATTCTTTTTTGTGACAACTTTCAAGCTTGCTTTTGTTCCTCCTTTGAATAAAACCAAATTCCTTAGAATCCTTTCATAAAAGGATTTGTACCAAAACAATAATTTTCAATCAAAAAGGTTGAGTTTTTGATTGAGGTCTCTCTTTCTGGGTTCTGACTAGACTATCCAGTATGGATGCAAGAAACCTTTCTGTTGAAAGCTGGATTGAAATAGATACAAATCTGCAAAATGTACTTGTTTGATGAAAACCATATTTTGATGACCCACCCCCCTAATGTTTGAGTTAAAAATATTTCACCCAGATCTAGTCTGGAGCACATGATTTCCAACAATAATACAGATCAGAATAAGAACATAAGAATTGCCATTTACTTGGTCAAACCTTAGGTCCCTCTTGCCCAGTTGCCACAAGAAGGCATCAACGCTTCCCCCGGCACTGCTGCCGGAGCTGCTGCACGCTGTGCCTCCCTCCTTCGGGGAGCCTGTTTGCCCTTCCTGGCTCTCCTGGAGATGGCTCCTGCTGGCTCCCCATGTGGCTACTGTCCCCTGCCACCTGCCTGCTCCACCTGGGCTAGCCCTGAACCATCGCTACCACTGCTGCTGCTGCTGCCCCCCCGCCTTCATGGGGAGGGGGGGCATCCCACAAACACCAGTTCCTGATCCCAGCTCCTGGTTTCCACTCCTGCTGCTGAGCTGTCCAGTTGTGGGCAGCCCGAGGGGATCCCACATCACCAGCAGGGCCTCTACATTGCGCCTGCCTTGGCAGCACCCTATGTGTCTGTCCCATCCTGTGGTGAATCCTGTGTTTCCATTTCCTTGCCCTTGTGTTTGTTTTTTGGCTGAGCAAGCCAGTGACATGCCTCCCCCACCCATGTGTGTGCATGTGTGTGTGTGCACGTGTGTGTGCACATATGCCCTCCCCCGCCCTTGCCCCAGCCCACTCTGCCCCTTGCAGACCCCACTCCTCCACTGTGGGGGCCTTAATCTGCTCCCAGCCCCAGTCTTCTCTCCCCTGCCCCTTCTGCCCTAGCACATGCCAGTCCCAGCCTCATCACCACCACAACACCCTCCCCCACTTAGTGCAGCCAGGAGAGGCACCTGCCTGAATCCTTCTGACCCCTTCAGCCTCCCTGCCATGCAGAAGGGGAGCCCCATGGTTCCCCGTCATTGTCCCATGGTAGGGCAAGAGCCCTGGAGGGAGATGCTGCCATGGCAGCCCCCAATGCAAGGGCTGGCAATAAGGCATGGGGGACCCAGGGGACTAGGAGGCTCCTTCAAAGGGACCAAGGTCAAGGATGTTTCAGGAACCTCCTCCACATCTTGGGTGGGAAGGGCAAAGGATTGGCTGCTAAGCCCAAACCACCAGCACCTCAGAGGACCAGGTCCTCCTTGTTATGGAGCACCACACCAACTCAGCCTGTCCCAGCCCAGCCAATGTGGCTTCCCAACCAGGAAATTGGGAAGCCATGCTGAGGCTGCTACAGGGAAACCCACAGCTCCTGAGTCTGGACTTTCCCCTGCTGCCTGCCCTGTCCACCTTGGCTGTGGGGCCCCTTTCCCAGCCCTCAGCTGAAGGCACGGGGTGAGGTCCTTACTGGCTGCCTGAGAAAGAGGGCCCATACTTTGAGACCTATGTGTGGGCCCTGGTTCAGGTGGTGGGGCCCCCAAGATTGTGGTGGTCTCCATGTTCCACAGCAAGGGAGTTTTCTTCCTTGCCACAGGGGCTGTTGCACAGGAGGTGATGGAGACAGGGCTTGCTGTGGGGGCAAAGCATGTGCCCTTCCAGCCCCTGGAGGAGCTGGGGACCTCCTGAACTTGGTCCTCCTGCCCCAGCTTCAGACCTTGGGGAGAGGGGAGAGTCATTTCCTCAGTCACTCCCCTCCCACTGTGGTGCCAGGACTTCAGCCTCCAGCATGTGTGCTCCTTCTGCTACCAAGTGACCATCCGACCAGTGGCGGGGGCCAGGGCAGAGGCTAAAGGGGCCATTGAAGGTGTTCTCTTCCAGGAGTCCCTGATTAGGATCTATGATACAGTGGGGAACCTGAGGTGCTTCTGGTGTCATGCACCAGGGCACCTGCATCAGGACTGCCCCCTTGGCCAACAGCAGGAGGCACCATAGGCCCCCACCAAAAAGTGGGGTGCCCCTTGACATGGCACCCCTGGCACCTCAATCACTGAATGCAGCCCCCCCACAAACTCAGGGGGTGCTGTTCTCAGCCCCTAGTGGGGTCCCAGGGTTGGGAGGAGCAGGCAGCAGAAGGGAGCACCCCTGCCTCCACTGCTACTAGCCCCTTACTTCGCCTTCCCCAGTCCCATGCTGCCCCCTCTAACCAGAGATGATCCAGCCATAGACCACCCCATGGCTGAGTTGGTGGTCTGCTGTCAAGGCTGAGAGGAAGGCCCAAGTTCAGCTTGGACCCTTCAACATGGAGGGAGCCCTCCTCCAGCTCACAAAGAGCCATCCCTGTCACTCCCTGAGCTGCACCAGACACCCCAGCCCAGGGAAAAATGAAACAAGTTGATTCCATGGAGGAGGATCTGGGACAGCCAGGCCAACCCAGAGAGAAGTCCATGGAGGAGACCACCCCACTCTGCTGACCACGTCCTGACCTCTAACACCACAAGCACCGAGGTGCAAGCCTCAACCACCCCTGGGGTGGGTCTGATAGGAGGGTCCTCCCCTTCCACCAATCTGGGGGAGGTGGGAGCCCTGGTGCTTACTCTAGGTAGTCCTGATAGGGAAAAGACCCTTTCCCAAGGCCCCAGGGAGGGCACTCATGCCACCATGGTGCCTGATGGGTCTCCTCCAGAGCTTGCACAAACCACCTCAGAAACCATCTCAGAGGAGGTTGAAACAGGGTCCCCCAACACCCAGAACAACCCTGAGGGAGACCCTGAACAGACCCCCTCTGTGTTTTTCCCTGGCACTCTCTGAATCAACCCTGCCCCTGCCCCAAGGACTGCACCACTCCTCCTGCCAGTGTTGGGGGGGTAGTGGACCAAGTGATTCAGACAGTGAACCAACAGGCCACCACCCCCATTAGAGCAGAAAAGGGGGAAACAGACACCCCTTCCCCAGCACCCTCCCACTGAAGCACGGAGCTAGGGGGAGGAGGACCAGGAGTCCACGGGCTCCATGGCACCCACAGACCTCTTGGCTCTGGTGGTCCCCAGGAAATAGCTGCTCTAGTTCCTGGAGAACACACAGCACTCTGGAAACAAGGTGTGGCTTGACCTGGACCACTGTGGGGATTTCTACCATGTCCTCAATACCATGAGGGTGCTGGTGGGGAAGGCAAGGGGCTGAAGCTGTGCAACATCAGGACCTACATGCAGGGCCATGGCTTCCACAATACATTCTATGTATATGGGAGTGTGGTGGGGATGTTGCTGGGCCCCTGCCTGGTGTGGCCACTCATGAAGTCCCTGTTACGTCTGTTGACATCCCCCAGCACTGAGGTTGCTTAACATCACAACCCTCAACATCTGTGGCTGCAAGGCAGGTCTGTACAGGTACCGGGTACTCTCCTGCCTTCGGGAGTGTGTGTGTGTGTGTGTGTGTGTGTGTGTGTGTGTGT
>NW_017728940.1:7398106-7450468 GCF_001723895.1 Crocodylus porosus | reverse complement strand
TTTCCTGAAGAAGACCCCCTGACTACCACCCCATGCTTCTCATCCATGTGGGCACCAGTGATGGTCCCAGAGATGACCCTGAGCAGATCAAGAATGACTGTAGGGCTCTGGGTGCATGGGAGAAGGGGATGGAGGCACAGGTTGTGTTCTCTGAAATTCTTCCGGTCAAGGGGAAGGGCCCTGCCAGGAGCGGACGCATCCTGCAGATCAATGCCCGGCTGTGCAGGTGTTGTTACCAGCACAGATTCAGCTTCTTTGACCATGGGATGTTGTTCCAAGAAGAAGACTTGCTAGGAAGAGACGAGATTCACCTGAAGAAGAGAGTCTTTGCAGACAGGGTTACTAACCTAGTGAGGAGGGTTTTAAACTAGGTTCACCAGGAGATGGAGAACAAAGCCCTGAGGTAAGAGGGGAAGTGGGAGACCTGGAGGAAGCAGAAGCAAGAGGGGGCAGCAAGGGAGGCCTTGTTCTTCCTGAGAAAGTAGGGCAATTGGCTAGTCACCTCAGGTATCTGTACACCAATGCCTGGGAAACAAGCAGGAAGAACTGGAAGTCCTTGCACAATCAAGGAACTATGATGGGACTGGAATAACAGAGACTTGGTGGGAGCTCACATGCCTGGAGCACTGACATGGATAGGTAAAAACTGTTGAGGAAGGACAGGCAGGGGAGAAGGGGAGGAGGAGTTGTGCTGTATGTAAAAGAGCCATGTGATTTCTCAGAGCTCTAGCATGAAACTGGAGATAGGCCTGTTGAAAGTCTGGGTTAAAGTTAGATGGGAAAGCAACAAGGGCGATGTTATGGTGTGTGTGCTATAGACCGCCAGACCAGCAGGATGAGGCTTTCTTCAGACAGCTAGTGAAAATTTCCAGATCACAGGCCCTGGTTCTCATGGGGCACTTCAGTCATTCTGACATCTGCTGGGAGGGCAATACAGCAGTACACAGGCAATCCAGAAAGCTTTTGGAAACTATTGGAGGCAACTTCCCAGTGCAAATATTGGAGAGATCAACTAGGGGCCTTCCTTATCTTGACCTGCTGCTCACAAACAGGGAAGAATTGGTGGGGGATAGATAAGTGGACGGCAACTTGAGCAGCAGTGACCACGAGATGATTGAGTTCAGGATCCTGACAAAAGGAAGAGACAAACAGAGTAAGGACCCTGGACTTCAGAAAAGTAGACTTTGACTCCCTCAGGGAACTGATGGGCAGGATCCCCTGGGCCGCCAGTCTCAGGGGAAAAGGAGTCCAGGAGAGCTGGCTGTATTTTAAAGAAACCTTACTGAAGGAGCATGAACAAACCACCCCAAAGTACAGGAGGAATAGCAAATGTGGCAAGCGACCGGCTTGGCTTGACAGAGAACTCTTCTGTGAAGTTAAACACAAAAAGAAAGCTTACAAGAAGTGGAAGTTTGGACAGACAGCTTGGGTGGAATATAAGAGTATTGCTTGGGTATATTTATATAAGCACTAAACGACTGCTCAGTAACGACTGCACAGGCAGCATCTTGGGTAGATGCGGCCCTTCAGTATCAATTCTACTGCTACTACTAGATATGCCTGAAGGAGTTGTTCCTCTGGTGGACGGTTATGTCCTAGAATAGAAACTCTTTGTTTCTAGTCATGCCATTTGTGGGCAACATGCTTTGCAAGTGTGTGAAAGGAAGAGGTATCTGCCCCTGGATAGTACATCTTGCTCTGTATCATGGACACAGCACAGAAAGAGGACAAACATGGTATAGTGGATAAGGCAGAAAGCAGAGTAAATGTCAACATAAAGAAAAGTCTACTTTCTCAGAGGTGAGGCGGGGAAATCATTTTTCTCATGGAGAATAAAGCAAAGGGTGTTAATCAACATTGCTTCATTGATCCAAGGGCTCTGCAAAGTGACACCAGCTGGAAAGCTAGCTTTTAGATTTGTATTATTCGAAGTGAAATTATTTGTTATATAAATCCAATGCTGCGATTATCGATGAAGTTTGGGATCAGTTTGGGGAAAAGCTTTTTGTTAGATTTTGCCTGAGGTGACCTTGCCAAGGTTTGAGTTACAGCTGAATTGGAGTTTATCCAACAGCCTGAGAGTACAAAAAGTGAGCACATCTGAATTTGGACCCCAAAATAACTCTTCATTGCTTCTTACACACCTAGTGTGTCAGCAGGAAACACCCCATGTGATGTCCTGGAAATATCTTCTCACCAGGAACTTCCTAGAGTAATAGATTCTGTCCCTGAAATGTTGCATGCAACAATTAGAAGCCTCCATGGCAGCAACAATCTGACACATCCCTTTAGGTGGATGCCCTAAGAATGAATGGAGAACTAAAGCAAGCATCTTCTTACCACATGGTTTCAGAAAGTGTGTACCCTAAGTCCCCTCCTAGTCCTAGTAACTCCACATTTACATTGTGAGGAATGCCACTGGGAGTGAGGAGAGAACCAGTCCCCTCATTTGCAAATCTCTCTGCATGGTCAGAATACAAGCTCCTGGCAGTGCTGCACCTGCTGTTGTACCAGGGCAGCAGGAAAATTAAGCAAGACATCTTGAGCTCCTGGAAGTCAAAGCAATGCAACTAGAGCATTGGTGTATGGATTACATTACACAGAAATAGAGCAGCAGTGCAGCTGTACTGACTGATTACTTGACAATAGCACCTGTGGGTAGTACTTGTGCCAGAGGTAGCTCAGCTCACAGTCCAGTTCCCCTGTCTCTTAGACATGTCTACTTCTAATAAAAAAACACATCTTTCCTAGTCTTCTGATCCTGGTCTGAATTTCAGGACTACCCATAGAAACTCCATTCAGATTCCCAGGTAAGAATGATATTAAATCAGAGTTAAGATTGAATTCATATAAATAAATGAAGGGTAAAAATTTCCAGGAATGTAATTAACTCAAACTAAGCATTGCAAACCAGAAAATTCAGGGGGAAGGCGAAACTTAGATGGCAGTGACCATTCTGAGAAGACAACTTTGTTACTAGGAGCTCTACAACTTTGTTCCAGCTGGGAACGTTAGGGAATGAGAGGATCTTAGGAAGATGGTATTTGAATGAAATTCCATGAAAGACAAAATTACTTTTCAGATGCTGTAGAAGAAAAAAACCACTGCATTATGATGAGTAATGGACATCTGTGGCCATTAGTGTCCTGCCTCTCCCCTTTCCCCCCACTAAAAAAAGAGTCTTCGACTATTGTCCATGCGTGAGCTTTCAATGAATTTTCACTATACAGGCAGTCCATAGACTTACAACACAACTGGTTCCTGAAAACCACATCTTAAGTCAAAACATTGCAACTCAGAACCCATTTTCCCATAGGAAACAATGTTATAAATGGAGGATTGGTTCCTGAACGAAGGCCTGATACCCTATTTTCACTCAGAATAACCCAGAATTTTGTACAGTACTCAATCAATTATATAAAATAAATAAATGAAGCTATATTACTTGTCTATATGTATTTATTTATGTATTTATATTGTAAATAGCACTCATTGATTTGGAAGGACTTCTTTAAGGTGACTTTGCTGGACTTTTTGAAGGGCTCTTGGCTGGAGTCTTCTCAGGAATCCTGGCTGCAGGTTTTCCTGGAGACTTGTCTGCTTTCTTAAAGAAAGTGCCCAAGGAAGTTGGGACAGATGTTCTCTTCTTTTGCTTGTACATTTCTCTGCAGCAGCCATACATGCTGGATATGCCCCTATTCACTGATGCACTGCGTTCAATGTCGGGGTCATGTTCCTCAAACAGGGACATGGCAGCTTCCAAATGTTGAAATGCCTCAGCCAACACTTTTGTTGTCAAGACTTTACGAGGAGGAGTCTCTTCAACAGTGGTGCATCTTCTTCCGCTGCCACTTTTTGCTGTTCCAATTCAAGGAGGTCCTGACTGGTTAATTTTTCAGAATGTGATGCCAGCAATTCATCAACATCTTCTGGCGCAACGTCTAAGTTGAGTTCTTTGCCCATTTTAACAACATTTTTGGTTACCTCTTCAACAGTGTCTGTAAAGCCTTGGAAGTCAGACACAAACTTAGGACACAATTTTCTCCAAACATCATTCAGATTTGACTGTTTGACTTCATTCCATGCCTCACCAATGTTCTTCACTGCATGGTAAGTGTTGCAGCCCTTCCAGGATTCTTTCAGAGTTGGTCCACCTTCCTTCTTGATTGCTCTGATGGCCTGGGCAAATGTGCACCTAAGATAGTAGGCCTTGAAGGATACAATTACCCCCTGGTCCATGGGCTGCAACAATGAGGCGGTGTTGGGGGGCAGAAACACAACTTTGATGTCAGGATGCATGCCATCAGGATGGTTGGATGACCAGGAGCATTGTTGAAGATTAACAGTGTTTTAAATAAAAGATTGTCTTTGCTGCAATAATCCCTGATACTTAGCACAAAATGATGATTACACCAATCCTCAAAAATGTTCTTATTGACCCACACTTTAGGATTGCATTTCCATATCACTGGGAGAAATGCCTTGGAATGTCCCTTGAAAGCTCTGGGGTTTTCTGAATGGTACCTGAGTAAAGGTTTAAGTTTGAAGTCACCTGCAGCATTGACACCAAGCAAAAGAGTGAGCCTGTCTTTAGCAGCTTTGTACTGTTGCTTGGTTTTCTCCTTTTTGGCAATGTAGGTTCTCGATGGCATTTTTTCCAAAAGAGCCCAGTCTGACAGACACAGTCCTGCGAGCACCCATGTCATGATTTTTGCCTGTCAGCAGCCAGAGGAGCAGGGCCCCAGAACCCAGAAATCCCTGCACCTATATCCTTGAAAACTGGCAGGCTTTGTGGCCTCAGCAAGGGCTACCACCCCTGCAGCTTTCACCCTGCTGCACCTTAGCACACACAGTGTCACCCATGTCATGAGTTTTGCTTGTCAGCAGTTTGAGGTGCACTTTCCCCAAAACCCTTATTCTTATCTCCTTGAAACTTGGCAGGCTTCATGCCCTCAGAAGGGGCTACCATTCCTGCAAGTTTCATACAAATCAGGCCAGAAATGACAAAGTTATAGGCTGTTTCAAGCTTCCCCATTATAGCCTATGGGTGAAACGTCGAACCAGCATTGAAACAGCAAAACTGTTTCAACGAAACGGAACAGCGGTTTCAAAGTGAAACGAAATTCGAAATGAAATGCTGTTCCGTTGAAATGTGGAAATGCAAGTCGAAATGGAACGGTGCCGTTTTGCACAGCCCTACTATAAATCTAGAGCTTGAGAAAAGGTGGTCAGTCTGACTCTGGAGGCTGCAGAGGAAGGGTCTTCAGAGCAGGAAAAAGGCAGAAAAATCTCCTGACAGGCACTTGGGCTGCCTTGGGCCAGGCAGGGAGAATGCTGCTGATTTAGAGGGAAATGTGACTCAGGATAGGCAAAAGTTATATGAATCAGCCAAAGAGCGGCTGTTTGGGTCAGGGCATCATGCAGAATTTGTGTTCTAGCCAAGAGAGCGTGTTCTTTTTTTTACCGTTATGACCAGTGGTTTGAGTCAGGGACTATCAGGGGAGATCAGAGGTCTCAGTGGTGCCTGAGGGGCATGTGACTGTCTTGAGCCCTGCCAGAGGGCTGGGGTTTGATTGCAGTTGAAAGAGAGAGAGAAGGAGAAGTTTAATGTAGGCCAAAGCCAGACAGTGCCAGTAGCCTCCATGGCTGAGAAGGAATTACAGAAGTCTAATCAGCTGATAACCCAAGGGGGCATGAACTATAGAAGGCTAACCAGCCTACAGCCCAAGAGGGACAGAAAGAGGGCCAGCAAACCTGCAACCTGAGAGGTGCAGAGACTGACAAGAGCACAGAGGCCTGAGGAGGCCAGACATTGGACTGGGGCTACATGCCCCCTGGAATAATAATTGGTATCATCTGTGAGACATAGGCATGGCTGTAGGGGAGGATGGAGGCTGTGAATAGCTCATAAGGCAACACGTGTCCTGGGGACTGTACAGATCAGAAGGGCCCACATTGTGTGAAGACTAGTTTGGGGACTAACAGCATCTGAGAGGGATCCTTTGGCAGGAAGACAGAGCAGAGCTTGCTCTAGGTCCCATGGGCAGCCTCCTTTTCCAGAATTAAAGAAGAACGTCAAGGCGTAGCAGGAAGGAGAAAAGGGAGGGTAACCTATAGCCAGAGAAGCAGGAGTTGTGTGACTACCAGGGGGCATCACAACTGCCCCTGGAGCATCAATCCTGTTATACTATGATTTAGGGGTTCTGAATCTGACTTAGAGTACATGGGCATCTCATTAGAAGAATCGTACAAACGTAAGACAGTTCTTTTTATTAATGACAGTGACTATAGGCATAGTCAGCTCTTTTGGCAGTCTTGTCATTGCCAGCCACATTTTTCTGGAGTAGACACTCTATTTCACATAAAGTCAATATGTTGCCAACATTATTTTAATGCCTTAAGAACAATATCAAGGCTTAAGGCATGCCATAGGTCCTTGCATACTAGGTATCCCCTGACTAAAGCTGGGTCTGGGCCAGTCTGTTTTGGGGGATTCATGCTAAAGAATTCTCAATGACAGCAGTAAAACACTTATGTTTTCACACCTTTGGGGCAGAAAAAGTTAAAAAAAGAACTTAAGAAAAAGGCAATGTGCTAGTGAGCAAACCAATGTGTTCTCCTCTGGGGTAAAAGCAGGAACAAAGGAAGGATCACAGCAATGACATACCCTCTCTAGACTATTCATTATTTTATATCCTTCTTTCCTTTCATTTGCTTTCTTTCTAAACTAAAGCATCCCAGTCTTTTCCATATCTTCTCAGGCAGAAGTTTTCATCATGTTCATCACCCACCTCTTGTCCCTTCTCTTTCTGCTTTGTTCTTTTGGAGATAGGGTGACCAGAACTGCACACAGCATTTCAAGGATGACCTTCCACTGAAGAACAGGAAGGTATTAAATTAACATTTGGACTAGGTTAGTTTCTATCCCATTCCTTCTGTGGCCTAACATTTTGTTTGGTGTTGGCCATTAAGCAAAGGTCTCTTTTGAGCCACCCATAGTGATATCTGGGCTTTGGCATAGACAGTGAATGGTATGGACTGTGCAGACCAGGAGAACTGTGAAGAGACTGCTGGGTAGGCTATGGGCAGCAAGAACAGCAAGATTAATCTGTTAGAAAAATAGGGCAGCAGGAGGTGGGCAGCTGAATAAATGTAGGATCAGTTATAGGCAGGAACTGTGTGGGAGTTGAAGAAAACAGAGGAGCCAAGATGAGCCCTGGCGGGATCCCCCATTACCTCTGGTTGAGAAATGGACTAAAAGAGGTACATGGGTCTGGGGCCTTAAGCTGACCCTCCTTTGAAAAGGCCCCTAAGAACCAAACCAGAACTACCAGATGTCATGGTAGATACAAGGCCTGCTGGTCAGCCTTGATGTTGAGTTAGCAAAGCTATTCTCTCTTATGTTTGAGAAGTGGTATGGTCACCCAGCAATGTTAATGTGCTCATTCTCAGTGTCCTGTTACTCTACTTCCAGTTCAGGAGGCAGGCAACCTGCCCAGAGTAGTACAGCATTTTTGACGGTGCTTCTGCCAGGGCTGGCAGTTTTACTGTGTAGACATGGCTTGAGGCACTGAATGGCATAGGACCAAGGTACTCCTGAAAATATGACTGAGGCTCCTACATCATGCAAGTGCTTTTTAAAATATTGTCTATAGGCACTCCTGAACATTTTCTCACCATTTCTAAATAAGGGCCAGCAGCTACTAGGGCCCGCTGACACGTTGGGCATTCCATATAGGAAGCTGACATGGCACAGTCACTGCTCATGTACACTGAGCCTGGATCTCCCTGGGCCAGGTTACTTTACCTCCTTCCCAGCTGTATACAGATGTCTTTAAAGTGTTGCATTTTGCTGTGACATGCAGCACATCATGTTACCTTGGGGAAGTTTTACGTGGAGTAGGGTGTGCATCTGTGAGCTTTATTTCAGCTCTGATAAGAGAGATATCAAATGACTTTATGGTAAAAATTACCCCCAGCCATTCAATCCCAACAGCTCAACTTCTAATAGAGCAGAGAGACCCTGGTTTATGTTAGTAGCAGCTCAGGGGCCAGAATACCATGTGTTGTAGCTTGTGCTGCGTGCTCACATCAATGCTTCTCTGTAGCCAGTGGGGCTGCTCTAAGAGCTGAACTGATGTAAAGCAGTATTTGAGGGAACTTGGAGGTCACTGGGACTAGGGGGTAAATGGGGAAGAGAATTCAAAATTTGAGGTTTACCAGCAAACAATGGAGTGCCTCTGTGAGTTAGTCTATGTTACAATGTGCTGCCAGTAAAACTCCATTGTGTTCATGTATTAAGCTCCTTTGTGGTGGTAGAAAGCTCCTTTCTGTCCGGTGGGTCAGCTGCTGAGTGAAGCCACACCGAACCACCGGGAGGGCACAGATGTACATCTGGTCTGCTGGCTTGGCAGTGATAGCTGTTGTCTGCCACCTTAAGTTCTTGGTGGGGTTCAGAGCATGGTATAGATCTACTCTCTGCACCTCATGTGGTTGTTTATACCGGTGTAAAGTGAGATCAAGAAAATGGAGCATGAAACCACTTGTGCCCTGAGCACCTGGTTACAGGAGGCAAAGTGGCAACAGTGTAGTCAGTTGTCTGCATCAAATGCTAGTGCGAGCAAGAGAGCTGAGTAGGGCGGCTACTTATAGAGTACACAGGGGCTCAAGCAAGCTCTTTCCTACATCCAGGAAGTTTAAATTCTTTGCAGCTGACTTCCTTCTCAATGTTGCTATTGTTTCCCAGCCATAAAGGGAAGAGCTACCTTTGATCTCTTGAGCCACTCAATTCTAGATTATGAGTGCAGCAGAATAGAGGGTATTTGGGTTTTCTCACTCCTGTGGGCTTTTCTGGTCGCCACACTGGGTCATGAAAATTTGTTCCCTTTCTTGCTGGCTGGGATAGCAGGGTAGGGTTGTGGGCTGGAGAAAGTGCAGGGCCAGGGCCACAGTCTGCTCCTTGCATGCCCCTGCCCTGTGGGGGGCTGGGCAGGGGTGGGGTGTGTATGTTGGGATGTAGGGGGGATATGTGGGCATGTGTGTGTAGGATGGCTGCCTGGGTGTTAGGTCCTGGGAGCCAGCTGGGGGTGAGGGGAGAGGCAAGGGGGCAGGGGGCACAGCCCACGCTGTGATCCAGCCCACTCCTGCTGGCACCCCGACCAATGTGCACAGCTTACTGGTGGGACTGCTCCCGATGAAGCTGCAGCCACCTGAGTGCTGCTTGCTCCCCTTGTCTCCAGTGGTGGGTCTTCCTCCTGCTCCTGCTGCGCTGCTCCAGGCGGGAAGGAAGCTTCAGGTGGGCGCTCTTGCCCCAGCATGTGGGGCTCCAGCTCCACCAGCTGCCTTTCCACCCACTCAGAGCAGCTGTAGTCACACCAGGAGCAGCTCTGCTGGAAGCTGTGCGCACTGGCCTGGCCTGGGGCTGGTGGGCATGGGCTGGAGTCCAGCATGGGCTACCCCAGGTGGGGCAGGACCCCAAGAAGAGTGCCACAGGGGCAGCCACGGGCTGGATCCAATGAATTGTCAGGCCGGATTTGTCTTGAGGGTCATATTTTGTCCACCCCTACCCTAAATCCTTTGGACTGGAAACCCCCCCCCCCCCCAAGTCTTGTCCAGAAACCTTAGTCCTGTTCCAGGATCAAAGAACTTACTTGCTGTATAAGGCAGCTGCAGGTGCCACCCTGGGACACCAGGACAAAGTGCGCCCATGCCAAGGAGGCTAAAAGTGACTATTGCCTAAGCCTGTCGTAAGAGCAGGTGCATGCACTCCCCAGTCTAAGCCTGGTAGTTCCTCACTTTCTCTGTCTCTCAGAGATCACTGTAAAAGACAGACTGTTGGTATCTGACTGTAGCAGGAACTGGGTTACTGTCCCAAGATGGATGGCTCCCAGAATAAATTTATTTTGCCCTTAAACTTATTCTGTTTGAAATGGGAAGTGTTTGTTGAATCTTGCCAGTTTGGCAATGGCTCTGCTCGAGGCACAGGTTCAGATCCACCGGATCCTTCAAAACTAGATGACTAGAACTGCTGGCAATTTGGTTGGAGATGGGGAGAGGGGTTGAAGAGGTTGTCCAAATGCATTACTGCCACATAGTGCTGTGGGCAGCAGAAGTGACCAAGGCTGTAGTGGGACCAGGCTAACAGCGCAGCCACTGCTATTTTTGCTGTGTTACTGAGCCTGTGAAACCACCTTCATGGCTATCAGAGATGATGCAGAACTCAGTATCAGGAAGGTGGTACATTTCACAGACTTTACTAAACTTTTCCAGAGCAGTATGTTGTACTTGGAATAGGTGCCATACTCCAGGGGCAGCTGCACTGCATTTCTGTTGTGTGACTAGAAGACAGCTTATGAAAAAACTTGGGGATATTTCAACTTTCCATCAATTCATTCTGTTCTCCAAGTGTATACAGGAGGCCAGTGTGACCAGAGACCAGGTTTAATGACATTCAGCTCAGTGCTCCCAGCACCACACTATCTTGGGAGGACTGGTTTCACAATGGGCAGAGTTTGCAAAGTGAGCCGTGTGACTGGCTGACACACCTTCCTGCCCTTGCATGCAGGTATCAGTGTAACAAGTGCAGAGAGAATGCACTAGGCTGGATCTGCAACTCCTGTATAACCCTTCATCCCCAGATCAGAGCAGCCCATGGGGAGGGGTCCTAGTCACTTGTACAGTAGCAGAGAAGCTGTTAGATTGGAATAAAGCCCCTGCAGTTTAGAGTGAGCCCTGTCTGGGACTAGATTTGAGTCCACACTATTTCTCGTTCTAAATACAGCTGCAGTCGCTGCTGAAAGGGGTGACACTCTGGATTTCTGTTACCAGCACATCTGTGTCTGTCCCGCAAGGACAGTGCAGGATGGTGTATGGAGACAGAATGGCACCTACAGTTAGAAGGTGTTGTCTAGTTACCAAATCAGACAGAGTGTATACGGACACTTCAGTAGGGAGCAGTCACATATCTAGCATATCAGGTATATTTTTTTCTCTCTCTGCCCTATGCAGAAATTAAAGGACTGACTCTGCAAGGGGTTAACTTCACAGGGTACTCAGGGACACCTGGACTTTGCAGGGGCTGCTCCTAGCAGGATTAAAAATCCTGTTCCCTTCTTTCAAATTTATGCCACTTTAGATGTGACTTCAGTGATGCTTTGCAAGGAGTGTGGCTACTGCCGCACAACCACAAAACACAGCACCCTAATCTTCCACAGATAAAGCAGGGGAGCAATGGTGGTCAATGTTCTGTTGCTACAAAGATTGTTAAAATATGCCCAAGAAATCCAAGGAAGAGGGCACGCTTCCCGCTAAAGAGGAAGGGAGAAACCCCCACAGTTGCAATCTGACATCTCATAAGTCTAAGCAGTTTTTGTAGTTGCAGTTTGACAAAGTCAGTGCTGCTGTACAAAGGGCATATGAAGATTGCAAAGCACAGGGATGCTGGGGGCAGGGCCAGTCCTGGCAGTCTGTGCAAGGCAGCTGCTGCTCTCTGCCTTTCTACCTCAGGTCCAAAGGTGGAACTCAGTTTTGTCTCTCTCTCCCTTCGGGAGCAGGCCTTGTTTTGGAGAGACTAGCCAGAAAGATCACTGGCCTGTGACCTGACCCCTAGTTAGTCAGTCACAGGAGAGCCATGTACACAGTCCCAGCATTCCTGTCCCATAAGAAGCTGCATGTCAGTCCTGTTCCTGCTGCATAAGATCTCCACTTCTAGGAAAGCAAGGAACAGGTTCTGCGAGTGTGTGCAAGGCATCTGTTTTGACCACCTGTACTTAGTGAATATAGGACATGGTATTATTATATAGCTCATAGCTGGTTTTAATTTAGTTCCTGGGAACTACCTAGTGATTCAGTAACTGCTCATGTCTACTTGGACCAGTTCCTTTGGTAGGAACCTGGGGAGTATAATCTCTTAGGAGAAAATGGGAGGTCTTACCAAACATGCCCTGGGCTTTTGTTCTTGGCTCACATAACCCCATAATCAGATGTGAGGAAAGGGTTGTTCAGATCATGCTGATTGTGGATATTAGAAGGAGGATGTCCAATTAGGTATTTGAGTTCTGAAAGTTTCCCCTAACCTTGGCCTGCAGCCTCCAGTTCCTAAGCCCAAGAAGAATTTTTGGACAAATGCAGCAACGAATTATTTTTCTCACTATTACAGACTACCCTAGCATTCAGATAGCAACCAAAATCAGAGCCTTCTTATTCTAAATAAGCATGTGATAAGATACAATCTCTGTCCCAAAGTATTTGCAACCTACAAAAAAAAGCAAATGAAGGCTGAAAGGAGAAAGAGAAGCATTTCCAGGAGTGACTCGTCTGCCGCATGGACACAATTTACTTACAAACATATAAGTGAATAAAGGACCTTTTTTTAAAGGACTTACATAGCCACATTTTCAAAAACCAAGTAGCTGTGTTTATCCTGCTGCATGTATGCATACAGGTGTGAAAAAACTGTGCATATGTAACTATGAGCATAATGCACTGTTTCTGGGAATTAATTAGTAATTGATATATTTTGCATGTGTAATTTGGAGACATGGTTAGCTGTGTTAGTCTGAAGTCAAGTAGAAACCAGGAGACATTTGTTTCTTATAGACTAATCAAAGCTCTTGAAAGCTTGTGCTGCATCTATCACACATACACACAGTTTGAGTAACGTAACCAGAGATGCTTGGCACAGTAGTGAGAGGCCATTACTGGAATGTTATGTTCAGCTACTAACAATGCTAACAGCTTCCAAGCTTTCTTGGAGATTACTCTTGCCCTGATTAGGAACTGAAGACAAGTTATTTCATTTCTCAGCTGATGCTGGGCATCTCTTTGCTTCCCTCAAGCTCCTAAAGGCCATTTGTTGGAGAAGCAGCAGGGAAAAAGAAGGAACCTGATGAGCATCATGCTCCTCCCTTGAGCTGCTTGAATGGGAGGGAGTTAGGAGTGCAGGTTAATCTGGACTATGTGGAGTGGTCTCTTCTGTTACTGGAGTATGAGTTCACATCTCAGCTATGGGCATGCAGAGGCAATTGGCAAGGTTTTGAGCCTTAAATACACAGTAAAATCCAGCAAACCTATAATTAAATGTTAAGGCTTATAATTAATGCTGCCTAAATGAGCAATGGTGCTTCTTGTGGAATTCAAACATTTCCTGCTGCTCCTAGTTTCTCTAAGAGCGGGTGGAGAAGGTAGTATTTGCTGTTGTGGAGGGTTGTGTCACCAGCACTTAGATCCCTGTGTGGACTCAAATTAAGATAAACCCACAGCTGGAGGAGAGGAACTCATTATAAATTACCTGTATTTCAATACCTCGTCTCCTTGTTTTCCTAGAATTCATAGCACCCTTTTTTTTCAAACTGGCCCATGGGACCCAGTGGCAGGACCCAGGGGAAAGGGGGCCGCACCGCCTAATACAGTCTGTCCTGCTGCCTTGCCCTATTCAGAAACCTCCCAGTTCCACTTGCCTGCCACATCTTGTTGGGGGGAAAAAGGTAATTTGGGAGGTGTCTTGCCCCTGCCCAAAGGAGACAGTGAGAAGGAATCCTGAGATGAGATCTCACCGCCTTGTAGGGCTCCTTGTGTGCTTTGACTCCCCAGGTTTCCTGTCCTGGTTGTCGTTCCGTTTTAGAGCCTGGCTTGTTCTGGACCCTGGTCTCTCCAAGCTTCCCATACACGGTCTTTCTTTCTTTTTCTCTTTCAGTTCAGCTGCCTCAGTCTCCAAGATATCTCCAGGCATCTGCCCCTTCCGGGCCAGAATCCAGGACCTTGGACTTCGCAGCTGCACGACTGGATCCAGGCTCTTGGGTGAGCTCCCGTGGCAGGGTGAAGTATATTAGGCAGGGTGCTGAGACACCTGGTTATGAAACTTCCACAACTTCCCTTATAGTTGTCCTCAGTCCAGGGTATCCACTGCAAAAAATATCTCAACTTAAGTTCTTCCCCCACCTCAGCATAATGGACAGTCTTTACGCAAGGTTTTGGCCCACAGGTCTGTTGCCTAAACAAGTGAGGAACAAAGGAAAACAGCAACAAAACTTCGAGGGCTGCTTGGGGTGTCCAACCAGGTCTTTTCTCCCTCAGGCAGAGACAATCCAGCCTTTTTGGCAATCTGGGCTCTACTGTCCCTCTCTCTCTTCTAGGTGAACTTTTGTCTGTAGGGTGACTACATATCCCTATTTGGGCAGGACAGTCCTGAAATCTAAAGATCAAGTCCTAGCTCTAGGAAAAAATGCTCCAGGACAGCATTTGTCCCAGATTTCCCTTGACACAGATAACCCATAGCAGTATCATGTGCAGAGATCTGGGTTTTCCATTCCATGATTGGGGCTGGGGGTAGTGGGGTGTAGGGGGTACCATGTGTATGTGTGCTTGTGCACACATGCACATGGCCGGCAATAGGGGGCATGGGTGATGCAGGGAGGGAGTGGGGGGGGCAGATTGAGACCCCCACAGTGAGGGAAGGAGTGGGGCAGGGTTTGTGGCTGGGGCTAGGGGCGCTGCCCAGCGGAGGCAGTGCATGTGGCCTAGGGCTGGGGTGGGAATGCGCAGCCGTGGGGCCCAGCCAGGGAGTGGGACAGAGCCACAGGTGATTCATCTGAGGAGTTGCAGGGGAGGTGGCTCCCTGCTGCTGCATGTAGTCCCAAGGAGGTGGTTATGGGGTCACGTGCCCCCCCAGATTTGTGCACGGAGCAGATGCAGGCTGCCTGCTAAGGGCTTGGGGCTCCTTATACTGTTGCCCTCCCCTCAGGGTCTCCGTAGCCCAGCAGGCGGGACCTGGTGTGGGAGGGCAGGGTGGGGAGGCTCAGTGTCTTGCTTTTGCATTTTGATAAGGTGGTCACCCTATCTGGCTGTGCTGTGTTTCCTGCCCCCACTTCTTCCTATCATGTGGCTTACTCAGCTGCATCTGGCTCTTGCTTCCCAAAAAGTCCTGGTTTTAAAGGGGCCAGGCTCACTTTCCAGCCTTTTCTCTACATTCTTTGTAATAGGGGCTCAACTCCCTGTTACAGGGATTGTGGAATGAGAGTGTCTGTGTGTGATGTGCATAAATCGAGTGTCTCCTGCCTGTGTTGCAAGAGCCAATCTGAATGTGCTATAGCATGACTGAAGGAAAGGACTCAAGAGATTGTCTGGTGATTTACCTCCTGCTGATGCTGCCCTAGGGCAGGGGTTGGACCCTTTCACTAAGTGGGCCCAATTAACAAAACTGGGTCCTCAGGTCAGATGCAGCAGTTGACAGAAGTAATGGGCTGGAGGTAGCAGGTGACAGAAGCAGCCAATAGATTCCTATACAAATGTGCTTGGTGTGCCAGATAAAATGCTTTTTTGGGCCAGATTTGGCCCATGGACCATAGGTTGCTGATGCCTGTCCTAGGGGATGCATTATTTAGATTACAGCATTTGCTAGTGTTATACTTGTTTACTTCTAAACATCGAAAACCAAACGTTAATTTGTGCTTTCCTTTCCTATTAAAAATCAACTCTTGTTTTGACCTGTATTAAATTTGGACTTGGATTGGGGTCACCTGGAAAACTGGGGTCTTAAAATGGGTCACTCCATGGAAAGAACTGAAATGGGACTGAAGTGGCATCTAAGTAGCACACCCAGGTCTTGTGATGGCTTCAAGCATAAGGGTGAATGCTATTCATATAAAGCAAGATACAACCCACGTATTGTGAAATGGTATCTCTTATTCTGTTAAATGCGTTATACCTCCTGTCAGATTACCTGAAGTTAGTTCCATAAAGATTCCACATATTGACCTCATCTACATGAGACACTGACTGTGCAGTAGCCCAAGCCTACTGTGCAGTAGCCTTGCATGGCAGCAACCATGATGTGACACTATTATACAGCAGTCTTGGGCTACTGCACAGTCAGCATCATGAAAAAAACATTTATAGGCGCTACTGTGCAGCAACTTGGGTTACTGCACAGTCATTTAGTATATGTTTATACAAATATTAAATGGTTGTGCAGTAATGACTGCGCAGTCAGCCTCTTCTATAAATGTGGCCATCACAACTAGGGGCAGGTATTCAAAAAGCCTGAGCCTGAATTGATTCAATTTTTGCAGGTTAATCTAACTGTGAAGCTTGAATCAGTTTGGAGGTGGATGGACATTCCTTTTTCATTCCAAAAATGCAGGCACATGCCCGCAGTGGCTCAGGCTAGAAGGCGGCGGGGGCGGGGGGGGGGCGCTAGAGCAGCCCTCCGTTCACTTCACAGTGCTGAGCTGAGGTTTGGGGGTGTGGCCAGGCCTTGACAAGATGCTCTGATTAGCCTAGCAGGGAATTGATAACAGTGTTTATCACCCCTAACTCATTGTTTATCGTCCCATTAAGAAAACAACAGAGGGACATTACCCACTACTTGTTGATTCTACCTTTGTCACGGCACAGACTGGAGCCAGCATGTGATCTGCTAGCTAATATACAGATACCTCTCAGCAAGGTCAAGGGGAGTGGAGAATTATTGCTTAGCAGAGAATGGTGAGGAGCGTGTGATGGGGAGAAGCAGCCTGCGAGTCTCTGCCTAGCTGCAGCCAGGGAGCAGAGGGGCGGGGCCAGCTCTGCTGTGGAACAGAGAGCCCCGGCCAGCCCAGAGAGCATGCTGGGCTGCTGGGCATGTCTGGTTTAGCTTAAACCAACAAAGAGTCTGGGACAGACATTCATAAACCAGTTTGAGCCAAATCCATTAAGTCTGATACTACATTCAACCAGGTTTACCTCAAACTGGTTGCAGCCATTTTCAAACTGGCTTATGTGCACTGAACATCTGTTTCTGTTACAGGTTTAAACCAGTTTCTGAATGCTTAAACCGGTTTATGTGTAATGTCTTTCCCTAGCCTGAGTGTGAAGTGAATAACATGACCAGTATTATAAGCAGAGTGGGGCCACTGGGACAGCTGCCCCAGGTGCTGACTTGGAGGCAAGGTACATGTTGAAGCACTGTTGCTGCTGGTGGCAGAGGAGCAACCAGAAGTTGCTGTCGCCCCTGTCACAGTTGCCCCAGTTACCCAGTTGCACTGTTACAGCTCCGAACATGACTGCCTGATTCCTCTGTCCAAGTAAAAACATAGCGGTGCCTTTTATTTGGCTTGCATTCTACCTTAAGGTTTAGCTATTTTGTTTCTATTTCAGAAAATAAAAAGCAAATCCACATCTTTAATATTAGACAGAAAATCTGCTTCACCCACACAAAGGCTTTTCTTCTAGCCTTGAAATATACATGGTTGTTTTTGCTTGATATATGAGTCCTCTGCTATTTATTATAAGATGCTCCTTGCTACAAAGGCTACTTTATTTTAATATCCAAAAATGGCACTCAGGTACATGGTTAATATATTGGTGCTAATGGAACTACTCAAAGTTGGCAAAGCTAGGTATATCCTTAAGTCTTTGTAGCATTCGCTTTTAGTTAATTCTTTTTGGGTGCATCTACACATTCATTAATGTGCTGTAATTATGGCACATTAGGTTGAGTACCTGTAATATGTACTAAATGCACTGTAATTGGCACTATTGCGCATTAACACAGATGAATGCTTTTAAAGTGATGCTTAATGCCCATTGGACTAAAGCTAAAGCATTAGTGCAGGTGAACGCCTTTTTATGACGTTTAATACCCACTGGACTAATCTACTGAACATTAGTGCATTAGCATGGGTTTTGTCAGCTGTGCTAATGTACAGTTGAATTAATCCAATGGGCATTTAGCACCTCATGTAGCCCGCACCCCTTGTGGCTTAAAATTTGGATTTTTAGTGAAATATTATAACCTTGATTTAATAAAAGCATGTGTCAAACATAGTCGCATCTTACTGGCTTTTTCTTGTGTTGAAGAGGAGGGACTGTAGCTAGAGTTATATTATGAAGTAGAACACTTTTGTAGATAGAAATGTAAACCTGATCTAGAAATGCTCATGGGATCCGGGTCCAGGGACAATTTGTCCACCTGCTTTCTTTGCACTGTGATGGAACAGTTTGAAAATTTGGAGGGTCTATAGGTGTGTTATTTAGCCAAAGCTTTTGTTTCTTTCTCATGTTGCCTATAAGTGATATAACCTGTATTTTTCTACACACTGACTTTTGAGCCACATGTTGTGGTAGATGGCTGATACAATATGACATCTCTCAGGACCACAGGTTAACTTTGAGCCATGTAATACTGGTGCCTGCATTCTCTTCCCACAATCAAACTGCAGGCATAAATGTGACCACCAGCAGTTCTTTTGCCAAATGCTACAGTGCTAGATCTGCTTTTCTAACCAGCAGATTAGAAAAGCAGATATGCAAATTAGTGCTCTCCGTTCATTGTGTGAGCAAAAGATGAGGGTGCAAATGCTGTAGGATTGAAAGGTGAGAAGAACAAAGAAAAAGTAGGGCTGTTCCTGTGGACCCATGGAGTATTGCTTAGTTTTCCAGGGCCAAGCAATTGACTGGTTGTGGAAGATGTCATGTTGCATCAACTATGTTGTACCTAGCCCCCATGTATACAGACCTAACCATGACAGAACAGCACACTCTCTGCCCTCCCTCCCCTTATCTTTCTTCCTTTTTTTCTCTTCCTTGTTCTTTTCCTCTATTCTTTTCTTGTTTAACTTGCTCATACTTCTTTGCAGAAGCCCAGCCTTCCTCCAGCTCCGGGTGCAAGGCATAGAAGGAACTGAACCCTTTGATCCTTGACCAAGACCCAAGTCCCATTAGCAGAGAGCAGTCCTGAGAAGAGTGGTGGAGCGCACGGTCGCAGAGACCATTTCAGGAGCAGGGGAGAAAACGCGTGTTCCTGGGCAATGACCCAGAGTGAGAACGAAAGGGGTCATCCTGTACTAAGTGACATGTGCAGGAGAACTGGAACCTAATTAAGCCACCCAGAAAAAACTGACAGTACTTGTTGCTTCTTTTTGGTGTCTCGATCCTCAAAGGTGAACTGGAGTCCATTTGAACTGTCTGTTCCTTTTCTGAGTTCTGATGACTTTCAATAGAGCATGGAGTGACTCACAATTCTGCATCATAACCCACGTAATTTAGCCAGCTCTTATGTGGCCTGTTGTAATGCAGTGTGAAGGGAGATACGCTTCTCCCAGCCTGTGAATCACCCATAAGAAGCATAATCTGTTCCTGTTATTCAGAAAAGATTTGGGGTTAGTCTGTCATATCCCTGAAATAAACCATCAGAGATGAGAATGAAGGTCACTTATCATGCCTCCTGTGTCTCAATAGTTTGTCTTACATAAATCATGCTTCCTGCTCAAAGTCTCCTGTCCCATTTTTCAGCTCTCCCTAAATAGCCTGTCTGGTGTTAGGAAGGTGTGAGAATTTCAAGCCCCTACAAGAGCAACCAGAGACTTATATTCTGAGGCACTGCTTAGTGCTCTGAGCTGTGCTATGTTACTTTGGGCAGTGCATGGTCTCATAAGGGATACTGTAGCAAACCTGTAGCTGTCTTCTCACAGAATTGCATCATGTTAAAAGTAATAGATACATATTTTCATGGATGGTTGGGGGAGGATGGAATGTATAAATAAAATATAACAACCTAGTCCTTTAATAAGCTAACAGAAAAAAAATAATTCTCCATACCTCCAAAACTTGCATAAAGGGAGACTGATTTGGTAGATGGTTTGTCCTGCTAAGAACTATACCAAGACTTATTACAGAGGGAACTCACAAATCAGGTGGTCAGTGCTACATGGAGCACTTCACATCTGGAAGCTGTTCTTCATAGATTTTGGGACTGTTCCTCGGACGATACAAACTGCTATAGCCTTGTTAAAACAGAGCCCAGCACCACATTAACTGGCATAGCCAGAGGAAGTCACTTTTGCAAAAGCTGCTGGTTACAAGCTTCACTGATCCTTGGGCTTGGTGACTGCAGTATAAGGGGTGCAGGTACAGGGAGGCTGGGTCCAGTCCCCAACTGGAGGATTATGCCCATGGGTTAAATTGACGCTGGGTTTCTCATACCAGCATGTTGGAAAACTAGTTCAGTCTCCATTACATAAAAGTTTGCAAAGAGTCTGTCCTAACTGGGACTTGAACCCAAGGGTCCCAGCCCTTAAACTAGAGAATTTCAACTGTCAGTAGTAATAGGGCTGCTTACACTTCCAGCTACAACAGGCAAGACCATTGCTATTAGGTCCACTGAACATGTGCAAGCACCTACAGGCAGCAGACCCTGGTGCACCAACTCTCTTGCATTTATATTGTGTTGACAACTTAGACCCTCCTGTTCCATATTTCTCACACAAGCCTTTCTCTTTATTTATATGGGAGCCTTACCAGAAAACCAAAGGTTGGGGTTTGGTGGGAACTGGGGGAGGGGGAACGCAAAAGTTTACCCTACATTTACAAAGGAGCTGCTGTTACCTTGGGTCAGCTAAAGCTTGCAGTGGCGAGGGGGTGCTGCTTCTTGCTGCTGTATGTGGTTTGTGGTTGGAAGACAGGAGAGGTCTGGATTGGCATAATTTGTCCAGATCACAGGAATTTACATGGGGAAACAGGCTTCCTACAACTGTCTGTGCAGAGCCAGTTGCCAGACCTCTGAAGAGTCTCGTTAAAGACTTGGGCTAGAGGGAAGTGGGATATGGAGGGGGCTAGATCTTTTGTTGCCAGGAGATTTCTACCATACTGTGGTGAACAGAAGTCACACTTGTAAATATTAATATCACCCCCTGGTCTGGGCACTGATACAGGGTCATATAATTGTGCTCCTGAACAGACTGACATTGAAGTTCTGCTTCCTACGGGGACCCAGTGTGGTGAGGTGTGAGATGGATAGCAAGGCTAGGGCTCCATTACTAAGTTTGGCAAGGGAGTATCGATCCCCAGAGCAGAGCCCCTGGGAGACAGCTGCAGTGGTCTGTAGTGGAGAAGCAGTGATCACTGCAGCACTTAAGATCAGTCAGACAGAGAGTTGAGTTCAGTGCTTATTCATGGTGGTTGGGCCCAGTATATACTCCTGTCACAGTCACATTGCTATTACTGTTAACACCCAGATAGGAATAGGCTTTATTTTGCTATGTGCTGTAGAGGCTAGTACAGAGTCATGGGGCTAGGAGGAGCAGCTAGGAGGGACAAGGGGAAGTCCTGGGTGCTGGTTTTACTTCCACAATTTTTAATGAATTTTATGTTAGTAACTGGATAAAAATTGTAAATAACCCAGGGAGCATAAGCTGGAAACTAGGACTCCTTCATCCCAGCTGAATACCCTAACCACTGGGTACCAAGTTATATTCGTTTTGCCCCCATGGCTCCTGCACTCTTGGACATTGGGGGTGGGGGGCGGGTAGAGGAGCAACTCTCTGAATCTGTTTATAGCTTGGTGGCTAGGCACTTTCCTAGGATGGTGGCAACATGACTTTCATCCCCACTCAGGATGAAAAGGCCCTAAACCCCAGGTCTCCCATTTCCAGGGTGAGTGCTCTAACCATTGTGCATTTGTGCAAAAAGTGGGTGGTGAAATAACCCAACTGGCCAGTTCTCACCCTCAGATCAAGACTAGGCAATCAGATCGATTTCAGATGAAGGGGTCTCATGGGTAGCGTTTCACAGAAGTATAGGAGTTTGGATTGATCCCTGGGTATCACGTGCCAATTGGCTAGCTCTAGGCATCTCCCTGCTCTGTGCTTAGGTGCTCTATTCTATTCCATAACTCTCCCAAGAGGGAGCCTCGGAAGCCACTTAAGTTGTGGGTGGCTAAAGTGCCTCTCTGGACCTGGTCACAAGTGATTTGGCCCAGATCCCACAGGAAGTCTGTACCAGAACCAGTGATGGAACCTAATTCTGACGAGTCCCTGTTCACAGTCGCATAACAATCCTTCCTCTTACATACGCTGTCAGAAAGAGTGCCTGCCCCTGCTGACGTTCTAGTTTTGACAGAAGATGCAACAAATTGGCATAACTAATAAAGTGCTGTATGTGGTAAGGACAGCCATTCCCCTCTGTGCTTTCACCGAGGCACCAGTGATGGGAAATGAGGAGTCTGTGGGCTGCAGTCATATTTGGCCCCTATATCACCTTTAGTCCAGATACCTTACATGTAATTTTTTTCAGCCCATTTTTTTAGGATGAATCCCATGCTGGAAGAGCGTGGTGCCTGAATGGTGGTGAGGAGAGTCCTTCCCAGCTTACACAGATACCTCTTTTCCCTAGTTTTCCCAGTTTCTTGCTGTTATTTAGTGTCTGTGCTGCAGTAGCACCCAAAAGCTCTAAGGTGCCAATGTATGCCATTTCTTTGTGAGACTGGATTCTGCAACAAAAGGCAGAGAGCATCTTCAGAAATTGCTTCCAGCAAAATTTAGGAAAAACCACTAATTGCAATTCAGAAAATGCCTCCTTTGTTGTGCTCAGGCATTCACTAGCATTCAGTGGTGCCCTGGTTCCTGGCTTTGCCACACTGCCTATTCCCAGGAAGGCACCACATGAATTGTTAAACATGAATTTGGACCAAAAGTGTTCAAAAACAGAACAATGGCTTTTCTTTCTCAAGCCGTGAAAAATGTGCTTTTTAAAGAATCAATAAATCTGTATGCAAATGTTCTGTTCATGAATAATGCATGGTTCTAAGTAAAGTGAAACAGTATAGTGGTGTGATTATGCAGCTGTTTTAAATAAGCAAAATTAGTTGTTAATGAGACCCCTATGCATATTTAGGAAAGCTGAATAATTTATTAAGAACTGAGAAGTGACGACTAGAGAAGTAAGGTGAGATGTAAGCAGCCTATGTGAGGCTGACTGTGTCATTGTGCTTGGGGGAGGAGAGCTAGTAAATTAACCCTTTTATGCATAAAGCAGAACTGAAGTACATGGCTCTATGAAGCAGCTCTGCAGAAAGGACAGGGGATGTCCTGGATACAGAGGCAGGCTTTACTGGTGCCAGAATGGGTACTTGGGATACTCTTTAAGTGGCATCCGGAGTGCTCTACAGCCCCAGAATCCTGCTGCTCAGAAATGCCCCATTCATTTACCTTTATAATGAATCACATTTCTGACATGGAAAAGTGCTTTAAGTGTGCAAAGAAGAAAAATCATGTATGTTGGGTAATGGGGTCAGTGTTCCTGAGCTGGAGACTATGGGGTAAAAGCAACAAGTACAGACAATAAATTTATTTAGCTATTTATCTGTTGTTCTCTGCCCAAAATCCCTTTTAGGAACTTTACCTAATAAAAGCTAATTACTCCTACTTCAGCTGCCATGCGCCCCACTTCCTTTGTTTGCTGAAGAAGGATTTTCACAGGCCTAGGCTTGCACTGAGATGGAACAGAGAACCCCCAATGTGCCAGTGGAGAACAATGACTGGTACACCTATAGGGAAAGCTGTGTGGTCTAACAGCTGGCTTACTCTGCTGGCTGCCATGGGAGTAAAGAGGTTTGGTTCTGTCTCTTCCCTTCTCTCCACTTCCTTTAGAAGATTTAGATTTGCCCTCAGGAGATGCTAGCAGTAAGCAAGGCCTGAATTTAGTACCACTGAGACCCTACTTGTAGCATAACTCCATACGGAGGCACAGGTAGGAAGCTCTTTTGCTTGTTTTTCTGTACCTGCACACCCGTGCAATATGCCCCAGACTAATGCAATGTTATTGCAGAAAGGAGCACCAGCACCTTCTACTTCTCCCACCAGACTCAAGAACTAGATTGGATACTCCTGAGCATCAGAGCACCTTATCTATTGACTCTTTATATCAATGATTCTCAGCTACACACATTGGTATCTTTGGGTGCTGAGATCCTTTTAAGGGTGCCACAGGGAGGTGCTTAAAATTAGCACTGTTAACTGTTCAGACACCTACAAATGAATCACAAGTGAAACCAAGAAGTTTCAAATAGGAATCCATAGTAAACATTCTAACCTGTTGTGGTCTTCTCGAATTCTCTGCAACAGAAGAATTGTTCTATTGTTTTATAGCAGAAAATAAGTGAAAGCTAAGAGCTGGCATTTTCCAAGGGATTCCTTGAGTCTAGAAGGCTAGGGACAGACATTACACATAAACTGGTTTAAGTGATCAGAAACTGGTTTAAACCTGTAACAGAACAAATGCTCAGTGCACATAAACCAGTTTTAAAATGGCTGAAATTGGTTTGAGATAAACTGGTTGAATGTAATATCAGACTTGATTGATTTGAGTAAAACTGGTTTATGCAATGTCTGCCTCAGACCCCTCCCTGGTTTAAATTAAACCAGAGTCCCCCAGCATCCCATACTGCTTTCTGGGCTGGGTGGGGCTCTCAGCTGGCCCCTCCCCTCTGCTCCCTGGCTGGACCTTGACAGAGACTGCAGGCATCTGTCTGGCTTCCCCCTGCTCCCTCCCTCCCCTCCCCACTCCTGGGATTTCCTGGTCCCCTCTGCCTTATACAGACACCTCTCAGCATTAGCTAGCAGACCACATGCTGGCTACAGTTTGTGCTGTGGCAGATGGGACAAAGGCAAAATCAACAGGTAGCTGGTAATGTCCCTCTGTTGTTTTCATAATGGGCTGATAAACACTGAGTTAGGGGTGATTAACACTGTGTTAGCAATTCTCTGCTGGGTTGGCCAGAAGTGGGGGAACTGCTCCCTAATCAGCGTATCCTGTCAGGGCCTGGCCACACCCCCTGAGCTCAGCATTGTGGAAGGGAAAGGAGGACTGCTCTAGTGCCTCCTCAGTTTCTAGCCTTAGCCACTGCAGTATGTGCCTGCATTTCTGGGATGCCTTTACAGTTACAAACTGATTCAGCCTAGTTAGGTTAGACTAATCTGCAAAGACTGAATCAATTCTGGCTCAGGCTTTTTGAATGTCTGTCCCTAGCCAAAAGGTTGAGGATCACTGTTTTATATCTATATAGGCACATAGTACTCCCACATACAGAGGCTGGCTGCAATCTATTCTTTGGCATATACAAGAAAAGAATGAGATTGCAAATGAAAGGGTGGCTGGAGTTCTGGGATGCAGCCTAGCTCCATCTGTACTGAGAGACAAGGGACGACCCACCCAAACAGAGGAAGTTAACTGGACTAGTTGTCTGGAATACAGCCAGGACACAAGTGGCCAGGTCTTGATCGTAGGGCAGGGATGCTCAACCTCTTGGTGTGATAGACTGGATGAGTCATGTGGGGCCCATCCAGGTGCCAGGTAGGACCCCACAAATCAGGATTGGCTCCTATACCACCTCCTTTGGCCCACTGCCACAGAATTGGGCCCCGCGCTGCCTCCCTTGGGTTCCATGCCCCCTCTCTCAGCTTTGCACTGCCTGCACTAGCTCCCTGGGGCTCCATGCTTCCTGTGCTGCTTCCCTCAGCTCTTCACTGCCCATACAGCTTCCCTGGCACTCCTTGCCACCTCCCTAGGTTTATATTCCTTCCTGGTGCCCCATGGCATCAGATCTGAACCCTGCACTTCAGGATCGGGCCCTGTACTGCCTCCAGCTGGCCCCTGTGTGCCCAGCTTGGGCCCCAGACAACATTCATGTACTGATCCAGCTATATGGCTAGCAGAGCTCCCCCCGGTTCAGAAATTTGGCAGCAAGGGAGCGGCAATTGCTGCCACTGCTCCCCTGCTGCCAAATTTTCAGACCTGTGGGCACCCCTGTGGGACACATGGTATGGCTCTGTGGGCTGGATCTGGCCTGTGGGTCCATGGTGAGCACCCCTGCCCTAGGGAGTCACAGTCCAGAGGATCAGGAAAGTCAAGTTCAGGGAAGTAAGTGTCCAGACTAGGGCCAGAAGCCAGGGGATCAGGAACAGGAGGGTCAGAAGGCCAAGGTCTATAAGGGCACAGGCAGTCACCCTGGCTAGGACCACAGGCCAAAGAGGGCACTAGGGGCCAGGAACAAGGATCCAAACCAGCATTGCCAGCCAGGGAAACTGGATCAGGCAGCTGTGGCTACATGGGGCCATGGCACAAGCAATCACTTAAGCCAGGGGTGGGTAATTATTTGGGCCCAGGGGCCACATAAACAGTTTTGCTGAGCTGTTGCAAACTGGGTCAACCCCCCCGCCCCACCTACCCCACTGCACAACAGCTTACCAAACCTCTCTGTGTAGGATGGGGAATGATGTTTGGGGGTGGGGTGGGAAGGCTAGGCTGTAATCACAGGGTAGGGTCGCGGCGTGGTGGAAGTACAGCAGGGCTGAAGCAAAGCCATGCAATGGGCACTCGTTTCACAGGTATGGATATGCAGGGAGTGGATCGTGGCTCTTTCCTGAGCTCTGGCCTGTGCTGTCACCACTCCAAGATCCCAGACCTGTCCCTGTACATAGCTCCCTGCCTGGCCACAGCCCCATCCTTTTGCCTGGCTGCTCACCCTGCCTGCGCGGCTCCCATCCCATCTCCATGGAGGTCCTGGGCTTGTGGAGCAGTGACAGCCAGCCAGGTCAGTGTTACATGTGGACTGCTGTTGAGTAAAAAACTGTAGCAGGATAGTACTTGTATTTATTAGGAGAAATTATTTTATTATTGGATTTTGTTTGTATTATTGGATTTTTTAGTTTACTCCAGCTTAATAGCCCTGCACATGTAGATGCAGAGATGTTTACTGCAGAGGTAATTACTCTACCCTGCAGAACACATCTCTTATAGATGCATCCAAAAGCAGGCAACTATACCCAGCAGGTAGCTGGGGCCAGGTGGGGGTAGTTAGGCTGCTGACAAGCAGGCAAATGCAGAGCCTTGTTGCACATTACATTACTATTTTTCTGAGCAGTCACACAGTAATCCTTAGTATGATCTAAACAAAACACATCTTAAGTGCCAGAGTCTTTGAAAACTGGGGTGCTATGGTGTGCTGCAGGAGCTGGGAGCAACAAACAGGTGCATTGCACCACAGCCAGTTCAAAGCTTCAGTGTGTCTCCTGATCATAAGACCACTGGATGCATGAGACATTTACTGTGGAACTACCTAATTAACTCTACAGTAAAGTCTCAGTGTCTACACATGCAACCCTATTAGGCCACAGGAAACTAACTCTGCTGCAGGTTAGTACTTATAAATACAGGTACTATCCTTTTGTGTTTTTTCTTGTGCAGCAAGGCACGTGTCGATGCTGGCTCAGCTGGCTGGAGCACGAGGGTGCTTCAGTGAGGGGGCTGCCTGCTGAGCTGGGTTGGAGCTGCCTTAGGCTGGCAGGCTGACCCTTCAGGCACTGGAGTCTATTGCTCTGTACTAATAGCACGTGTAGATGCACCCTCCATGGAACAGTTAAATATTAGCTCCACATGTTGGCTGGTGTCATTGTGGAGCCATTGGCATAGCTGTTTGAGGACTTCTGGTGCTCGGGCACGTCCCTGAGGACTGGAAAAGGGCCAATGTGGTCCCTATTTTCAAGAAGGGGAGGAAGGAAGAGCCTGGCAACTACAGGCCAGTCAGCCTCACTTCTATCCTGGGGAAGGTCTTTGAAAACATTATCAAGGGCCACATTTGTGAGAGCCCTGCAGGGGAAGTGATGGTGAGAGGTAACCAACATGGGTTTGTGCAAGGCCGATCCCGCCTGACTAATCTGGTCTCTTTCTATGACCAGGTAACAAAGAGCTTAGATGGGAAGAAGGAAGTCGATGTCATCTTCTTGGACTTCCAGAAGGCCTTCGACACAGTATCCCACCCAATTCTGGTGAGCAAGCTGAGGGACTGCGGCATTGACAAATGCACAGTCACATGGGTGGCAAACTGGCTCCAGGGGTGCACCTAGAGGTTGGTGGTGGACAGGTCGATATTGACCTGGAAGGGTGTGGGCAGTGAGTCCCCCAGGGCTCGGTCCTTGGGCTGGTGCTGTTCAACATCTTCAGGAGCGACCTGGACGAGGGTGTGGAGAGCACCCTGTTCAAGTTAACTGATGACACCAAGCTGTGGGGTAAAGTGAATACACCGGCAGGCAGGGACCACATCCAGGCAGACCTGGGTAGGTTGGAGAAGTGGGCAGATCTGAACAGGATGCCGTTCAACAAGGACAAGTGCAGGGTGCTGCACCTGGGGAGAGGGAACCAGGGTTATGGTTATAGGTTACGAGCTGACCATCTCAGCAGCACAGAGGCAGAGAGGGATCTTGGAGTCAGGATTGACTCCAGGATGAATATGAGTCGCCAATGCAATGAGGCAATAGGCAGAGCCAGCCGCACCCTGTCCTGCATCAACAGGGGCATCGCTAACAGGTCCAGAGAGGTCTTGCTCCCCCTCTATGTGGTGCTGGTCAGGCCGCAGCTGGAGTCCTGTGTCCTGTTCTGGGCGCAGCACTTCAAGAGGGATGTGGGGAACCTGGAGAGGGTCCAGAGGAGGCCACTCGTATGGTTGGGGGCCTCCATGGCCAGCCCTATGAGGAGAGGCTGAGGGACCTGAATCTCTTCAGTCTCCGCAAGAGGAGACTGAGGGGGGATCTTGTGGCTGCCTACAACCTTATCAGGGGCCACCAGAAGGGACTCAGGGAAAGTCTGTTCACCAGGGCCCCCCTTGGAGTCACCAGGAACAATGGCCACAAGCTGAGGGAGGATAGGTTTAGGTTAGATATTAGGAAGAACTACTTCACTGTAAGGGTGGCCAGAGCCTGGAGTAGGCTTCCCAGAGAGGTGGTGCTCTCACCTTCCCTGGAGATCTTCAAGGGGAGACTGGATAGGCACCTGGCTGGGGTCTTATGACCCCTGCCACCCCCAGTGCTCCCTCCTGCCCATGGCGGGGGGCAGACTAGATGATCTGTCTAGGTGCCTTCCCACTCATTGATTCTCTCCTTCTATGTGCCAGGTTATACAATCTGGAGATACACCTTGTCAGAAAAATGCTATCTTTGCTATGCTATAATAGCACTTAGCACATGTTTACTGTTTGAATGCTTGGAAGCTAGTATTTTTAGTGTAGTTAATGTATCCTAAATGTAATGTGCAACAAGGCCGTCAAATAACTAGGGCCAGGAAGCAGCAATTTGGCTTTCCTGTTGCCTGAGCCCCTGACACTGGCTGTAGTCCAGAAAGTGCTTAGGCTTCCTTCTCCTTGCACAGATGGCAGCGGTGGTAGGTCTTGGGTACAGTCTAGGTGCCGCCCTGATCACAAGCACTCCTCGAAGTTCCAGCTGTGTTCTTCCCCAGGGTGCCCTGGAACAGAGTAAGCCAATCAGAGAATAAGTACTCACTTGGGAACTTGGTTATTATTCTAATGGACATTTAGGGGTATGCTAATGGACATCAATTTTAATGATTGCCTTTGCCATCCAGCCTTCAATTACAAATGCAAAGAGAAGAGCAGAGGGAGCACTGTACAGCTCAAATGTCTGCACTTGTGCATTCAGCACAGGCTCGCATGTCTCTATCTGCTGGGGCAGTGGCATGGAAAATGCCTACTCCACTCTCCTGCTGACACCATGATTTCTTCAGTGGAGGGACTTATTCTGCAAGAGTAGTACAGCTTCCAGCCTGAGGGCCTCAAGAACACAGTGTCACATCAGGCCTGAATCCCCTAGTCCTCCAAAAGCCATAGCTTCACCAGGATAGGGGCCTGTGGTCTAGAACAGTAGTTCTCAACCAGGGTGCTACAGCACTCTGGGTGCATAAAGATCCTTTCAAGGGTGCCCAGGAGGTCCATGCAATGTTAGCACTGTTTGATATGCAAACATGATACATATGATAAACCCAGAGATTTCAAATAGGAATCTCCAGTGTTAAAAACATACTGGTGTGATATTTCTGAGTTCTTTGCAATGGAAGAACTGCTCCATTATTTTTCTGTAAGCAAAAAAAAAGTTAAAATTAAGAGCTAGCATTTTCTGAGGGGTGCTTTGAGACTGCTGAAGAGGGCTTCAAGTCTAAAAAGGCTGAGAACTACTGGTCTAAACACAGAATCATAAAAAAGTAGGACTGGAAGGGACCTCATGAGACCACGAGATCATCTATTCCAGTCCTGCTGCTAAAGGCGGGATCATCCCTACTCAAACCATCTCATGCAGATTCTTGTTTAACTTATTCCTAAAACTGCACAAACAGCCCTGACACATAGCTGCAAAGCATATTGCCCCCAAACACCAAAAATATCCTAACCTGCTACAAGTAAAGCAAGGGGACAAGGGCACTGCCAACCTCCCACCGCTGCAAGTCTTGTTAGAATCCACTTGAGAAGCCCAAGGAAGACTGCCAGGCATCCCAGTTCAGAGGAAGAAAAAAATCTCGACAGTGCATGCTGACCTGACTGTGGGGCAAAATTTCTTCCTGATCTCAAACGTGCTGACTGGTTTGACCCTGAGCAGAGGGCCCAAAACCTCTAACTAGGAACCTCTGGGTTTTAGTCCTCGATGCCCTGGTCAAAAGTTCCAACTTTGGCTGCAGTCAACATCCAATACAGCCCTCCCTGCCCCTCCCAACCCCCCCAACCCCCAAAGAAACCCAAAAGCCCTGATACCTGTAGGAACAAGAGGGGAAAAAAATCCCCCCCTCCCCATGTGGTAAACAGAACAGCCCAGAGACATGGGATACACTAAACACCCTGCATTCTGCTCTACAACTAGGGGACTTCAAACGTAACTCCACATCTCAAACCCGCTAACTGGAAAGCCAGAACTACTCTTTTGGTCATCCTAACCTCCCCATAAACATATTTAATATTCCCTTAATATTCTTTCATAACTAAGCTAGTTCAGGAGCTCCTCTTTGTTTTCCTGCTAATCATGGTTCTCTCCAATATCTGTCTGCTCTGGGCTGCAGATCTCCTGGCAATCTGTGAGTGTGCTGGGGGCTCCCGGGCTTTCAGTTGCTGCTCTTTGCAGTGTACTCCAGCCATAGCTACTCCTAGATCAGCCCTGGCCAATGGTTATCCTACCTCCAATGAAGCAGATTCCACAGCTTTTCTAGACAGTCTATTCCACTGCCTCTCTATTGTAACACTGAAGAAGTTTTTCCTGGTACCCAATTTAAACTTACTTTGCTGCAATTTCAAGCTACTGGTCCGTGACAAGGGAGAAAAGGTGTTCTCCCTCTTCTTTATTGCAGCCCTCCACATATTTGAAGACTGCTGTCACGTACCCTCTTATTTTCCTTTTCTGCAAGCTGAACATCTGCAGCGTAGGGATGCAGTGTAGGGATGCACCATGGATTTGTAGAGTGCAGGGTTCTCAATCCCTGGTCCAGAGGCCGGATCTGGCTTGGAAAGCTCTGGCATCCATCCCACAGGGCTCCCCAAGGGTGTGAAAATTTGGTGATGAGAGAGCAGTGGCAGCATTAATTGCCACTTCCCAGCTAGCAAATTTATGGACCAGTAAGGACCTCCGCAGGTGAAAAGCATGGCCCTGCATGCTAGACTGGGTGGTATGGGGTCCAGATCTGGCCCACTGACTAGCCCTGCACCACTCATCAAGCCCAACAGGGCCAAAAGATTGAACACCACTGGGGTGGTGGCATGATGATGTTTCATTTCGTTTTCAGTTCTCTTTTTAATGATGTCCAACACTTTATTATTTTTTTGGTCACTGCTCACATGAAACTGCTTTTAAAGAATGGGTCTATAATGTTACAACTCAGGAAAAAGACCTTGGAGTGAGTTAGTTCAAAACTCAGCACTTTGTACATAGAATTGAGGTTATTTTTCCTGAGGCTCATATGGGGTGAGGCTGAAATACGTCAGTATATTCAGAAATGGTGTAACTGGGGCAGGGAGGTGGGTGACAGAGGCAACCACTTTGGGTGCCAACTTCGTGGGGGTGGGGAGAAGAAAGCAGCTGCTGCCGACAGGCATGCATTCACAACTGTAAACGCAGTGCCAACTACAAATGACCACTTCCACTTTTCCCCAGGGGCCTGGGAATGACAGGGAATAGATTGCTATAGACCAGTGGTTCTCAAACTTTTTTGCACCAGGACCCATTTGTAAACATCGATGGCAAGTCCTGACCCAGTGCCCCTCACTCCCAACCCACTACCCCCTGGCCCCAGCCTGCTGATGTATGGGGCAGGGGGTTGGCGTGTGGGGCATGGGGGGCCCCAAGCAGCCCCTTGCAGGCCGGAGCTCTGCCAGCCAGCAAGGGATATCCCACGGTTTCCCTCGTTTTTCTCCTTTAAAGGAGGATCCATTTTTAAAGTTTGTTTGCGACCCTTTCATATATTCTTATGACCCACTTTTGGGTTGTGACCCACGGGTTGAGAAACCCTGCTCCAGAGACACCTTGTTCATATGCTCTCCAGCTAAAGCATGCACTCCTGCCAGTGTCAGACATGTCTATTTGTTACACAGGAGCAGGGGGCCTAGGCCCACCAAGAAACTGTAAGCCTCCCTCTGTCATTAGAGGAAGACCACTAACTGTGTACTAACAGGATACTGGGGAAAACAGATGAGAAAACAGGAACAGGAATGAATGTGAAAGATTAATAACTAGTGCTTCAAGGGTGGGAGATACTGACTAGCACCCTCTGCCCCTTGATTGTATCCAAGGAGCCTGTGGACACTTCTCAGGTGCAGGTTACCAGGGATAGTATGACAACCATTTATGCCTTGTTGACGTGGATCATGCGCACCAGCAAGGACTTGAGCCACAGCAAGGTGGCTTGGCTAGAACCTTGTAATCCATGCAGAGGAACGAGTCTGGGCGCCCGTTCCTCTGTTCATGGGTGTCTCCCTTTTTGGGAAGCAGGGTCAGCACAGGGAGAGCTCCCTGTCTCCTTTGGACTCAGCCAACACTGTGGCGAGATTCTGGCCAAGGACATCACAGAAGGTATAGCAAGAACTGCATTATCAGCCAGTCAGTAATGGAGACCTGTTGGTAGGCATCATCTGATTACTCGCTCAGTGAGAGGATCCTCCAGCCAGTACATTTGCTTGTGCTGTCCCTCATGGCAGTCCCTCTCTCAGCACCTGACAGATGTCAGCATCAGGCAGATTTGATGAGCAGTCTTGCAAAGAAGGCCCCTTGGCTTTTTGCAGCTTGCCAGGATCTGTGTGTAGGGTGCTGTCCTCTGCCAGGAAGCAGGTGATGTACTTCTTGGTATCTCGCCTCTTCAGGGCCTAGAAGCAGGCGGCATGATCCATGTCCTGGAGGAGCTGGATCTGCAATTGTACAAACGTGCCATGGATGTGGTGGTCATCCAGAGCCTGGAGCTCTTCTTGCTTCTCCTGAGACTCTTTGCACAGAAACAGGCTGTCTGGGTCAGTGGTGAGTCTGCTCTCCTCTCTCCAGCTCCAGCTCAGGTGCCCACCTTTTCCAAACTGGAAGGCTGGACACATGCCTGCATGGCAGCAGTGAGGGGCACAACTCTGTCACTGCTGCCAGGTGGGCAGGGGGCACCTTGCCATGGCAATGCAGCCAGCATGGGGCTCCCGGGGACAAGATATTAGGTTTGGAAGCCCAAAGCCTGCATCATCTCTTGCCCAGTGCACAAATCAGGGAGGCATGGCCCCCTCCCATGCCCCCCTCCCTGGGAGTGTGCTCAGTGGCAGGGAGCTATTCCCACTTTCCCTCCCCCCCAACCCCTGGATGAGCCACCCATGGCGTTCTCCCACTCCCTGGCCAGGCCCTGTGGCTGCACATTCCTGTCCTGGGCCCTATGCACTGCCTCAGCTGGGCAATAGTGATAGATGATCCCCCTTAGGATGTCTGTGGAAGCCTGATTCCACTCCCTGCTGGTTTAGTCTTGCACCTGAAAGGTGATGTCAAAACTCCTCCCTAGGACCAGGCACTTGTAAGGCTCAGAGGACATTTATACACATGTTCTGGCAGGTTGGGGAGAGGGCACTTTAATTACAGCAGCTCCAAGAGCTGATCTTAATTCAAGTGCTTAGAGTGTCACATGTATCAGCATTCCCTTGCTGAAAAATGGCAGCAGGGGCACTTTAACCAAAGCTCTTCAAACAAGTTTTAGTTAAAGTGCCCCCGCCACCATTTTTCAGCACGGGGACACTGATACATGTGATGCCAGAGTCTGCTGGAAGTGGCACTTACCACTCTGTAGCAGACTTGATTAACTGATGCATGTGTATGCTTTGATGCATGTGTATAGGCACCCTGCCAGCTGAAGCTGAGCTCAGAGGAGACTGATTAAAGAAGCATCCCAAACAGTCAGGCTTGGAAGCCTTTCCATTCCCTATGAGCTTCCTGGTGCTACCCAGGACCAAAAGTGGCAGTGCTGAAATATGGCAAGATCCCATTTGTTTTGGATTTCCCATGCAGTTTTGCAGAGGAGCCAATTGTTTTCTTAGGCATCCACAGGCCCTGAAGCTTATTTTAGTGACACCTCTGAACATTTGGAGGCTGTGCCGGAACTTGATTGGATGCAAATCTATGTGTAGCAAAGCTCTGCACAAAGCTCTGGATTTCCCCTTGCTCTGTTTGGCATGTCTCTTCCTTGGCTTCCTCTTCTCTGCGTTGACCGTGTTCAGTCATTGTGCAGATCTCTCCTGCTGTAAGCCACTGTGGGGTCTGTGGTGTGAGCTCTACACAACATTTTCTGCTCTGTTCCCCAAAATAAAAATCAGTCGTTCATGCCTTCTCTTTTCATCCCCGCTGACTTAATCAGAAAAGCAGAGGAAAAAGGACTTGGACCGTAACCTGAGGCCTAAGTTTCCCAAAGTATCTGATTGCAGGGAAATTAGATAAGAACAGTATGTCTGGAGCCCCAGTGGCTGGGGCTTACATAAGTCTCACTCTCATGAAACAGTCATTAAAAGAGAAGCAAAAAATATTCCTTAGGAAAAATACTAATACTATATGACAGGTAACTTCAGTTTCTTATGACCAGGTGCCTCAGGAAGCCTAGGAACCTGCTGGAGCACTAGCCTTGCCTAACACATCCACAGGTAGCTCCAAAACTTAGTGGACAAACCCTACAAGCAGGGTTCACTTTCACCCCCAAATGACAGTTCACCTGGTTGTAGTATAGCAGTGCGTCTGCAAGATGCCTTGCTATCAAGAGAAGCACTGATCTCTGCTTCCTAGCAAAAGACAGACTGCAGAACTCTAAGACTGACAATGCAAAGCACTTATCTTTGTGGTTTGTATCTGAACTTTCATGCTTCTACCTGAAATTCCAGTTTCACTCCCATGACCTCACTGCTTTCTGTGCCTCAGTTTCCCTGAATCTGTTGCAACACTGTGATTCCACTCTATATACAACTGTTCTGAGATTCCCCCTATTAATAATTTGAAATGCTTTGTGATTGTCAGATGGAAGTGCTGGAGAAATGACATTAGTTAATAATCCAACTAACCAATGATCATTATCTGCTGCTGTAAATGTGGGTGAGTAGCACCATTAATAGGCATGTTTCACTCTCATTTCATTAACTTTTTTTCACGTATAGGAGAGCCCCCTGCTTCCCCAGATAAGGCTCTCACATGGCCCCTGTCTCAAGGAGCTCATGTTGCAAACAAAAAGATCATGGTCTTGGACATGTGCAGGAATATATGCCAGAACATCAACAGCAACTAGACTCACAGACAACGGCTTGCATGGTCGCTCTGGGCACTTGTGCAGAGACATGCAAGTACAGCTACACTGTATTGTTTCAGCATTATGCCCTACTTCACACCAATTACAAGTGTCTGATTGGGAGGGGCAGGATGCTCATGCTGTTCTAGCTGACCACAGCCTGAATTTCAATGCTTCTGGACTGTGCCAAGTGGGGTTTGCTTTAGTGTCTGGCTGGAGCACAGGGGTACTGCTGCTTTTCAGGCTATTTTTTATGGCAAACCACTGTACGTGTGGTGCAACAGACTCAGGTGAAAGGACTTAGAAGCTGCAGAGGGCTGAAGCTCAAAGGACATGCACAGAGCATCAGACCTTAGAAAGACTGCCAAAGAAAACAGGATCAAAAACAGGGAATGGGAGGTTTTACAATATGCTGAAATACACTGAATATGGCTGCATTTGCATGCTCTGTTCTGAGATCAGCTTCATAAAAGTTGCTTTCAGGTTACACATTCTATTCTATTCTATTCTATTCATGGTATCCCTTAGTGAATTAAGTGACATGACCAGCATCAGTCATGCCTGGTTTGTTGTGTATGCAGCATGGAACATTTTCTTAGGGAGATTTATAAATTCTGTGTAATCTCTGCTCAGTGTGTGTTGTGCTCCTAGAAGGGGATCACGACTGCCGTCAAGGGGAGTGTTTGATCTGAGCTATTAAAACCCCTTTCACGTAGTGGTAACTGGAAACAATAGGAGGGCACTGATAAAGGCAATGGGCTGCATGGCAAGATCCATTCAGAAGCTAGCATATGTGGGCTGAGAATTCTCCTGATTGCAACTGCAGGAGCTCTGGGATTGTTTTGGCAGATGTGTAAGAAGCAAAAAGCCAGGAAAGAGCTGCTTCTCTTGTTGTCACCAGTCATGAGCATGGCCTTAAGAGGGAGCAGGGAGACAATACTTCCTGGATACAGGACTGATTGGAAGGGATGACTTAGAAATTGTGAGCAAGAAAACTGCCTGCTTTTGCTTGTTCCTGCTGTGTATAAGGAAACAGGAGTCTACAGGGACTATTTCTAAAAAACCCAAAACAACCCCTCCCCTGCAAAACCCCCCAAATAAACCAAAAAACAACTCCCCCTCCCACCAAAAATAAAACACCCCAGGATTGCGCCAAAGATTATACCTTACTTGGTTCATCCATTTCTCCTCCTAAGAGATGCAAACTTGAAAGGCCTAGAATACTGGTTAACTGCTGAAGTCAGACAGACAACGATTCTTTAGAGAAGGCAGGTAGGAAAAGTGCACTGTGCGGTAGGAGCAGAAAGGGCGTGGGTGGTGGGGGTGGGAATTCATTTCATAGCTCCAGGCCAACCCCTGAGAGAGCTCTGTCTTCTCACAGATGAACTTTACTCCTAAATTATTCGTTACTATATTACAATAGCATATAAAGGACTCACCAGTTTGGGCCCTATTTAACTGAATGAACAAAATGCACAGTGCCTTCCCCAGAGAGCTTATAGTCTAGAAGTGGAGTTGTTGCAGGCCAGTGAGTAAATAGATGGAGGGGGAAGGAGGAACAAAGAAATCTTGCAGGTGTCATCATCCTTATGGCAGAGCTGAGATCCTTTTGCACTAGGGATAGGTGTGATGCTTGGGTACTTATTATGGTGTATGTGGGATGAGGCTACATACCTGTTTTCTGTGTCATGTGGCATGCAGTAGTTCTGAAGTTGTCATCAAGCTTCTTGCTTCCTATACAGAGATGTCTTTACCTGTGTGCCTCTGTCAAATCACAAAACCTAGAAATAGTGGTATCGCAGATAGGTTGGAGGGCTAAATCAGACCTGCTGGTAGGACTGACCGTTGGCCCCTATCGGCATAGCTGGGAGGCAACAGGTGTCTTCTTCCTAACTAGGCTCATGAAGGGTAGAGGAGATGCTAAAGGAACTGTTTTCTCAGAGAGGGATGATGGACACAGGGCTAAATTGATTTCAATAAATATTTGAGCAAGGCTGAATTATTTATGATTCTCCAGCGATACAATAGAAGGAACTGACAGAGTTGACCATGAATTTTCAAGATGATTTAGTTTTAAAATGCTGCTGGCTATTTATATGGGTCAGATTCCTCCTCACTCCCAGCCGCTCTCCCATCCCCTGAATTACACAAACACAGAGTCAATATACAGATCTCTCCCTTTATCTGTCTTAATCTGCCAGTCACTAAGCGAGCAGCAAGCCTTGCTGTTTGATTCCCCAGGAGGACTGTAATTGGAAACCTTTGTCATTCAAATGAATGCAGAGAAGGAGAGAGAGGGGGGGATACAGGGAAAGAAAGAAACCCTTTTGTTTGCATGCACAACATTGCACATAGAGAAGGACAAATCTGTACAGATCAGAGATTCAACTAGAATTGTACATAGCCAGTTCAGAGAGAGTCCACATGTTGGAAGCACTCTGGCAATGGCATTTGCAAGGAATAGTCTCCACAAGAGCTGATGACACTGCTGGACAAGTTATGGGAAAGGCTACCAAGAGGTGCCAGGAGGGGAAAGGTAACTACTCTACTGAAGAGGACCTTCACAATGCTTTACATCTCTGTACAGCTCCAGGCAAAAAATCATAGGCTTACACATGAAGGTGAGAGCACTTCCAGGATGAGTCAAAGTGAGGGCACTTCTGGGATTGCTGAAATACTGACACTTAAAACTGCACAAGGTTTCTTGGCATATTAAGATTCTGGGGAAAATTCATCTCTATTATGTCTTCCATAGTCCACGCTTCTTTGAGTTATTGGGTGGATCTGGGCAGAAATGATTTTTGGAAAATATAAAACAGTGGTTCTCAACCTTTTTAGACTTGTACCCTTTGCTCAACTCATGACACCCCTTGGAAAATACCAGCTCTTAGTTTTCACTATTTTTGACTACAGAAAAATAATAGAGCAATTCTTCTGTTGCAAAGATCTCAGAAAGACCACAACAAACCAAAATGTTTTGGACACCATGGATTCTCATATGAAATTTCTAGGTTTATCTTATGAATCATATTTGCACACCGAACAGTGCTAACATTGCATGGTTCCCCATGGCACCCTTGAAAGTCTCTCAAGCCACTCCAGAGTGCTGTGACACCCTGTTTGAGAATCACTGATATAAAAAGTATAATGATGACATCCCCAGTACCGGCATTTAATGGAGTTTCCAGATCACTTTAGCAGTATATGGGCAATGCAGAGTCCTATGCAGAGATACCTGAGTTAATTTGTCCATATATAATTAACACAAGTAAAGCACTGAGATAACATGAGAATACAGTTCTAAATACCTCAGATAGTTATAAGGGACTAGTTCAGACACCTCTGGTCAACCTGCATGGTCCTAGGTAGGCATCCCCTCATTGAGATCCTGCTGACATGACTGGAAGACTTTGAAGCAGGTTTGTCTGATCAGAGACAAAGAGAGACTGTTTGGGGTGAGCCTGGGCATGGCTGAGATTCACAAATGCTTGGATAATATTAGATTTGTGATAGAGCACACCCACTTACTCCATTACTGAACTTAGACAACGGGTCCCTTAGGGTATATCTGCACGGAGAGAATTAAAAAAAATAAAGTGAATTAATTAAAGGTGAGAATTTAAAATACATCAGTGAAACCACACTACATCTTCACCTGCATATTCTTATTCAGAATTAAAGTGGTCTTAGCTTGGTTTAGCTAATTCACTTATCAAAAAGCCCTATTATCAAGGACTCAGTAGTTCTCTATTGACTAAAGATGACAGAGAAGCACTAGGGAGAAGCCTTTGGAGCAGCTTGCCCACCTTACCACTAAGTTCAGAACATAATTTGGGAAAGTATAGAGCAGTTTATTTCCTTGATGTTGGTCCAGGATGCAGCAGAAGGATGTAGAGACATGGCTTAGGACTCAGGCCTAGGGCACAGACCATGTCTGGTGGTATCTTTGGATTGTGATCCTACAAAGCAGCTACCCTTGGCCTTGATACCAGTACTTGAACCCAGCTACTCATGTATACTCATGCTGCAGAGCTCCATTTTGTGGCCACTATAGATCAAGGATGTCCATCTGCAGCCTGTGGGCCACATGTGGCCCACTGTGATAGAGCCTGGGACTCTCTGTCACTTGAAGGGAGAAAGAGCCTAGAGAGAGCCCTGCAAAGGACACCAGGCACACCTGCAATGGGGTTTCCAGAGAGCCCAGTTAGATCCTAATTAGGGGGAACCTGCAGCCAACCCTGTGGAGTCACCTGCCCAGAAAGGGACAGGGCCTGGGAGAGATGTAAGGCAGGGCAAAAGCCAGGGCAGGTGCTTTGGCCCTGGAGGCTGAAGAGGGAAGAGCTTGGCTATGGCTCAAGGTGCGTGGTGCTGAGAGGCAGACTGCGTGTTCTATGCCTGGAGACAGCAAGCAAAGGGCTAAAGGCTAGCAGTGGACTAAGGCCTATGGTTGGGTAGGAGTTGTGGTATATGGCCAGGAGTTTAGAGGTTTAGTTATACCATAGGCTTGTGTTTTGGTTACAGTTTAGTCTGGTGGTTTGGGTGGGACTGAAGGCTTAGTTGGGTGGTTTGGAGGTCCCATTAGCACCTAAGAGGCACGCCACCACCTTGAGCCCTGCCTGAGGCAGGCTCAAGGTGCAGACTGGGATCCAATAGGATCAGCACCCAGAGCAGGGCAGAGCCTGGGGCAGGAGGGTCCAGCAGCCTGAAAGGGGGCAGAGACAAAGGCCCCAGAGGACAAGACAAGAAGCTGGGACCCAGAAGCTGGGTCTAGTATAGTGGACTGGAGCTAGAGGGCTCATCAAGAGAAAAGGGGCAGAGGCAAGCAGGCCAAGGCTTGAGATGGGAAATGCTTGCATGTAACAGTCCTTAAGGCTGCAGGTGCCTTGGAGTGGCACAGGTGGTCAGGATGATCCTGAGGTTAGACTAGGGTCCAGACTAGGGACTTCTGGCTATTAGGCAGATTGAGGCTCGCTCTAGGACCCTTAGGCAGCCTCCCTCCCCATAAAACAGTAAGATCGTGGGCGTGGTGGGCAAGTAAGGAGGGAAGGGTACCCTAGAGCTGGAGCTGGGCAGGGATTGCATGGCCACCAGGGAGCATCACAGCCACGCCTGAAACATGAGCCTGCTACACCCACAAGGAGATAACTTGAGGCCCATGGACTTCTGCTTGGCTGCAGTTCCCCGATCTCTCTGGCTGCAATTGCAGCCAGTCTCTCTGGGCTCTCCCTCCCTCTTCTGACTCCTGCTTCCTGCCCCATCCCAGTCCCTGTGGGGCGTGCTCTCCATAGCATGCAGCCTGCAGGCCCACATCTCTCCCTGGTGTGCTCCATGTGTTTTGTGGCCCTGCTGGTGTGGCCAACAGGGCATGAGCCATTGAGAAGTTGGACAGCCCTACTCTAGATTATAGTTTAATCCTTTGGGACCTCATGACAGATAAAGCAAGAGACAAAAGCTTTGTATCAGAACTTCTTAGACATATAAACTTGGCTCACAGGCAACACAAATGAGAGTTATGGATACAGGCAAAACAGCAAATTCCTGAATTTCTTTCTCACCTCTCTCTGCAGAGTCCTTATTACTCTGCAGAGTCCTCCTTGGGGTTTAGTTGGTGCTCTTGGGCAGGCAGGTGTCTTTTCTCCCCTCAGTCTTCCAGCTCTGCCTTCTCCCGGAAGTGATGTAACCTTTCTCCAATAATGTAACATGGGGTGGGCAAGTGGGGCACATACCCTGGAGGCAGCCTAAGAAGAGGGGTGCCAGAAAGAAGGGAGGGTGGCACTTCACTCTCCCATTCCTCCCTGGTCTTGCACATCCCAGCAGTGGGGGCAATGTGTATTATGGGGTGTAAGTTGCTCTGAGTGAGAACCATAGTTCTGTAGAGCAGCAGTGGGGTTTGCTAAAACCAGGGAACAAATTGTTTTTTTGCTAAAATCAGTAATTCCTTTTGCCCTCCTGACATGGGCTTCAGTACAAAAAATCGTGATGAAATCTCCACCCCCATGCCCCCCCGCCAGCAGCAATGAGTACCACTGCTGCTATAGTGAGCTACAATTCCCAGAATGCCTTGCACCACACAGGACACACAGCTCATGCCTGCTCCTTGCTGATGCTCTGTGGATTGCCTCCTGGGGAGGGCTGAGAGAAGCTTGCCCCAGGTGCGCTGCCCAGACATTATGTCACTGCCTTCCACACATAGGATTTTTGGATGTTAGCCACAGCGTGAGCTGAGTATATAAGGGTGGCTAAGCATCGGAACAGCCTACCTAGAGAAACTTGGGACTCTCCATCCTTGGAAGTTTGCAAGAGCAGATTGGACATACACTTGGTTGGGATGGTTTAGTCAGGTACAATCCTGCCTTGAGCAAGTGGGCTGGACTAGATGACCTTACGAGGTCCCTTCCAGCCCTAATTTCCTACAATCCTATGAGCACCATTGTCTCTGGTATTGGCACTATTATGGGGGAAAATTTTGGCAGTGTTGACTATCCTATTCCCACATGCCACTGGAGCTGCCAGCTAATATGAAAGACACACAGCACAGACTTCTCAAAGAAACAGGGCTTCATTGACAAGCTTCTAGCAAACACCATATTAGCAAACACCGATCCAACAATGTGCCTTTGTTGCGAAGAAGGCTAAAGGCATAGTGGGCTAACGGTATACTAACGGCTTCAGTAGGAGCGTTGCCAGCAGATCAAGGTAAGTGATTCTTCTCTTTTATTTGGCACTGGTGAGACCGCATCTGGAGTACTGTGTCCAGTTTTGGGGCCCACATTACATAAAGGATGTAGACAAATTGGAGAGAGTCCAGTGGAGGGCAGTGAAAACGGTTAGGGGGCTGAGGGACATGACTTATGAGGAGATGGTGAGAGAACTGGGTTTATTTAGTCTGCAGAAGAGAAGACTGAGGGGAGATTTGATAGCAGCCTTTAACTACCTGCAGGGTGGTTCCAAAGAGGATGAACTACACTGTTCTCAGTGGTGGCAGATGACAGAACAAGGAGCAATTGTCTCAAGTTGCAGCAAGGGACGTTTAGCTTGGATATTAGGAAAAAAAATTTCACTAGGAGGGCAGGAAAGCACTGGAACAGGTTATCCAGAGAGGTTGTAGAATCTCCATCCTGGGAGGTTTTTACGACCCATTTAGACAAAGCCTTGGCTGGGATGAGATAGTTGGGGATGGTTCGGCTTTGAGCAGGAGCCACAGTGTTGGCACAGTATCTTTGCAAAAAGATACAAGGTAGCAGGACACAGCAGAGCTTCTGCAGATCCAGGGTGAGGGTGAAGGAGGACCAGGCAGAGAGGGCATGATGATCTGTTGGCCACAGGCCAGATGAAGTAGCTAGAAATGTGGCTTGTCTCAAGCTGACTTTGCCTACTTTGCCTCCTGAGGTCCCTTCCAACTCTAATTTTCTCTGGTTCTATTAGCTACCGTGGACGCCACGTCCCACATGAGAATGGCTGTCAAGTCATACAGGACGCCTGATGAGGACTAGCTTTATTTCCATTACATTCTCCTGCTTTGCCCTCACATACAACCATTTCAGATCTGGGGACTCCCTATACCTATAAACTAATGGCATTCCCATTGGCACGTATATGGCTTCCAGTATGCCAAACTATTTATTATAGACCTTGAAGCTGGTTTCCTCCAGAGCTGCCCTCTTATCCCCCCAAATATACCTGATGTACACTGATGATATCTTCATCGTTTGGATACATGGGAAAGACTCTCCAGAGGACTTTAATAAGTTCCAGCTCTCCACCCCACTAACTCTGGAATTCTCCACCCAGGAAATTCAATTCCTAGACCCTACAGTGAAGTTTTACAATGGCCCTATCACCTTCATGTTGTATCAAAAAACAACTGATCACCACAGCTACCTTCACACCACCAGCTTTCACCCTAAGCATACCACTAGATCCACTGCCATCAGTGTTACAACCATATCTGCTCTGATCCCAGTGACTGAGATTTTTACCTTAAGAAAGTGGAACAGGGATTCCTTCAGTTATAATCCAATCCCCAAACTGTAGCCACTCAAAACAACAAAGCCAGTCTCAGACCTCTCTCTGACCTGCTCCAATACCAACCCTGGGGCAAGGACAAAATTTTTCTGGTTGTCACCTATGACTCCCAGCTGGAACACCTTGGACACATCATTAATTACTTCCAACCCTTCCTGGAAAAGGATGACCATCGCAAATTAGCTACGGGGGACAAACCTGTCCTGCCTTACAGACAGCCCCTACATTTCAAACTGTCTTTCTCAAGCAACAGGCTACCTAACTCCCATTTTCACCAAGGCACCAGACCTTGAAACGGACCCAGATGTCAGCTGTGCTCCCACGTCAGTACAGACATCATCATAACTGGACTGGATAACATGGACTATAACGTCAAAGGGTTGTTCACTTGCAACTCTACCAATGTCATATATGCCATCACTTGCTTACAGTGCCCCTCCGCTGTCTACAGTGGACAGATGGGATGATCCCTACATAAAAGAATGAATGAACACCAATCTTGTATTGGCTGCAGAAAGACATGCAGGCCTTTAACTTCCCTGGATGCTTCATTGCTGGCCCAAGGGCAGCTGTTCTTAAGTCGCAAAACTTTAAAAAGTAACTTGAAAAGGAAATTGTGGAATAAGAAATCATCCACGGACTGTATGTTTTCTTATTGTTACATTTGGAATAAACAGGAATTATGGATTTTTATGCCATTATTTGGGTTACCTTCTGTGACCTCTTTGCTCTTATGGGTGCATTGGTTATTCGTTTATTTTCTCAAGCAGTGCCTTCCCTTCCACCTCTCCATCCCCCAACCCCCCTTCCTACCTTTGGTATTCACATTTCTCTCTCCATTTTACACACTGGTTTGTACAGGTCCTTTCACAGTGTAACTCACACAAAATGTCCAAGCCATTTTGTAGTGCAAAGTGTGTTGTTGTATATATGGTTTTAGTTTAAATATTTTTTTTTGTATCTGCTTTCCTGTATATATTTCTGTTCTATATACTTGCTGTGTATCTGGCCATCTCTCCTCTGGTCTGGTAATCTGAGGAGAGACTGCTAACTGCAGGTAGGCAGGAATGCCCCTTTTATTTAGACCTTTTGTCTAGAACACCTCTGCTGTGTACTATAAATAAGAAAACTTGTTTGGTCATGTAGCAGGCAAGGAGATCAGATCCTCACCCTGCTTGGCTAAACTGGGCAGTGCTCTATTTTTAAATTAATTGGTTAAGAGGAAAAGCTGGATGCCAGGGCAAGCCCTGATTGGAAAAGCTTGGGTGATGTCATGCCAGGTATATAAAAACCTCTCAAAATATAAAAACAACTCTGTGCTGCCACCCCTGCTGCTTCTAGGCAGGTAGGGGGTGCTTTGCCAGGGCACCGTGGGGCTTGCAGTGGCAAGAAGTTTCCCTGCCTGGCCCCGCTCTGCCCTGCCGTGTTGGGCCGCGGAGGCCCCAGGGGAAGGCAGCCCAGCAGGGAGCCTGAGCGCGCAGCAGGCAGCCTGCAGAAAGCTCTTTGCAAAAGTGGAAAATCTGCCTGTTTCTCCACTAAAATGAAAAAAATCTGCATTTTTCTTGGTTAAAAGGGAAAATCCATATTTTTTTCTGTTTTCCCATGGGAAAGGGAAAACTTGGATCCCTGGTAATAAATCTGTCCTTTGTCTTTCAATTGCTTGCAAGGAGAGGAGTAGGGGGGTTGTTCATGTGGGACACCCCAGTCAAATTCAGTGATCCCAGATTTCTGGTTGGGAGTTCGAGCCGCAATATTTGGGTACCCCAACATTTGAACCCAGCCCTTGTTGCTGCCGACCAGTGCCTGGCAGAAGGGTTACAACAACGTCTGATGAAGTGAGCTCAGGCTCGTGAAAGCTTTTGCTATTATAGCTCTCTGATTCAGTTAGTCTATAAGGTGCAAATCTACCCTGACTTCCCCCTACTATCTTATACCATGCTTCACTCAGGCTGACCCCTGGGTATCAGCTCTGTTTCAGGTGAGGGGGTTGATCAGATTGGAGTTGCTAACAGTAGCCCTAGTGAGGTAGCTGGACAAGCTCTCTGCCCACCATTCAAACCATCTCTTTGTACTGAAAACAAAATGGGGGGTCCAATCTACAACAGGTTAAAAGTCACAAGAGATACTCAGGGTGCAGTTACATGTTTCAATTATACCGGCTTACTCTAAGGAATATTTGTCAAAGTTAAAGTTAGCATGTGCTGTGAGCAGATGCACATTAAGGGTTATGTGCACAGCTGTGACCTGTTGCTAGCAGGCTGGCGGGCAGGGGCACGGCAAAGTCAGCTTGAGACAAGCCACATTTCTAGATAACTCATCTGGCCTGTGGCCAACAGATCATCATGCCCTCTCTTCCTGGTCCTCCTTCACCCGCACCCTGCTTCACCTGGATCTGCAGAAGCTCTGCTGGCTCCTGCCACTTTGTATCTTTTTGCATCTGAATTATCATTCTCCATGGGCTCATTGTGATTTGGGGAGTTTGCAGGCTTTCCTGTGGTCTGAATGATACAAGAATTGGGCTAATTTGCACTACTGACTGAAAGACATATTGGTCTCTGATGAATGACTGGCTTCCTGTGCATTTTAGAATGAGGGCACAATGCTCAGGGGCATGGGATGGATCACTCTCAGCTCCTGTTATGTGTTTGACAGCTTGGCTATCATTGCTTTTGAAGGTGCAATCATTGTGCTGTGGGACTCTGTATTAGCAAGCAACCTGGGCTCATGAGATCTTGCTTAAAGTTGCAGCTAAAAGTGGGCAAACTGTCAATTTCTGTGTTAAAGATACTGTATGTAGATACTGCAGCAGGCAGACTTCTGGGTGCCTCCCACACATCTGAACAACAAAAGCACATACCAGGTGCTAATGACCAAAAGCTGTAAGAGGAAAGAGAGAAGGAATAAGAAGATAATCCAGGTAACATGGATGTTTTGCACCTGTTGCTCGTCTTTGCTTTACTGCTGAAAAGCAGCAGTAAGGACAAAACAGCGAAGTTGCAAGGGAAGCGGGTTCAGCTGTACAATAGCACAAGCGATCAGCACCCCAGGCAGAAGAGAGAGCCTGCAGCTCCGGTTGGAGAAGGCTTCTGCAGAGGCTACCAGAATCACTGTTCTCAAGTTATTTTACAGCTGAAGCTTCAAGCTTTAGGTGAAGCTAGGTTGCCCAGAGTTGGAAAGTATTTCAGAAGGAAAGCACGTCTGCTCTCTGGGAACTCTAGTGCAGTTCCTGTTCTGGGAAAAACTTTGAGCTGGGCTGGTCTGCCCAGGCCTTGCCCAGCTCCTGGCTACGGTGTTCAGACAACACCTGCTGGTCACCGATCCTCTGCGCTGCCAGAGTTTAGAAAGCAAACTTGGAGGAATTAGGCTCAGCCACTAGTGAACAGCGGGTTGCTGCTGGACTGGGATTTCACTCCTTTACCCTGACCAGGTGTTACCATTGAGCTTCTGGGGAATGGCCCAGCTGTGTGTGCTGTGTAAGCAAAGCTAGGAGGGCTAGATTTGCCCTGTGTCCTTGAACATCAAGGTTCTCCTGGATAATCATTAGCCAGGTTAAACACCACAAGGCAGGTTGTTCCACAGCATTTCTCACTGCTCCAGGCCTCAGGGCCTCTTCTTCCTGGATAGGAAAGGCAGCAGAGGCAGCTCCTTGCCCTGCAGAACACTGCAGCACTAGTTCTGTTCTAAGATATACTTTAGTCATAGTAATCTGCTCTGGCTGTTGTAGAGGGGCCTCTGGACTTCTCATATCATACAGTGCGAAGGTGGAAGACCCAAAGCCCCTGACCTGCTTTCACTGCTGCAAATGGTACAATTGCTTTGGCTGCAGCGGACCATTCCTGCTTCTGCTGAAGCCTCAGAACAGGCATGCAACTTATATTTTAGTGCCCAGGGTGGCACGGGGTTTGGTGGAAGGAGGACCAAATGCTTATTATCTTCTTGTGCAGCAGCAGGGCCTGCTGCTGTCATTGTGCAAGTTTCCTTAATAGGGGCTGTAGTGGATGCCCAGGGACCTTAAGGGCTGCCATTCTGGCACCTCCTCCCTGAATCCCTGTGCCTAGGTCTGATGCCCCTATTGCCCCTCCACTCCAAGTTATGCTGCTGCCTCCAAAGCCTCATGCGTCATTCCTAGCTGCAAAGTATCAGTGTCATACCATTAGTCATGTACCCCTCTACTCCCTCCTGCAAACCCACAGGTATCCAGGATCTGATTCTTGGTTTGCAGCAGGGCACTGGGGTCGCTTCTCAGGCATATGCACCAACTTGGGAATCTGCATAGCTCAAGTCTCAGAGAACATATGCCCAGGAGTCAGGCCGCATCAGTACTGATAATCCTCCTCCTTCTGAGCCAGAGTCCCCTTCTTTATATCACTTCTGCAGGCCAACCCAGCCCAGGAAATCTCTTTAACCCCTTCCTTGCCAGGGGCTCATCAGTCTGTGCCATCACTTACCCTTCCTCTTGAGACCCTTTTGGGTATTTCTTTTCATGGATACATCTTCCTCTTCCTGTGAGAAAAAAACCATGTTGAGGTGGTCCTCTCTGGCCTTATGGTAGATTCAGAAGGAGTGGTGCCAGAGGACTGCAAAAGGGCCAATGTGGTTCCCATTTTCAAAAAAGGGAAGAAGGAGGACACAGGGAACTATAGGCCAGTTAGTCTTACCTTGATCCTGGGTAAGCTTTTTGAAAGACTTATTCTGGCACATATCCACGAGGGACCAGCAGGGGAGATTATGCTCAGGGGCAACCAACACGGGTTCATTAGCGGCAGGTCCTGTCAGACCAACCTGGTGGCCTTGTATGATCAGGTCACCAAATCCTTAGATGCAGGGGTAGCAGCGGACATAGTCTTTCTGGACTTTAGGAAGGCCTTTGACACTGTCTCTCACCCCGTTCTCATTAAAAAACTGGGGGACTGTGTCATTGACACCTACACAGTCAAATGGGTCACTAGTTGGCTGGAGGGCCGCACCCAGAGAGTGGTGGTGGATGGGTCTTATTCGATCTGGAGGGATGTGAGCAGTGGGGTTCCACAGGGCTTGGTCCTCGGGCCCACACTGCTCAACATCTTCATCAGTGACTTGGACAAGGGGGTAAAAAGCACCCTGTTCAAATTCACATATGACACTAATATGTGAGGAGAAGTGGGCACACTAGAAGGGAGGAATAGGCTGCAATCAGACCTGGACAGGTGACAGGGGTGGGCAGATGAGAATAGGATGGGATTCAACACCGACAAGTGCAAGGTGCTGCACCTGGGGAGGAAGAACCAGCACTGTACCTACAGGCTGGGGAACTCCCTTCTTGTCAGTGCAGAGGCATAAAAGGATCTTGGAGTCATCACTGATGCCAAGATGAACATGGGTCGGCAGTGTGGAGAGGCAGTCAGGAAGGCCAGCCGCACCTTGTCATGCGTGCACAGATGCATCTCGAGCAGGTCCAAGGCGGTGATCCTCCCCCTCTATGCGGCACTGGTCAGGCCGCAGCTGGAGTACTGCGTCCAGTTCGGGGCGCTGCATTTCAAGAGGGACATGGACAACATGGAGAGGGTCCAGAGGAGGCCAGAGGGTCAGGGGGCAGCAGGGCAGACCCTATGAGGAGAGGCTACGGGACCTGAACCTGTTCAGCCTCCACAAGGGAAGGCTGAGGGAGATCAGGTGGCCTGTTACAAACTAGTCAGAGGGGACCAGCAGGCACTGGGGGAGTCCCTGTTCCCCTGAGCACTACCAGAGCAACCAGGAATAACAGTCACAAGCTGGCAGAGGGTAGATTTAGGCTAGATATCAGGAGGCGTGACTTCACAGTCAGGGCAGCTAGGATCTGGAACCAACTTCCAAGAGAAGTGGTGCTGGCTCCTACTCTGGGGGTCTTGAAGAGGAGGCTGGATGAACACCTTGCTGGGTCGTCTGACCCCAGTACTCTTTCCTGCCATAGCAGGGGGCTGGACCTGATGATCTGCTCAGGTACCTTCTGACCCTACCCTACCCTACCTAGCAACTAAGAGTTGCAGGGCCAGGTACCACGACATAATTCAGGAATTCATCTCCCTCATGGTGTGTAACCAGTAGAGGGGTGCATGGTCCATGATCAAGGTGAAGGGACTACCCAGCAGGTAGTATCTGAGGGTCTGGGAGTAAGTTCTTGCATTTCCACTAATGCACTGGATATGTATTGTATCTGAGGGCTCCCTGGCATTCAAGAGTAGGGATTTTCTAATAATTGTCTGGCCACACGCCAAATCTGCCAGGCCTATGTCTTTAGTGCCATTCACCGACAGTCATAAGCACTGTCAGTTTTGCAGGCTGGGAAACCTGAGCCAGAGGCTCATCCAGATTTTGGCATAGTCACACTCCATGTGCAGGCAGTCTCAAGCCCAATGTCAGAGTCGGCTACAGGTGAAACAAGCATCCTGCACCTTGCAGCCAACTGAGGGGGAAGTGGGGAACTTCCCTTGGCCTGGTTCCCATCCCCTTTAGGCTGGCTGGAGCCATCTCTTCTAGTTTGGGGAAATGGGTCTGGGGGGCCCCCATCCAAGGCTGGAGGAGGCCCCAGTCCCTTGGGTTGAGGATTTCTTGCCCTGGCAGCTCCAGTTGGCCCTTCCTGCATACCCTGCCTTCTGTGGTTGCCTGCCTCTGGGGTACTCTCAGGTCTCAAGGTGTCTGGATCTCTTTGGGAGTATGCCCTCTGTAGGGTTTTGCTGCCAGGAATCACTCCTTCAGGTGAGCCACTGCTACCACCACCTTGGGCTGATGATGCAAAACACAGCATCTACTCCCAGCGAGCAGTATTGGGATGAACTACTCCAAGAGAATTATCTCTACCACCTGTTTCCCTGTCTTGTTATCTAGCTTGAGCCAGTGCCAACATCAGTCCCTCAGCCGCTGGACAATGAGGCAGGGTCAGCTGCCAAGTGGGTAGTGCTACTTGCGAAAGTGCTATCTGAAATGTTGAGCACACCCAGTATTGCAGCTTTCACTTCCTGGTAATCCCGAGCTGTCTTGACATCGAGACCTTGATAGGCCAGCTGGGCCATCCCTGACAGTTAAGCCAGGATCACTGCCCATTGCTCTGGAGGCCAGTGTGCAGCAGATGCCACCCTCTCAAATATTTCTAACTATGTCTCGAGGTTATTGGCTGGTCCCATCTGGATAGGAATGCTCTGGCTTGTGACAGCCCATCTTGGAGAGGGGCACTGTTGGTGCAGGTAGCTGCAATAAGGCACTGATCTGCTGCACCAGCTGCTGCCATTGCTGCTGCTGGTTCTGAACTGCTGAGTCCTTAATTAGTTGCTGCTGGTGGACAGCCATCCGTTTCAGCAGTCTCCATGGTGTAGGCTGGAGGAGGAGGGGGGTAGCATCTGTGACCTGCTTCTCCCATTGCTCTGTCCAAACCCCCTTGTGGCAGAGGTTAGGATTGCTAAATTGCCTGAATTCTCCACCAAAATGTAACAGGGCATCGGGGCAGCTCCCCAGTCCCCAGGTGACAGTCTACCAAGGCACTCACACTGACCTGGCAATCCGTGTAGCTTCGGTTTCATAGCTCCTGACCTGAACCCAGGCTGCATCAGTACTGAGAGCCCTCTTCCCTCTGAGCCTCAGTCCCATCTTTTATACCATGCCTGGAGGCTTGGTATTGGCTGCAACCATACCCCAGCAGGGCCAACATGGCCCAGCAACTCTCTTTAACCCTTTCCTTGCCAGGGACAAAACAGTTCATGCCATCATACTGTTGTGCAGCACTTCTGTCACACTAGTACTAAATGAGAGTGGACCAGAAGGACAGCACATTTGTTAACTTTGTACAGGTGTAATGGATAGCACAGGGCCCAGGGCTGTGTGACCTCAGGCTGCAGATGGTGGTGCAGTCCTGTCCTATTTGACAGGCTTTAAATCAAGATACGCTGCTTGAGCTCAGCCAGAGGTTCTGGGCTGGATGTAGAAGTCTCTGAGTGACGTTCTCTGACTTGAGCTGGGCAGGAGGTCAGCCAGGATGGTCACAGGGGCAAGGTTCCCTCTAAGCTACGCGTGTGCATGGCCATGCACAATTAAAAATCTTGCCGCGCACCAACTTTTTAATGCCCCGCATCTGGCCGGAGGGGACCTGGGCGCGGAGTGCGGTGGAGGCAGCGGGGCCGTTGTGGGACACTTACCAAAGCTAAGCTCCTCGCTCCTCATGCAGGGCAGGCAGCGGCTCCTCCCCGAGGGGGGGCCAGGGCTGGGGGCTGGTGTGGGCTCCGCTGCATCACCTCGGGGAGCGAGGAGGCACCTGGCATCAGGGCTAGGGAACAGAGCAATTCCCCAGAGCCGGCAGAGCCCACAGCAGCCTTCACCCCCCAGCCCTGCCTGGCCTCACCTTGGGGAGGAGCCGTTGCCTGCCCCATGTGAGCTTACCTTTGGTAAGTGTCCCACGCCGGCCCCAGCACCTCCCTTTCAGTTCTGTCAACTGACTGTGTCTGGCCCAAGGCTGTCTCACAGCACTCCACTATGCTGCTCTGGGCAGCAGTTAGCATGGAGAAGGGGGGTGGCTGAACCCTGCCCGCTCCCACCTGGACACTTACTGTGGGACACTTACTGGCGGACTCCACCAAAAGGGGGAGGTGGGACCGAAGCGGTGTGCTCACGGACTGAAGCAGCGCGCTCATGGACCGCTGCTCCTTAGAGGGAGCATTGCACAGGGGTCTCTTCAGGCCCTTGAAGTCTTTGAATATATAAAAGAGACCAGAACAGTCCCTCTCCCCTCAGTCCCACTGGCTCATTTGTTTTTATGCCAAGTCCTGGATTCCACTAGGTCTGGGTGATGACAGCAAAATAACATTACTGACATCTCTTACCAAACCACACACTTCCCAGCCCAGAGAGCGGCAGTGGCGGTGGTGGCTGGACAGGCAAGTTCCCTTTCCCTGCCTGCTCCCCTGGGATAGCACTAGTAGACACAAGTAAGTTGGGAAATGTGGGCTGTGGGGGTGGGGAAGTGAGGATCTGGGGTGC
>NW_017728940.1:7365589-7398006 GCF_001723895.1 Crocodylus porosus | reverse complement strand
GGGGGCAGCAGGGTGATTTGGGCTGGTGGGAGATGGGGGCAGGATGGAGCAGCGGGTCAATCCAGGCTTGGGTGGGGATGGTGGTAGGGAATGGTGGAGGACAGGGGGCCATCAGGGACAGGAGCCCTGTCTGGGGTCAGGGCAGGGGAAGGCAGCAGGCTCGATTCAGGCTAATGGGAGACTGTGGGGTGCCGGGGGTTGGGGGGAGGTGTTACACTAACATATAGCTTAGGGTGGTCACATTAGTGTAACATAAGTTGAGTAACACAGATCATAATCAAACTTGCCCTGGAGTGGTATGACTTTAAGCCACCTAAAGGGTGCTTAAAACTAGTATTAACATGTGGACAGTCCAGGGGTTCAGAGGTCCAGGAATAGCCTAAAACTAATGTGTAACAAAGCCCTAAGTAGATGAGGGGAATACATGAGCCTGCTGTTGCTCTCCATTGAGTGCTGGCTAACGTTAAACCACTCTGGAGCCTCTACAGCCCTTGGCTGTTTCCAGCGGTGATAGCCGCTGAACTAGCATAAAGCCAGCCCCAGGGCTGGACACACTTTAAGGCCAAGGTTGCCAAACTTTTTCTTATTGCATACCTCTTTCCAGATTTACCAGCTGCTTGCATACCCCTACCAGCATATGTTTTATATTTAATCCTTTAAATATCAATGCTGTCTGGCTAGTTCCCCCCCAGGATTCACCACTGGATGCATAGATGGTGCAGCAAGCAACACAACAGTGAGTGACAGGGACCAGCCAACAAGCTGTCTCCCCTTGGGAAGTCGCAACGGCTCTGGGTGGAGATCACCTAAGGGTAGGGTAGTGAAACCCCTGGGTGAAGGAAATGTCCCCAAAAAAGTGGATGAGCCAGTATCCTGTTGGCCAACAGTATCCACACATCCAGAAAAGGCACAATTGCAGACATGATAACGTGGGCACTTCCTTCAACTGGAGTGGTATTCTGGCTACAACCTGCAGCAGGCCTGTACCAATCATCTTGATTTTTGTCTTGCTATTGGAGTCCTATAGTCCCTGCCGAGAGAGAAGGTGGAGGGTCCATGGCAATCCCTTCCTTCTTTGCTCTGCCTATGCTTCCACATCGAAGGTCTGTGCTCAATGGCTGTCCATCTTTGTGGGGAAGGACCCAGGCATTTGGCGGCAGCTCAGATGTCCAAGCAGCCCTGTTTAGGGTTGGCCTGCTTGCCCCAGTCTGGGAAAGGTCCTAGGAAAGGTGGGTTAAAAAAGCTTCCTTCAAACTTTCCTGGCTCTAAACTAATCATTGCTTTTTGGAACATTCACACTATGTTAACGGGGCTTGAACTGAAAGACCATGAACTTCAGAAAACAGCTATAATTGGGTGTTGATATTGCAGCTCTCTGTGAGATGAGACTTTCAGAAACTGGATCACTAGGTGAAGTAAACTACCACTTTTGCTAGTCTGGGAAACCTGAAAATGAACCAAGGATGCATGGTGTCAGATTTGCTGTTAAGAATCTGCATGTACCCCTCTGGTATCTAGCAATGAAAGGATCATGCGGCTGGATGTGAACACAAACTTGGAAACCCAACTCTTCTGGTCATCTATGGACTGACTCTTAACTATTGCAAACAGCAAAAAGATGAGTTCTGTTCCCCGCTGGAACAAATCATCAAGAATATCTCCACAAGGAAGAGACTCAATATTCTGGGTGATTTCAATGCCCATGTGGGTAAGGTCTGGGTGCACTGGGGACACATCATTGGCCAACACAGCACAGGTAGCCTCAATGAAAATGGCCAGCATGTCTTTGAGTTTTGTGTTTCTTGTGTGCTGGCAGCAGCTGCAGCAAGTTCATATGGAAGCACCCTGGCTCAGGACACTGGCATCAGCTTGACCTCATCCCCATGTGTCACAGAAACATTTGCGATATAATGCATGCTCGATCAATGCATTGCAGTGATTGCAGCACTGACTATGCCCTTGTCAGGGCCAAGCTCCAATTACACCCAAAAAAGAGCCATCATGTGAAGCCAAAAGGCAAACCTTGCCTCAGCATCACTAACATGAAGGTCTCTGACACTTGTGTAACACTTGAGCGTGTTTCTGAAAATGATCAACTTGATTCCCCTGATTCTGACACTTTGTGGGAAAATTTCAAGAACAAGACACTGGCTACTGCCAAAGTTGTCTTTGGATAACAAAGAAAAAACAACCAGATTGGTTTGCAGTGTCTGAACATCTGTTGCTCCCACTCATAGAAAAGGAAAAGCAAGCTCGCCTAACTCTGCTTCAACACCCAGCTGAGTCTAGAAATCTCAAGCTTAAAGAAGCTAAGCCTGTGGTTCAGAAAGCCACCAGTAAATGTACCCAGAGGTATTGGCAAGACCTGTCTGAAAAGATTCAGGTCTGCTTTGAAAGAGGGGACCTTCATGGTACCTATGATGGAATTAAAGTGGCAGTTAGTCCAACCTGTAAAAAGACTGCAACCCTGAAAGTGAAAGATGGTGCCATCCTGACTGACAGGCAAGCACAACTTGACCAATGGACTGAGCATTACAAAGAACACTACTCAAAGGGTGCTATTACCTGTGATACTGCCTTAGCTGCTATTCCCCAGCTTCCACTGATGCAGGAACTAGACCAAACTCCAAATCTCAAAGATGTAGAGAAACTATTGAAGAGATTGTGCCTGGGAAAAGTAGCACGCAAAGATCAGATACCTCTGGAGCTCCTAAACGCAGGGGGGAGAAAGCTTGTGAGCAACGTTCACTTCTCTGCACCTTCTGCGAAAAAAGCCGTATATCCCAAGATCTGAAAGATGCAAAGATAATTATTCTATACAAAAATAAAGGGGGCAGAGCAGACTTCAACAGCTACCAAGGGATATCTCTGCTTAGTGTAGTTGGCAAGGTGCTTGCAAAGGTCTTGCTGAAAAGACTGCAAGTCCTTGCTGAGAGAGTCTACCCAGAGAGCTAGTGTGGGTTCAGAGCTGGGTGCTCCACAGCTGACATGTTCTTCACACTGTGTTTGCTGCAACAAAAAAAGCTGTGAACCACAGGCACTTTTCTATGTAGCATTTGTCAACCTACAAAAGGCTTTCAGTGTGGTTAGTAGGGATGGCGTCTACGAGATTCTGTCGAAAACTGGCTGTCTACAAAAGGTGCTCTTCCATTCAAGGAGTTCCATGAGGAAACGAAGGGAACCATCCAGTATGAAAATGAAACATCATCTGAGTTTAGCTCAGATACTGCCATGAAGCAAGGCTACACTTTAGTGTCTACCAGCTTTGGTATCTTCTTCACTATCCTTCTTAAGTATGCTTTTGGACAGGATCAATTTGATGTACTAATTGAATCAAGGATGGGTGGCAGCTTGTTCAACATCAGACAATTTCAGAGCAAAAGGCATGTCACCCGGCTCACTTCTGGGGATATGCTCTTCACAGATGGCACTGCATTAGTCTCTAACTCAGCTGATGAATTGCAGATCATGCTGAACAAGTTCTCTGAAGCATGCATGGAGTTTGGTGTGGCAATCAGTCTCAAGAAAACAGTTGTCATGTCTCAAGACACCAACACCCCACCCAAAATCTCTGTTAATAATGAAGCTCTGGACAGTGTAGACCACTTCTGCTATCTTGGCTCAACTCTTACCGGCTCACTTAGCCTTGATAGAGAACTTGATGTGAGAATCGGCAGTCTCCGTCACCTTTGGGAAACTTACCTCGTGTCTGGAACATCAAGCTGCTAACACTGAACACAAAGGTGTCAGTCTATCAGGCTTGTATCCGCAGTATCCTCCTTTATGGCTGTGAAAGCTGGGTCACATACTCCAAGTAGGAGTGGAAATCAAACCGCTTCCACCTTTGCTGTCTCAAAAAAAATCCTTGGAGTCACTTGGGACTAATGGATCACCAACAACAAGATCCTTGAGAAGACCGGCCTATAGTCTGTACAGACTATGCTGGACACTTGCTAGACACGTGGAGTGTATGCTTCAGGATCATCTGCCGAAGGCTGCTCTATGGCCAACTCAAGAACCACCCACAACATAGAGGAAGGCTGAAGCTCCCATACAGCAACAAGGTCAAGCAAGGTCTCAAGAAATTCAGCATTCCCACTGGCAACTGGGAGAGCCCTGCCCACAACCACTCCGTCTGGAGAAGCCAGATCAAAGCTGGTGCAGTCACCATGGAGAGTCAGAGAGCCCAGGCTGAGGCCCTCAGGTTTGCCAGGAAGCAGAGTGTGCTTGAACCTCCATCTGACAAGTGGACTTGTAGCCTCTGTGGGAAGACTTGCTTCTCATGCATGGGGCTCTTCTCCTACACCACTGCCAAGCGCCACTGACTAACTGAATTTGTCACGTTTCCCTTCATCTGTCAAGATGTTGGACAGCCATCAAATGCCAATTATTATTATAATGAATATTAAATCTGCCATTACACATTTTCTCCTGTGTACCACCCCCCTCAGAAATGCCTTGTGTACCCAGTGGCATACGCATACCACAGTTTGGGAATCCCTGCCCTAAGGAGCCCAGAGCCATCTTTGCTCTCCCCAGACCCCTCACCCCTTTCCTTCTGGGCTGGAGCCAAGAGATGTGGCCAGTACAGCCTGACCAACACTGAGCACTCAAAAGTCATAACAATGGCTTAAAAATAATGACAATTGGTTCTTTTTCTTGTCTTAAGAATGCATTTTTCAAGTTTTCTCTGCAACCATACTAATTAAAAAAAAACACAAGCTGAAACTGTAGCCATCTCACCTGCTTCCGGGCCCTGGGGCTTTCAGGACAAACACCAAATGTTCAAGATGCACCGTAAAACTGTGCAAGTAGGTGACATGACTGTGGCAGCAGAGTGGGCGTGAAAAGCTCTGTGCAGTGTAAGTGACTCTGCGGGGGACCAGGAGGAGCTGTAGCTGACCTCCTGGCAATTCAGTATGCAGCTGATCGAACAAGAGCCAGGACTCTTTTGTAGCAGTGGGTTTCCATTGTAGGGTTGGGGGGGATGCACACAATCTACCCCTGCTGTAGTCCTCCATGCCCACACACTTCTGCCAGCAGCAATATACAGAGATGTGGTCACTAGGCCCGTGCAAAGCAGCTAGTATTCAATTCGGATTTGGTTGATTCGGGGGACAGTGCTTCAACTCGGCGATTCGAATCACTGTCCTGATTCGATTCAGCCGAATCTCTGAATCAGCCAGGCCAGGCCCATCCCCTGCCCCTCTTGCAGCCCAGCCATCGCTGCCCTCCACGCCCCAGCTCCCAGCACTTGGGGATCTCCTCCGCCCCGGGCTCAGCAGATGCTGCCGGGCAGGGGGGCAATCCCTGCTGCTCCACGCTGCATGGTGGGGCTCTGCATGAGCCCCCTGAACCGCCCCCTCACTCCAAGCTCCAGCCCTTTAAGAAAAAAAATCCTGAAGAAACCCTGGGACTCACCACTTCTTTGGGTCGGGGGCGGTTCCTGCTGCTCTGCGCCACATGGGGGGTTCTGCAGGAGCCCCCAAAGCCCTGAGGCTGCTCCAGGAGTGGTGGGTCCCGGGGCTTTTCTCAGCTTTTATTTTTTTCTTAAAGGGCCAGAGCCCCTGCAGGTGGGGCAGCCATTGGGGGGCCAGGGGAGTTTTATGTGGGTTCTGTGTACATGGAGCACACAGGCATAGGGATCCACAGAGTCTGTGGAGTTGGTTCATTGTCCCTATTAGAGGCTGCAGGAACTGTCTTCCACTGGCCTGTAGACTCAGCTCAACCTCTCATTACAGTGTGCCTGTTTCTAGAACATTTTGCGCTAGATCTTATCGAGAAATCAAGATGAATTTTACTTGTTATCTTCTGGATCCGATGCCAGGTATAAATGACTCGTGGGTCCCTCGCTTGGGCAACCATTTCCCATTTCATGCCTTTGCATTGGCTGCGGTGTCATCCATTGCTGTGCCCTGGATAAAAGTGAACATGTGTCTGATGTATCTCTCTATAACTCCCTCCCCGGGATACAAGTTCAAGAGACTATTAACATGAGCTGCTCTTGTTATAATCAACAATGACTCATTGAGTGAATCAGCAAGGACTCTTAAAGACCTTGCTAGGGATTACATTGGGTTTGGCAAGTTGTGGACTGAAAGCTTAGCACCGGGGGAAAGGCAAACAGCACCCCCAGCACTACAGGTCCTTTCAGTGCAGGTATATGGCACTGCAGGTGTGTGCCCTCCCAGCCTGCACCTGCCAACAAGGACTCAACAGCTGCTTTTCCTGTTGCAAACTGTTTTAAAGTTCCTTTCAAGCTTTCCATGGTGACACTTTCACATTCAGCATGTTGTTTGCTGGCAGCCTGTTTCAAAATGTTTTGAAGTCAGCCAGCCTGGCTGCTGCCATCTGCTTTGTGGTCTCCAAAGCCCCATGACATCTGAAGGGCTTGGCTTGTGCATTATAATCAGAGCAGGGTGAATGCTGCGTGTGAGAGTGCCTGGGGACATGTGGCATGCTTCTGATGGTCTCACTCCCCACTTCCGCTCTGTTTTCATGAAGTGGGGGAGACAATTTGCAGGTGTGCATGTGGCTAGTCCCCCGGATTCATAAGGCTATGTTCACTGGGGTCACACAAGCCATATTTATGCAATACATTTGTATGCCCATGAGCAGCATCCTCAACTACAGTAGAACAGAGGACTGGGAGACAGAGATAGTCACTTGCTGTCCCACTCCGCGAACAGATTACATGTCCCAGCACTGCCAGAGGGAGTGGATGCCTGCTCTTACTTTCAGTGGTCAAAAGGAGCCGGCAGTCGCTTGGGGATTTAGGATGACTGGGAGCCAAAACCAGTATCCTCTTCAGGAGGGGATGGTGCAACAGAAGTCTGGCTGAGAGCTTTCTATTTTGATCTTGCAGGCAAGGAAGAGTCCAGGGTCATAGCAATTCTTTCCCAACAGGCAATTACAAGGGCTGAAATGGGGGATTTGTTTTTTACATCTTACTAATGGGAGGGGGAGCAGGCTGGCTGATCTCTTCCTCTAGTCCCATGAGCATTGCTTTCCAGAGGAAAATTAGTGGATTGGTGGGGATTTCAGGCTAATGGAAAGGCAGGTTACACAGGCAGCCTCTCTCCAAAGTCCAGTGTTGTAACCTCGAAGGCCCAGCATTTCCCCTCCTTGGCGGCTCTGGGGCATATTTCTCTATGGAATAGAAAACGAGGCAAGCAGAAGCTTCTTCCTTTGGATTTGCTACGTCAGACTTAAACCCCTCTTTTGATCTCCTGACTGGAAATAAAATGCTGTGGAATAGGTGCTACCCTTTCCCTCCTGTGTGCTTTCACTCCCCCCTTCCCTCCCGCCCCACTCCCTGCCCCCACACAGTTAGAAGGGTCTCTCTGTGGCTGCGGAGGAGCTAAGAGACTCAATAGCCAGGAATGTCTGCCTGCCATGTGCCTTCCTCTCAGGCTTTAAATGGATGTCTGTCACCAGGAACCCTAGCCCCATCAGGGAGACAGATGGCATTTTACTGCCCTGCTGGAAGCTGCCTCTTTCTTTTTTCTTTTCTTTCTTTCTTTCGTGCTTAAAGAAACAAGAGAAAGGGAGTAGAGAAAGAGCTCTTGGCTTTTGAACTGTTATCTGATGCAGTTGGAGCGGTTTTCTGTGAGGGGAGCTCAGGCTTTTGCTTTCCTTTTATTGAGAGCTGCCTTTACTGAAAGCCTCAATGGCACTTGCTCATATCAAAGGCGCAGCTACAAGTGGGACTGACTGCCGGACTGTAGCTGGGGTGCTTTGGAGCCAGGGTGTGAGCAGATGCTGTCCTTCCTGGGTCTGAGACAAGCTGCAAATGATACCTCTCCAGCTAGGGCTACTCATGAAGTTGGTTTATGAGCTCTCAGGATCATGTCCAAACTAAACCAGGCTTTGGAATGGTAGGGGAGTGGGGAGTTGGGAGATTCTGGATTTGAGATACCAGCTCTGTATTTTAGAGGGGGAAGCATTGAAGTGGGAAGAGTATAAAACCCTTATGACCCAGCAGTGAGGACAAAGAGCTGGTGTGAGGGGCTCATGCATTTCATTGCTATATAGGTGACAGGACTGTGGGCAGACACTGAAATATTAAGAAGAGTTCTACCTGTTTGCTGGTCTGGGCATCTCAGTTACCCTTTCGGGACTACAGACATGCAATTGTAATGCTGCACTTCTCTTTCAGTGATGTCTTCTTGTTCTTTGCTATGGCTGACTTGAAGCAATGATTGTAAGTCTAGTTTAAGGTTAGTTAACTACTCTAACGTGCTCAAGGAAAAGGTATGTATCTTGGCAGTGTCACCATCAAAATTGTATATAAGGTTGTTATGTGATCCATAGTTTGATCAGAATTGCCATAGTCACATTTTGCAAAACTCCTAATTGACCATTTGTGCATCAGGTGACCACAGCTGCCATGCCCAGTTCGGATCCAATTTAGAGCCTTCCATGTTTTTCACAGAAGGTCAGAAACAGGAGGCTTTATTGTTGGGTCGGAAATGTGCTGTTTTCTGCAAATGGTGGTTTCATTCCACACTTTCCTCCAAGCTGCTGCACTGTCGTGGCCCACAAGGGCTTGTACACATGTCCACAAAGGTTGCTGAAAGACCAAGGGGTGAGCTGGGAGGTTCTTTAAATCTCTATGAATAGGGATGAGGTCTGGGTTGTCATTCATGCAGACGACTTCTCTGTATATGGCATCATCGCGGCGAATGTCTGGAGGAACAATATTGAGCAGCACTGGTAACCATTGAATTGGTGTAGATTTCAGGGCTCCAGTGATAGCATGCCCAGTGGCTCCCCGCCCCGTGGAACTGAGCCTGGTGGGGGGAAGTGGAGCGCAGCGCCGAGGCTGTGCTCTGCCTCCCTCCACCGGGCTCAGCTCCCAGCACCGTGGAGCTACCTCAGACTTCTCAACCATTTCTAGCAATTTCCTACTGAAGAGGGACTGACTTCCTAGCACAGTGCTCTTACCACCTTTATTTGAAGTTGATGAACACTTGTACACTGCTGAATAGTCATGCACAGAGACACACTCCCTTCTGAAAGCAAAACTGCCTCCCTTGTATCTCATGGACATACAAACAGCAAGAAGTAATACAAGAAGCAAAATTTAGACCTTGTAGGTTGCCATCTTTTCAATGAAAATCTAAGGGAAAATCAAGTGACATTTTGTCACACAATCGGCCCCCTGAAATGATCCCCCCCGGAAGGTAGTTCCTGGGGCTAATGCTCCGGTAGCCCTCCCTCAGTACTGCTGCTGGCTGGAAGAAAGGTTCCTGTTCGGTAGAGCTCAGGAAGGTGTTACCTGCCCTGGGCCCTGACTGTGCTGTGGAAAAAAAAGTAAAACTGAGATTTCTGAGTTCCCAGAAGAAATCAAACATCTGCCTGCTGGAGCTTATCCTGAGCTGCTGAGAAAGAGCTCATTTACATAGCCACGGAAAGGTGAACACTGCATGGGTCCAGGTGTGGGATCTGATCTGATTCCCAGCTGGATGTCTGGTAACATAGGGACTGCAAGATGAAATCAGCAAATATTTTGTTTTCCATAGGACCAAAAAAAATTGAATCGGTTTCTTCAGACTATGTGCACGTGAAATGGAAGAAAGCTCAGCTCTGATATGGCACTTCTTTCTCACAGCTCCAACTATTTTACAAGGGAGATACTAGTCCTCGTTCAACTAATAAGAAACCCCATTCACAGAGAAATGACTGGGTAAGTCTAGGATCATACTGCAAGGTAGTAGAGGAGGAGAGACCACCCTGCATCCTCTCTAGACACGTCTCTTTCTTTTCCACTCATGAGAGCTATGGCTGTGGTTGCTTGGTCCAGGAAAGGACACAAACCATACCCATTTGCCTAGGCACCTCATTCTTGCAGGAGTTTTTTTGGCAGTTTGGGTTAAAAACCTTGGGCTGATAAACAAAACCTCAGAAAAGCCAGTACTTGCCTACTGGCTTGCAGAGCATGCGTTAGAAATGGGTTGCTGTCCTTTAAATAACTATCATCACAATTAGAAGGCTATAATATTCTTAAACTATTGAGGCACTTCTCAATGCAATGTGGGATCTTGGCCCTTCTCTGCCCTGGGTGTTTGCTTGACCTAATTAGAATGCTACTGGCTGATGTTCTTCCATGTGCAGGGAATCACAAACGCACCTTTTGCCACATGGTGTAGCTACCCAACCGTCTTACTTCACCGATAGGCACACAAGAAGGAAACCCAATACAGTAGGCTGAGGCCATGATCCAGCTCTCCAGCAGCTGGGTCAGTCAGCTGGTAATGTATTTTGCAGCCATCAGCAACATTGTCTTTGATCCTTATGTGCAAAGGTGACTTTTCTGGGCTTGAGCTGAGTATTTGCTGCAGAGAAGTGCGTGTACGTGAATTAGCATTTGTTCAGCGAGTGCCTTCATATCGACTTATGTCTGTATGTGGTAGTGCTCATATTCAGAACTTTATTCAGGCAAAATATTTTTATCTGAAAAATGCAGATTCCATTTGATTGAAACGTTTCACATATTTGTGTCAATATCAGTACATTGTTTTGGTAGGGAAAAAAAACTAAAGTGAAAAAGTGAAAATTGAAGCATTTAGATTTTAGAAACAAAACAGTTTTTTCTACTTAAATGTTTCCTTTTGAAATGTACTTCTATGTTATTTAATTTACTTCACTGTTATTTTAAAAAGCTTACAAAAACTGAAAACAAAATACCATGTTGTTTGAGTTAAAATATTTTGCACAAAACATTTTGTTCAATCTGAAATGAATATATTTTGCATTAGTGTGCCAAAAATTAAAAAAATCATTTCATGGTGACTTCAAATATATTTTTTTCTAGACTTGCCAGAAAACTGAAAAATCAGCTATTTTCACTTTTATATTCTGATCTACAAGTTCATTGCTCATCTGAGTTTAAGAACAGAAGAAATCATTCTATTTTATTTTTGATTCACATCATTAATCTTCTATATGAGGTTTGCTATTCAGCACCCAGACAAAGCTCTGTTGTGACTACAGGAGGCTAGAGATCAGAGAATATAGATCTGTACTGACATCCTCATCATCACTGATTAGGAGTCACAGTAGGAAGGTGTGCTTGAGAGAAATATTGCTAGACAGACAGAGAGATTCATTACCAGACCATCCGACATTACTTCACAGACAGACAAGGCTCTTCCATTCCTGTTTATCATGCTACGTTCTAGAATCTATACCATTTTTGTCTGTCTAATGTAACTTTTTTTTATGAAGCTATGTGGTTGAGCTATCAATGAACCCTGACCCAGAGAACCACTGGAAGCTTTTCATTAGATCAGTACCCTTTGACCTGTCCATCCTGGGTGGTCTTATCGCATGCTAACATCTCACTCCCCCTTCCTCCCCTTTCATTACCACTGGCATAGCTCCCACTGACCTTCCACCCATGTCATGGTACGCTCCCCACAGAAGTGTGTTTTCCCTGGCTACTTGGATGTAGTTGTTGTTCAGTTCAGGCCTCTCACATTCATGAATCAGTGCAAATGTCATTCTTTGCGTGTGTCAAAACATAAAAAAATATTTAAATTACAACCGCTTTGGAGAGAATCCTGTTTCAGCTGGTAGATGATCAAAGTACAGCTTGCAACTGACTCTGAAGTGTAGGAGTGATTCTGTTACACTCTCTGGGTGCATAAATGGAATAGGAGCACCCTCTGGAGACACACAGATGTCTTCCTATTCCTATAATGGGGGCACTTATGTGTCCAGAAGGGGTAATAGAACTGAGGGGGAAGTCAGAGTTGATCATTCATTAGGTGAAATAAAACTCTATCCTTTTTGTCCCATGGCCTGAAAACTGCAAACCAATAAAGGATATGATATCCATTGCTTATGCGAAGCCTGGAGAAATCACTGATCTCCTCATCTTCATTACTAGGGAGAATTGTTTGGACTGAGCAGCTCTCTGTCAGGTTTCTTCAGTCTTCAGTATGAGTAGAGCCAATTTCTAGAGTAACTAAAGCTGATAGGGATTACATCACATTTCCCAAATACTCTGGGTCCTGCCTATTGGCATGTTTCCAAAGTAAATCCAACACTTGCCATGTCCTTGTCTTCTCTGGTTCTGAGGACTCTGCAGTCAGCTATGCATGTATCATTAACACCAGGGATCCAGATTTTCTATTTTCCATGGAAAATTGAAGTTTCCCCTTTAAAGGAGAAAAACACGAGAAACTATGGCTTTAGCTTTGCAGGCTGGAAAGTTTCAGCCTGCAAGGGGTCTGCTTGGGGCTGGGGGGAGTGGGAAGAGGCCGATCAGATGCAGAGGGTGTCATGTGGCTGTGTGGACATGCACACATGCATGTGGCCAGCAATACACCTAGGCAGTGTGGTGGAGAGCAGTTCCCCCAGCTGCCTGCGGGTAACTTGTGGGGGGGTGGTAGGCATAGACAACATGTGGTGGGGCACAGGGCCAGATTGAGGTGGTGGCACCAGTAGCTTGTGCCAAGCCCCCACAGTGAGGGAGGAAGTGGGGCAGGATTGGTGGCTGGGGCTTGGGGTGCAGCCCAACTGGGGAAATGCATGGTGCATGGTGTCCAGGGCCCGGGGCTAGGGTGGGAATATGTGGCCGTGGGGCCTGGCCAGGGAGTGGGACAGAGCCATGGACAGCTCATTCAGGGTGGGGGCTGGTGGGGGGGCTGGCTCCACACCACTGCGCGTGCATCGGGGAGGGGTCAGGCGCCACAGGTGGTGTGTCAAGGGTCATAGGGGGACAAGTGGTCCCCCCAGGTTTGTGAATTCACAGTGGGACACAGGGCTGCAGCCCGGCTAGACTAGTATGGGCAGAAGCCACCTCTGAGTCTCGCTGCCCTTCTCCACTTGCCCGCCAGGTCCCACTTGCTGGGCTGCAGAGGCAGCTCCTGTTCATGCCAATCCAGCAAGGCTGCAGCCTCGTGTCCTGCTGTGGAAGCAGAAATCTTGGGGGAAGGGGAAGTGCCCCTGCATCCCTCCCTGACACTGCCTATGCTGTCACCTATGGTTGGGTACCACCCATTGCCCCACACTCTGGGGGACTCGGGCCTGGGGGCGGGGGGCAGTGGGTCAGGAGTGAAGGGCCCTGGCAAGGCCAGGGGACTATGAGTTTGGAGTGAGGGACACTGGAAGGGCCAGGGGGTTGTGGGTCAGGAGTGAAGTAATGGCAATGGCAGGGGCAGGGCACTGGCATATCAGGTCTGCTCAGCACCACAAAGCAGTGAAGGGGACAGCTGCAGCTGGACCTGTGTCCTGGTGAGTGAAGAGGGCAGGGGGAGTTCTGATTTTCCATGGTAAAAAAATAAATGCCATACTATATAGGCATTTAGAATTTATTTTATTATAATGATTGAAGCACTGGTAGGCTTCCAAATTGCTTTAAAATTGTAAATATATCAATAAAACATTGTGCTCAAATGATACCTATATATAGTACCATTTCATTTTAACTGCAGCAAAACTCGGATTTAGGAGTTTTAATTAGAGAATTTGGGGGTTTTGTCAGAGAAGCTTGGATTTTTAAACTGAGAAAACCAGGATCCCTGATTATCAGTATAAATCCAGATAAATTCACTGGTATTCATTTGGAATTTATTGTATAGAATATCCTTGGTAAATGTATTATAGAGTTGACAGTGCTTTATTTGACATACAGTACATTAACTGCCTTATAAAATATACATTATATGCATATTTGCTTTTTCAGTTCAAAGCTTAACAGCGTGTCTGGCTGTAGGTCTGTAAGCTACCCTCTGGGATTCAACTGGGATTCAACTACCTTCTGCCACTGGGAAATGACAGGCATCTTCATTTCTCTAGTATTTCAATTAGCACATTTGTGGCCTAATTTTTTTTTTTCTGATCTAAATTGTTATGGGTGTGCATGTGCATGCTTGTGTGTCTGTGCATGTGTGTAATGTTATTTGCCCATGGATTAGAAATTTGTCTTATTCACTAATTTTCCAGAGATAATTTAATTTTCTCCATAGACATGTGTGCACAAGTGCTCTCTCTCTCTCTCTCTCTTTGACACACACACACACATTCATGCATGAGGGAAAACTCTTTCATTCCAAAGCTTGCGAGTGAGAGTCTGATCACAGTTACATCAGAGTTAATTCAGAAGTCAGTGGAGTTGCTCTGGATGGAGCGTGGTGCACATGAGTTCATAATTCCTCTGGGTGCGTCTATGTGAGATGCTACTGCACAGTCATTGCTGTTCATTTGTTTAGTACGTGTATTAGCAAGCACTAAATAAATGCACAGTAACTGCAGTTACTGCGCACTAGCAGTAGTCATCTTTTAGGTGACACTAATGAGCAGTAGCCTAATAATACTGCACAGTAACATATTAAGCTGTCTGTACTGCAATGTACTACTGTGCACTATTTTTCAGCACCCATTCAATTGTGCCATGCAAGCCAGACACAAAAATATTCTATGTGTATTTTCCATTTTACGGTACCATAAATTGCCTGAGCATGTGGTATGTTGCTATTTATTGTGTGATTACAAATGTTAATTATGCCATAGATGTAATATCTCCCAGGGGCCTAGGGAAAAACAACTGGATTAGTTTATGAAAACAGATGATTGATGTAGTTAGAGCTGTAGCGATAACTGAGGGGTTATAATCAGACAAGGTAGCACAGAGAGATGCTGAAGAGATTATGAGGTAGGTAAGAAACACTGTAGTATACTGTTTTTTCACAGCATCTGATGAAATTAGCTCGGTTTCATGAAAGCTTCTGGTCTATAACTATCTTATTGAGTCTATAAAGGTGAATATCTATCCTGCCTATAGACAAGAAGAACAGGTTCCTCCCAAAAAAACTGTCAGGACCCCTGGGATTTGAATCCAGATCTTTCACACCCACCTGCAGAAGCAGACGGGGAGGAAGGAGGATCTGGATAACTACAGGCCAGTTTGCCTCACCTGTATCCTTGGAAAAACCTTTGAAAAAATTATTAAGGATCACATTTGTGGGCGTCCAGCAGGAAAAATAATGCTGAAGGGCAACCAGCACAGGTTCATTAGCACGTAGATCCTGGCTGTCTAACCTTGTTTCTTTTTATGACCAGGTCACAAAATGCTTAGATGTAGGGGACAAGGTAGATGTCATCTACCTGGATTTTAAGGAAGCCTTCAATACAGTATCTCATCCTATTCTCATAAATAAACTGAGCAGCTACAGCATAGATGATTACACGGTCAGGTGGGTGGCAAATTGGCTATCGGGATGCACCCAGAGTGTGGTGGTGGAAGGGGCAGCATTGACCTAGAAAGATGTGGGCAGTGGAGTTCCCAAAGATTTGTTCATTGGACTGGTGCTGTTCAACGTCTTCATCAGTGACTTGGATGAGGGCAGGAGGACCTTCCAGAGGGATGGATTTAGATTGGCCAACACAGTGATGTGTGAATCACCTGTACATTCAAACTGGAAGATCAAAAACAAACATGTTCAAATGGAGCTACTCTAATGACATGATATATGCAAGTGCAGTGAAGTGCGGACTATGGAGTACATGTTCATTTGACAACTTCTTGTTGAGACTTGTATGAAGCAAGACCTTGCTCCAGCAATGGTAAGAGCCATTGCTTGTGCACAATTCTGAAAAAAATGTAGTTTATGACAAGGACACGAGAAGAAGAACCTGGGACTTCCCAGGAGGATCCCAAATGCAGCACCAGGTGACCTGAATGCATCAATAGGAGCCACAAGCCCCAGATGGGAGGGCTGTATAGTCTAGAAGAGGACACTGGTACATGGGCAGCTCAGTGTCTTCATATACACTGCCCTGGCTTTTGTGCCCTGGAGAGGTCACTTCAGCTTCACTTTATATTTCAAGTGAGGGTTACATTCAGTGAGCTGATGTCTCACTTAGAATAATTCTATTGTTTCATGAGACAGACAGATGCCTGTTTGTTAAAGTGACACTTGTTGGATGCTGCTGCCTTGGAACGTCCTGCTTGACTCTGTGGTAGCCTTAGCCTAGCAGGCCTTCTGGGAGGAAGGGAAGCATGGGCAAGTATGCCTGATAAGAGCCAGCAGATGTGATGGTAGAAGAGGTGACAGCACCAACTTTCAAACCCAAGCCTGCATTTCCCTTTAGGGGAGAGGTAGTGGCTTTCGATGGATTGGTCACAGCGGATGGATCTGAAGAGGTCTGGTGAGAGTGACCATGGCGACAGCACTTTGGACACAGTCAGCTGAACTGGAGATGATCTGGCTTGATTTCAGCAGGATTGTGCTACAAAAGACTGTAAATGTACAGGCTTCTGATTTAAATTATTTCATTCAGTTAATGAGTGGCCTGGACTGGGAATCAGTGTCTGGGGGCTTGTGAGGGCCTCTGTGGTCTCTTTTTTGACTTTGGGCTCCCTGAAATGAATCAAGAGTGAGAAATAATGGGTTTTTTTGGTCATGATCGAGGAACAGGATCTGAAATTCTGCTTGGAGACTTTGAGATAGTGTGTACTATAGGAAAGGTATATAACCTCAATGGGGCCTGGACTGTGGCCTGGAAGGGCTGTGCCTTCCCGTGGGTGGAACTGTGAAGCCATGTGGCAAAGGAGTACAGTGAGCCCTAGCAGCATAACTTGTTTGTGGAGGAGGGACATATATTTTGTGTGTGCGCCAAGTCCTTTGTGAATGCAACTGGGGGTGGTGAAGAACCTACAGGAAAAAATTGGCAGGGAAAGAATGAGGAGAGTCCACAAGGGACCATACTCATGGTAGAAGAGGTGGTAGGGGAAACCTTGCAGAAGAGCCTAGACCCACAGCAAGTTTACATTGAGGAGGCTGCAGGGATGGCTGACTTGTTGGAAAGGACTTGGGATCCAGAGGAGGAACCAGAGGGCTCTAGAAATGGGCGGGGTGGGGTGGGGGAGGATGAAGATGGAAACTGGAATGAAAACAGTGGCTGTATGAAAAGAAAGTCAGAGGACTAGCCAGTCCAAGAAAAGAGGTGACAATGCAGGTCAGAGGGAAAAGGAGGTTGGCAATGTATGTCATCTCATGGGATGCTCCCTAGTTCTCTCTCTCGTGCCTGAAGAGCCCTGAGCCCTCAGACCAGGGATTTAGTCAGAGAGGTCCCTGGAAGAAAGCCTGTGGAAGTTTATGACATTTACACAAATGAATGAGGGAAAAGAAGGGGCAAACTGGGCATTTAGCCCCATGGACAATTTATCAAGTTGGCTTAGGGTTTTTTAATTTTATTTTTGGTCAATGGTAATTACAATAGCCTCTATTTTTAAACAAATGGTGTTGCAAAATCACTGGGCCCATAGCTTGTCCATCATGTCAGGCTGCAGTGAAAATAGAGCCATCGCACTGCCTCATGGACTTAGAAGTCCTCCTGCTACTTCACTAGGGGATTTCAGTTCCACCCTGAAGGAAGAAACAGGCTTCAGAAGAGGGGATTACACCCTGAACAAGTTAGCTAAGTTCCTTGGCCGGATCATAAAGGAGCAGAGGCTTCAGGGCACCCAAAAAAGCAGCCTAGAGTCACAGATGTCTGGGTTGTTAGAACAACTTGAATTCCTGCTGTCTTTTTCACCCTTCAGCTCTTGTTTGAAGGTAATTTAAACAGCTCTAGATTGACCAGTCTGTCTCTGTGCCTGTTGTGGAGCTGTTTGAGGATGTTGGTGTATCTTTTGATGTCTTTGTGACTGTACTGAGCTACTTGTGTAACATTTTGATTAAGTAGCTAAGTTGTTGGGGGTTTTTTTTTTTTGTATTCTTGTTTGGGGTTTTTTAAAAAGTGATTCTATTACAGTTAAAAAGGGTTTTTTTAACGGGGGGAGTTTATGATTTCACATGGCTAACGGTTGCCACGTGCCATACAGCATGTCTGGTATCTTCGATCCATTTTAATCATTTCCTTATGCTAGCAACTGCTCTCATGTGCTAGCAGCTGTTCTCATGTTAGCAAGTGGAATAATTCTAGCAACCAGTTACAGGTTATTCAAATCCTGTAATGCAATGGCAGTATACATTCAACACATAGGGCATGTCTACATGTGCGTATTAATGTGCTAATGCTTATTAATGCCTATTACAAGTATTGTCCTGCTGTGGAGTAAATTAGTTACTCCAGCCTAACAGGGGAGCACATGTAGACACCGTGAGGTTTACTGTGCAGCTAATTAGTCAACTGTGCAGCTAATTGGTCATCTTGTGTAGATGTGCCCACTGTCTAGTTTTTTGAATGAGCTGATCTTTCCCATAGTAAGCATTAGTATTTGGTGACTGAATAGAAAGGGCAATTATGTTGGTACTTAGTGTTGCTAGGTTGGCTCCCCAGTTTAAAGTAGCAGAGAAGACGAGTATTGTTTTTCTTTCATGGTCCACTGAGCTCTTCTTGATGGTGCTTTCTTTCACTACAAAGGAAACTAGCAAAACAGATGTGTTATTTTCAAATCTAAGTGGTTTATTCAGAAAGAAATTGAAGGAACTAAAACTGAAGCATTTGGGTGAAATATGCCAACCACAATTTGGCCTTAGAAGATGACTCTGTTAACAAAAAGTCTGGATCACAAAATCACAGAAAACAAGATGTAGAGGTCAATAGTCACAAGCCTAAATAAAGCTTTCACTGACATACTTCAAGAAGAGGAATTAGAATTACACTTGAAATTGAAAAAGACTTTTCAGAAGATCAAAGAAAAGCTGGGCAGCAAAAAAGGCATCAATATTCTACCATTAAAAACTATAGATCATGTTAAGACAGAGAAAAACAAAAGTTAATTAAAATCTGTTCCAAATACAAACACAGGTCATCAATGAGACACAGCAATTAATGGCGCTTGCTGTCCAAGTGGTCTCTAAAATGACTGGGATAAAATTCACAACTCATGAGCTCCCATCACGTCCTTTGAAACACCAGCAACCTCTACAGAGGGCAAGATTTGAGACAAAACTCCTGAAAAAAGAGAGGCTAAGCTAACTTAAAGCCATGTATAAAGGCATTAATACAAAAAAGGAAATACTTAAGAAATATATGGAAACCAGAGAACTAAAACAGTTATGGAAGACCTAGTCTTAGAAAAAATGAGAAGATACGTTAACAGAATTAAGACATACAGGATGCATCTACACATTCATTGATGTGCTTTAGGTTAGGTTGCCTTGGGTGTCCTTCAGGTGGGATAAGCCAATGCCTGAGCATGTTGGGGCAGTGAGTAGCAAAAGGAGCCCCTGGACTCTACAGGGTCTCGAAGAGTGCACAGTGACTGGGGTTTGCAACAGGTTCTCACTCAGATCGAAAGGTTTTTGTGGTTTGAGGTTAGAGCAGTTGGTACTTGAGCAACAGAATCTCTTATTCCCATATAGGTGAGCATCACTGGTGCTGCTGAATGGAGAATCTCTACAAAAGGAAGATTTTTGACTAGAGGGCTGTGTCAAGGCAGGAAGTAAATTTTAATTCATTGTCATTTGTAGAGGCTCTAGAAGGGCATGATTATGAACATACTGGAGCATATTAAGGATGCTGTTGACTAGCCATCATCTTAAACTCAACATGGCTCAGGAAGAGTTCTTAATCGCCTCAGCCTCTTTTACAAGCTTTCTTGCTCACCGTGGAGAGTGCAACCTTCCTATCTATCACTTGGCTTCATACCCAGGGAGCTCTAGGTCCCCACATTCAGGCTGTGTTTAATTCTGGTAAATTATTTTGAATGGCACATCTAAATATCACCTAATACTTTTCTACAACTGAAATTTTTGTCCAGGTTCTTGTCTTGTCATGTCTTGATTAAAGCAACATCATCCTCATTTATATCCATCCAGAATGCTGCTGCAAAAGCCATCCTCCTTTCCCACTGCTTTGACTATGTCACCTTTCTGCACCCCTCCACTGGCTCTCCCTTCCCTATCACATGAAACATAAACTACCTGTTTATACTTGCAAAGGTCTTTCATCTTGAGTTTGCTTGGATCATAAACTTAATAATATAGCCCTAGGCCCCTAGCATAATAATAAAGTTTCTAGTCTCTTTTTAACTGGAGAAAAATATGCATTGTGTTATGGGATGATACACCACACTACTTGTTCAAAATCCCAGGTATGTCCATGATCTTAACATCTCATATTTAGTGGTTGATTGTCGAACAGCTGGCATTTTCTCTACCATTTGCTCCTATAACAGGAGTTTCTTCTTGAGAGAGATTTTCAAAGGTGAAAATACCAGGTAGGTGTCTAACTGGAGACAAGAGAAGCAGCTGTATGGCAGACTGTTGCTCCTCCATGCTGGGAAAGTGATCACTTGGTCACTTCCTTATGCTTTATGATGGGCGTCTCTCAAATTTCTGAGCTTTGATGGCTGCCACATGAAACCAGGAAGGAATATTTTTCTCCTTCTGCAGTGCTGCTACATGTCAGAGTTTTTTCCCCCTCTTCCTTAGAAGCGTTGGCTGAAGCCAAGACTGGGGGTTTTGATTAGTGTGTGCTGATGCTTTTGCTGCGACTTAAACCCAGATGCTGCTGGCTTTAGCGTCTTGCCTCTCCACTCAGGATCAGACCCATTACCACATTTGGGGTCAGGAAAGAATGTTACTCCATGGTTGGATTAGTACAGGCTATGAGGGTTTTGGGGTTTTTTTTGCCTTCTCTCTCAAGAGTATTTTAACATCCCTTGCAGCAGGAAGACATCAGCCACTGCGTTCCCCCTGTTTCACCTGTGGCAGGTTAGGGCATTCTGTCTTGTGATTGTGTCAGGGTTGGCTGTGTAGTTTTGCTAATAGGTTAGATAAATGGATTTGCATAGAATGGCTCGGATAGGGATGCTATTGCCTCAGAAAGAGGTGTGGACTAGATGACCTCTGAAGGGCCCATCAGCCTTACTTCTGTATGATTCTATGAACAGTTACCTATCCCTTTTGGCACTCTGATATTCGGGATTTCTTCAGTGTTCCCCAGCACAATCTCTGCTCCTCTGGGTATCCCACCTGTGTCTGCCTGAAGATTTCCTTTGAACCCTTTGGAAATCACAGCATATCACTCCTGGGAACAAGCCAATTCACGCCAAGATCTGGCACTAAAGGCAGTGTGGATCAGGTTCAGGTATTGCTATTAGTCAGTGAGATCAAAAATTGCTCCATAGTGTATTTTGTTGGAGAAACTCTAAGATAGCACAGTTTAGCAATAAGCAATACTTTATACTAAAACTCATTTTGGAAAGATCTCCCATCTGGTCCTCTGTCCATTACCCAGCACTTTTCTTCTTTCCTGTTAGAAAGTTATTGGCTTGCACTTTCCACTGCCCAAAGGGCAACTGTCCTGCTCTTTACCACTGTGGCTTCTCCAGGTGCCCATGGAAAACCCACAGCCCTGTCAGCAGTGCTGAACCTGCTTTTGACCCCTCTGGTCTGTAAGAAGGAGGGAACAGATCAAGGCAAGGTAATAACTTCTGAGCTTTCACCCATTCTGACCCTGAAAGCCTAGTCCCAAAATACTTGGCCAGTTAAATTCAGGGGGAGTTCACAGCATGGCTTCTAGGCTCTCACAGTATTAATGCTTTGAGCCAGGTGGTGTTTGTGGAGTAAATCAAACTTTCTTAGTTGGTATGGGAGGGGTAGCTATTCTCACTCAAGAGCTATGTTTGGCTCCCCCAACATAACTTTCCTGTCTCCACGCCACTGTTCAATCTGCAGTGAACAGCTCCTTCCAGGGTGCATCTACACGAGAAGTTTACTGCACAGTTGACTAATTAACTGCACAGTAAATGCCTTGATACTACATGTGCACCCCTATTAGGGTGCATGAAACTAATAAACTCTGCAGTGGGGTAGTACTTATAAATATAAGTACTCTCCTGCTGCAGAGTTTTTTTGTGTGCAGTAGTGCACGTGTAGATGCTGCCCCAGCTGGCTAGGTCACAGACTGCTTCAGTGCAGGGCTAGCCAACAGGCAGCCCCCACACTAAAACACCTTCATGCCCCAGCCAGCCCCCACACAGCATGTGGAGCCCAGTCAGAGCAGCCTTGGGATGGCACGCTGATTCTCCGGGGTTTATTCTCCAGAGTTTATTTGTGTGCATTAATCACACGTGGAGACATATCCCCAGTGACCCAGGTTGGAACTCCCTTTCCCCTTTTGACATTCTCTTTCAATGAAGCACTGTAATTTCATTCTGAATCTGTTCCTAGGCTTTGTATTTTCCTCCCTGGCACAAACCCCACACCTTCGTCTGGCAGGATGGCTCCTTTCCTGCTACAGGTCAGAACTTAAATGAATTGAGTTTGTGGTTTCCTGTCCTGGAGGTCAAGCCCATTGAAGCTACCTGTTGAGCCTTGATGAAGGGGAACAGGGGGTAGGGGCTGCTACCCTGTGGGAGTGTCTACATGTGCCATTAATGCACCTTAAGGTTACTTTACTTTAAAGTAAGGCATAATAAATTGCCCCTGGGAACCTGTCTACATGTGCACCCATGTCAGGAGCAAATTTGTTCCCAAGGCCTGTGTCCCCATGAGTGGGAATGTGTGGCTTGTGCCTTTAAGCCTTTTGTGGCACAACAAAATGCATGCAGTACATGTTAATGTGTTTGATGCACTGCATATTTGCAGCACAGAGACAAAATTAGATACCAGGAAATCCTGGTATCTAAAAAAAACTGCTCCAAAAAAAGCAGCACAGCAGCAGCAGCACGCAATCTTTTTTGGATTGCTGCTACTGCAACTTTGGGAGGCCCCCAGGACCCTAGGTAAAGCTGTTGGCATCAGCCCAGTTGCTGGACCCAGCCTCGCTTACCCCTCCTGGGGCAATTTGCTGTGCACCACAGCATATATGCAGGAGCATGTCCAGGGACAAGTAGCAGAAGCACACATATATGCCACTGCTATTTGTACCTAGGGAAATGCATATGCATGCTCTTGGGGACATGCCCAAAGGGAGCAGTTGAGTCCAGGACTGCTCCTGCCCCTCTGCAGCAGCCAGGGGGAGTTCCAGGCTCCCCTGGGGCTGGCAGGGGCATGGAGGTCAGGCCTGGGCTGAAGAGGGTAGGGAGGGAGCTGTCCCAGAGCAGAGGACATCTCTCAGCCATGTGGAGTTAGGGATCAGAGCCTGGCTCATGTCTATACGCATACACGCTCACACAGTTCTGTGAGATCTCAATTGTAATGCTTTAGTGCTGAACTGCCACAATTATCAAAAGGGAAATTAGCCCAAACCTTAGATCTGAATATTCTCTGGGTAAAGGTTCTTTTCTGAAACTCAGAAAAGCCCCGTCTGTCTGATGATTTAAACCAAATCATCAGTAACCCCAATTCTTTGGAGTGTTTAGGGACTTGTTCTCTGTCTAGCTTTCAACTTTTTTGTAGAATGGGATCATCTTCCAACTAGTTAATATTTTAACTGTGTTTTGAAGTGGTAGCTGATTAGTCATTGGGAGTGTTTACATGTGCATTAATGTGCTGTTGCTACTGCACATTAAGTTTAGTACCCTTAACATGAGGTGCTAACTAAATGCACAGTAACTTGTGCTACTGTGCAGTAGAAAAGGCACATGGTCTTTTTGTGATGCTTAATGCACAGCAGAGTAATTTTACTATGCATTAGTGCATTAGCACAGTTTTTGCTGTGCCGTGCTAATGCAGAGTAGAATTAGTTTACTGTGCATTAAGTGTCTCATGTAGATGCACCTACTGTCATCTATAATGTGCTGATTAGCTTTGTACATAAATATTCCTAGATAATCAGCTCAGATCAAGGCCCTAGGCCCAGCTGGTCTTAACTGAGTGATCAGAGCAACCAATCCCCTGGGGCTCCAGTAAACAGTCCCACCCACTCCAGCCTTTAGAAGAAAGCTGGAGGTAACAGTAGCAAGTCTGGGCAAAGACATCCTTGTTCCAGACCCCTCCACAGTTCCTTGACATGACTTAACTGGAACTTCAACTCTAACTCCAGGCTTTCTGGACTTTGTCTGATTAACTGCCCATGCCCCGGTCCCTAACACCCTGCCTCCTCTGCTTCTCTTGTTGGCATTTGCCAAAAAGGCTGGATCGCTGTGTCCAGCTCCAACTCTCTAGAGTGGGGCAGGATTAAAAAGAAACCCCAGGGGAGCTCTCCAGAATGACAGTTCACTAGAGAGGGCTGCAAGTTGGAAAAGGAGGCAGAAACTGATGTGACGCTAATGGGTGCCTGTGCACGTGCACTGAGGCTGCTTCAGCATGCTGTAATTACAGGGCATCGGAGCAGACTTGATTAATCGAGTCTGCTGGAGTGTGGCAATTACTGCGCCCCAGCAGACTTCAGTGTCATATATATCGGTGTCCCCATGCTGAAAGATGGCGGCAGGAGTGCTTTAACTAAAGCTTATGGAACAAGCTTTAGTTTAAGTGCCCCCACTGCCATTTTTCAGCACTGGGATGCATTTATACATGTGCTCCAGAAGGGGGAGTGCGGGGGGAGGACACTTTTGAGCTGCTCTTATTAAAGCGCCCAGAGCGTTATGTGTGTCAGCTTTCCTGTACTAAAACATGGCGGCAGGGGTGCTTTAAAATGCCCCCACTGCCATTTTTCAGTGCAGGGATGCTGATACACGTGGCGCTGGAGTCTGCTGGAAAGTGGTACTTACCGTGCTTCAGCAGCCTTGATGCACATGTATAGGTGCCCTCGGAGCTGCTCTAATTAAAGTGCCCTCCCCCCCACCGCCTCCCAGACATGTATAAACACCCAAAGTGCCAAATCCTGGGAAGTACTGAGTAGTAGTACCTTTCAAGATTTGGCCCCAGTATGTTTGTTGGTCATGTCAGGGAGCAGAGGGGAGGGGAAGGGGACTTGCTTTGGAGTGGGAATAAAAGACCAGCTGGGCTACAGAAGCCACGTTCTTTTCTGACACCTTCGAGCTCTGGCAGAAGCCAGTAGGTTGGCTGAGTTTGAGTATCTTCAACTCTCAGCCGGCCCCTCCCAATTCCCAGAGTTACAGCTTCTGTCCCAAGTCTCTGGGCAGGGGATGGGGTCATGGCACAGTAACTCCAGGGCAGTGATAGGAGAAGACCAGGTGATGAAATCCAGGTTTGAAAACCATCTGATTGCATCTGGATTTATTGATCTAGACACTGAGTTTAAAAACTAAATCTCATCTATTTATTTGGCATTGGGTTTTTAATAGCAATAGCACCAAAGTGCAAGCATCCCCTTACCTGTGTGCAGCAGAGCTGTGGCTATGCACACAAATGGGACTCTACCCTAATGATGACTGTCAGAACATCCTGGTTTTGTTTATTGCTGCTCTTTGTAGTTATTACTTGTATTACCCCAGTGCCTAAGGATCCTAATTATTGAGTGGGATCCCATTGTGCTATGTGCTGATGTATTAAAACATAAACACTACAGTATTTCTATACTCCTCCTTCCTTTGGCCCCTTTTTACCTCAATCAAGAAATCCAAAGAATAATTTTTCAACATGCTTTCTGAAATGGGGGCACCAGAACTGCACTAAATATTTTATAGTTATTGCTGCAGTTCCAAACATGGAGGTAACATATCCTTCCTACTCCTACTTACAACTCCCCTGTTTATTCATCCAAAGATGGCATTAGACCTCCTGACCACTGTTCACATTAAGAGCTCACACACTGGTAATTTCTGTTTTGACCTGCATGTTATTTTCAGACTTACAGCTGCCCAGGTTAGAGTCCCCAGCCGTGTAAACAAATAGGCACTCTCATACATATGTTTCCAGATGTATGGCAGCACAATTGACCTTGTTGAAAATGGCATATTTGCATTACACTCAAGATACCAAGTGAGGCAGGTTACTTTGTATCAGGGACTTGTCCTCCTCACTGTTTACTTCTCTCCCATTTTTGCCATTTGTCAAGCTGACTGATAAAAATATTTAACAGGGCAAGACAAAAACTGATCCTTGCAGGACCATTCTGGCTCAGTGGTGATTCTCTGGCTACATTCTGAAATGCATCAGTCAACCAGTTTTTAACCCATTTCATATATAACGTGGTTTTTATGTCATTCTCGTTGCTGAGTCAAGGTGCCATGTGGTACTGAATCAAATGACTTATAAAAGCCTAGTCCTTTATCAATTAAACTTGTACTATCCTAAAATATTTTTGCTAGTTTGATAAGAACTTTATTCAGTGAACCCATATTGATGACATTGATTATGTTAGTCTGTTTAGATGTTTATTAATTTTGTGGTGTGCTTAATTATGACTATTAATTGTGTTCCATTGTTTTGCCTAGGACTGGAATCAAGCTGACAAGTCTAGAAGAACTCAGGTCATTTTGTTTAGTCTCAAACTGCATTTACTTTCATCCTGTCCTTTGGAAATTCCCCAGTGTTCCAAGAGTTGTTAAAAGTTTCTAGAGCTTCTTGGGCTGCTCTTTTAAAATTAAATATAAAATAGGTTCAAATTAAATTCTTGTTATTGTCTCTCAGTGACTGGATAAAACGTGTTCATATAATACGAAAAAAATCATTAATTTTTTTTCCTCTCCATTAGCTCCCTGTGAAGTTGGCCAGGGGAGCTCAGAGTCAAGCTGAACTCTGCTTCTCCATCCATTGTCATCAGCAGTAAAGATGCTTAAAGTCAAATCTGGCCCTCCTTAACCTGTACTTATATAACACCTGTGTCTTTAGATCCCACCCTAACTGTCATGTGTATAACAATTGCCTTCAGCTGATTGCACAGGCCTAATTGCTTGGTCCTTTGTCCGAAACTTAGCAAACAATTATGTTGCTGATGCACAAGAAAGAAGAGAATGAATCTCTCCTCCCTTTCCACACCCCCCTGCCCCCGCCCCTGTAGCTGGGTGGGTTCTGTACCACACAAAGGGGTAAAAAGCAAGAAAATGTTTCTATCTAAAAAAAAAAAAAGACCGAATACCTCCAGCATACAGTTCTGCTGAGTAAGAGTATGGCAGCCCTTGTCAGATTAGAATTGCATTGAAAATTTTCATTATAAAGATTTGGCATGTACGATAGTGAACAAAACCAAGCACCCGTATAGCATAAGTAATTCTGAGACTCTAATTATAATCTCTGATCCTAAATTGCTGAATTGCTCTGCTGAGGAACTGAAATTTTTTTCCCTTGGCCTCATTCCAGAGGGGTGTGTGTGTGTGTGTGTGTGTGTGTGTGTGTGTGTACGCGTGCATGTGGCTAGTGTTTTGTGGGGGGGGAGGAGGGGGCTTGTAGATGTGGGTGAAAAGCTATAGCAAGATTCCTTTGATCATCTCTGAATTATGAAGAAATACAGAGAAAGGAGGGTTATGTAATGGAAATAGATGGATACATCTGAACTGCTGAGGGTGACATTCTCAGGTGCTTGGAGCCAGTGAGGGTCAGGGCCCTTTGCTCTTCTGACAAAAGAGCATTGAAGACAAGCTAGTGGCTCACTGGATTTGTGCATGGTACCTCAATCTTCGCTAGCACTTAGAACTACTGGATGGATAGTGGTATAGAGGAACATATTCTTTCCCCAGCACCCAAATTAGGCATCTGGGGAGGTGTTCATGTGGAGTCAAGAGGCGAGTAATCCTTTTGCTGGTCTTTGTGAAGTGTCTGTGCAATGTCATGCTTCCCAGCATATCTTCCTTCTGCAGGAGCAATTCCAGAGTGCGTGGAATAGCACCTCTCTTCCAGACCACAGTCTGGGATCAGCAATCAGGGGCTTTATATCTCCAAAGCAGGTAAGAATTCCCTCCCTCCCATCCCCTTTCTCCCCTCCCTTCCTCTCCCCTAACTGCCCACCGCTCCTGTACCTGTCTGAATTGGGGTGGGTGGATGAGCTGTTTGCTCCTGCCCTGCTCCAGTAAGTCTGTGTGGAGAGCTGGGGACAGCAGCAGGTGGCTTCCCTTTTCCTGTCAGGCTCCCTACCAGCCCAGGAGCAAGCTCAGGAAGGGGGAGCCTGTTCACCACCATAATTATTGTTGCTGAGCCCAGGTCCCTACACAGCCCGGCTGAACAGGACAGGAGTGGCTCTGGAGCTCCCCTGTCCCCAGGTCAGCCAGGGACAGTAGCAGTGGTGGGTGAGAGGGGTCAGGAAATGGAGGGTGATCATGAAGGGGAAGGGAAGGGGTGCTGCAAGTCAGTTCCTGGCTATAGCTCCTGCATCATTGACTGTCTGCCCCAGCTAGCCGGGGGAGGCTAGGAGCATGGAGGAACAGCCACTCTTTAACCACCAGTTTCTGCTCCTGCACCCCCTTTATAAAATCCATGATCTGCTTATGCCTGTGTGGAGGGTCTCATTTATTCCTGCCCTCCCTGGGCACTGCCCATGGGAGGTCCCACACAGGGCTGGGTGCTGCACTTTTCAGCATGTACAGGTCTTTAACCAGACCCATGTTCCTGTAGCAGAGGTGCTGCACTGTTCCTGCTGTGGTGGGAGTGGTGTACTGTAGCTGAACATCTCCAGAGCAGGGGCACTGCTGCAATCACTAACAATAGCTGGACTTTATTCCTTATGTTGCTACATGGAACTAGGTGAAAAGGTAACCATCGCTGGCTACATTGGCAGAATAGATATTCTGGCCTAGTTCCTGACTGGATGATTGAGTACAAAAGGTGTGGCAGTCCTGTTACAAAATAGTGGTGGTGTTTTGCAGGTCCAGGGCACTAATCAGGCCTGGAAAAACACAGGGTAAGAGGCCAGTTGATGGACAGGGTGCCTGCTTAGGTTTGTTCCCTCTGCTGCCATGACATACATTTGCAGTCTGTTATTGCTACCAGGAATTACCATAATTTGCTGCAAGAGCCCACATTTCAGGGCAGAGCTGCAGAACTGAACCAAAAAACCTCAGTTTGGCTTTGCTTGGGAGCTGTCTGCATGCAAATGGCAATGTGCTGGGTGGGATGGGGTCTTGGGTTTTTTCTGTCTGCAGGGAAAGAAAGTACATCAGAAATAGAGGGGGAAATAGAGGGAATGAAGGAGAAGGGTAATTTGCAATTTGGAAAATTATTTTAGACCTGTGGTGACTGGATCTAGAGCCAGTGGTTGTCTTAATTAAATCCAGGTTTCAGATCAACAGCAGGCCCAGCTTTCTTCCAGTGTCCCAACCCTAGCACTCAAAAGCAGGCAAAAATCTCTCCAGCTTCAGTGCTGCTCCTCAAGCAGTAGATGGAGTGGCTTCAGGAGCTTGTTAGCCACCACAGCCAGCAAGCTGCCTGCCATCTCCCCAGGCCCTGGAGGCATGTCCTACAGGTGCCCTATCTCCCTGCACCACAGGAGTGTGCAGCACCCCTTGCCTCTCCTCCAGGACAATTGCAGGCTCTCACATGCCAGCTTTTATGAGGTGCAGTTTGGGGCAACCTGCACTCTCTCATGGTTGTTCTTCTCTTGGGTGTTGGTATTCTCAGCTCTCAATATTTTGCTGTGGTGCAAAAGGGACTCTATGACCACATCTAGATGAGCGCATGTGGTGCTGCAGACCTGTCTGCAGTGCCAGATACTGCACAGGCCATCATTCTCCACACTGCTACCTTGCAGTGTACGTTATTTTTGTTTGACCCCAGGAGATCCCAGGGTCATAAAGACCCATGCCTAAGAAAAGCAAGTCCACGCAGGTGGTGGCTGTGTGTGCCTTCCAAAACCAGAGCCTGGCTGGGTGCAGCCACACTCTGGCTGCCGGGCAGGCTCCCGTCTGCAGGAGCGCCACAGCTGTAGCTCCCCAAGGCCCCCAAGACCCCAGATAAGGCTGCCGGGGTCAGTACAGTTGTGCTACTGCCGCTTGTCCTCAGGGAAACAAATGTCTGCACTTGGGTGGAGGGAGCCTACAAGGACTTCTGCTACCTTCAGTAAAATGTGATTGTTTGATTCTAGTGTTCCCCCTATCCGTGGTTAAAATAATGGATACCACCTCCTCTCAGCCATCCAGAGTGTTAGTGCCCCCCATCGTCTGTGGTGTGGTCGGACCCACAGCTCTCTTATTCTTTTCCGTGGGCAGCATTTAAGTGCTTCTGGAGACAGATCCAGAGTTACACAGGAGGTGCATTGTTCTCTATTCATTTCAGTGGAAAACCTTAATGTGCATTAAAATGTCTCCAACTTGAAATCCTACTTTCTTCTGACCACATAAAGCAGATGTGTAGACCTGGGCATCTAGACATCTATGTGGGCAGCAGTAAAAGGTCCCTCCCCCTTCACCATAAATATCCTATCAGTTAGAGCCCTTGCACAGCACAGGGAAAACCTGGTTTCTAGGTCCTCATCCTCCTGAAAGTGTTTGAACCCCCCCGCCAGTTATAGCCCAGAAGAGTGTCCTAGCACCCTGGAGTTCAGGGTCAATGCCGGTTCCATTACTACTTGGGTAGACTTTCTTAGCTTTGTGTATTTTTGCTTTGAAGTCCTGGGGAACAAATTAAAGTCCTGGAGGCATGTGTTTCCACTCTCTTTTCTCTGTACAATAGTTGATTATGCTTAATTCCAATGGCCACCAACCTCCACGATTCACTCTAATGACTAAGAAAAACAATTGGATGGCAAAACCTTGCTTCCCTAAGAAACAAAAGGCCTGGTTGAGTGTCCTGCTTAGGCTAAATCTTCTGCATCCCCCTTTGTGCCCTTTCTTTGGTTGTTGCTTATGGAAGAGCTGGGTGATGGCTAGGGAGCAATACAAAATATGTGGCTGTGCCCAGTCCTCTGGTCCTCCTTAGGGCTGTCTTCATCCTGACCCCTGGCAATACCAAGAGGCAGAGCTCTGGAAGGAAAGGGGTTCTCACGATTCTAGCTTGTTTGGGTTGTGCCCTACTTTCTAGGGTGGCAAATGCTCTTTTCCAGTTCCCTGCTGAATTCTCAGGGGTGGGAATTGCAGTCCTTTTGTTTATTTTCCCAAGCTATCACCTTCCTTTGGCACCAACTTCAGGGGTCTTCCCCCAGGCACCCCTCCTGATTCTCCCCTTAGGAGCAGACTACATCTTCCAGCTCCACTGGGGAATCATAAAAAAAAAAGCAAAAAGCTAAAAGTAAATAAATACAGATGCTCTTGAACTGACATTATGGAGGTACTAAGCACTGCTTGGATAAAAAAAAGCTTAAATTATGAATTAGGGCTGTATTATCCCTGGCCTGTCTGAGAAACAACTGGGAATACTGTCCAGGCATCACTGAATGGATGGTGAATGAGTTGTGAACACTGCAATCTGATCCTGTGTTTTGATTTATGGTGAAACCTGAAAAAAGGGGAATAAGCCCTGGACTGGGCTTTCATCACACACCTTCATGCAGCTCCACCCATTTCATTACAGACTCATGGTCAGTTCTGAGGGAGAGACAGGATGATCCAAAGTTGTAACTTAGCACAAAAACCAATATTAAACTGCCATTAGTAAGGGCGCAAACTCAATCACTATTATAGTCAGGAAATGTCAATATTCAAGTTTTTCTTTGCCCTCTTAATTCAACCCTTTTGTTCATTTGCATGATGAGACAATCTTTAATCACAATATCATATACTATTTTTCCCCCTTACAAGACTCCTGTCTCATTCGGTACCCAGAATGGTGAATAGTCACGTTTGTTGTATGCATTTCAAATCCTGCTCTGAAAGACGAATTATTCATTTCCTCATGGAATTCTGTGCGGTACCTAACAATTGTGTCAGAGTACGTCACAAACACGAATTAATCGATCTTCATCACACCCCTGTGAAATCCAGTGTCCAGGGCAGCACTCATCTGCTTTCACCAGGAGTCCCTCTTTTCTCTTCCTGCAGCTCTATGCCTTGTTCACTACACACTTTCCAAATGTGATTGTGATAGATATGGGCTTCACTATACCAGCTCATGAATATTCGATGTGACCTGGTTATCGTCATGTTTACTGTATATGTTGGTTTAGTTCAGTAGATGGTGGTTAAGAAAACAAGTAGAACAAAGATAAGCCGCTTCCCAGTAAACACTTCAGAGCTGCAAGGAGATAATGCTGAATCTATTAGACCTCAGGATTCTCCCTGTGGATAGAACCAGTGCTGAACAATAAATGGTCACAGAAACCTTCTCTTTCCATTTGCTGAGGAGCTGTTCAGTGAGGATCTGTATGGCTGTCTGAAGAAGCTAAGAGGCAAAATTTGTTTTTTTTGGTGGGGGTGATAGCTTTTTATTGGACCAACTGCATAATTGGTATAAAGCTAGACATGTTTTGTATGCAAGGCATTCTTTATCAGGTCTTAGGAGGGAAGAAGCTAAGACTGCCTGGTCAATCACCCGAGGGTTTTAGGGAAGACAGAGAGGCATATAGACTGTTTGTTGTTTTAAAATCCATGACTTGTAATGCTTTACTATTACTGCTACAATTAAACTACATCATGGTCTAAGTCAGTGGGTCTCAACCTTTTTTGTACCAGGACCCATCTGTAAACGTCAATGGCCAGTCCCGATCCAGTGCCCCTTACTCCCGACCCAGTGTCCCCAACCCCCAGGCCCCAGCTCCCCAGTGTGTGGGGTAGCGGGGCATGGGGAAAGGGGAGGGGG
>NW_017728940.1:7345424-7365489 GCF_001723895.1 Crocodylus porosus | reverse complement strand
GTGTGGGGTAGCGGGGCATGGGGAAAGGGGAGGGGGTGGGGGGAAGAAGCCTGTTGCAGGCTGGACATTTTTCTCCTTTAAAGGAGAATCCATTTTTACAATCTGTTGATCCGTTTTTAGAGTTTGTTTGCGACCCTTTCATATATTCTTGCAACCCACTTTTGGGTTGCAACCCATGAGTTGAGAAACACTGGTTTAGGTAGTATGTTTGGTCCCCTCTGTTCACCACTGGCCACAGACTCTAGAATGGAAGAACTGCTCATGCCAAGCTCAGGTGGCCTTGGTGAGTTGGGCACAGGAGCCCATAGCTAGATCTGAGGGGGTAAGGGGCTGGGGAAGGGGGAGCATTGTGGAATTTCACTCTGGGAAAGGTAAGGGTTCACAGCCTAAAACTGCTCAAAGTAGTATGAAAAAAGTACTATGCAGGCAGGTCATTTATACATAAGTTTCAAGATAAAGTCTCTGAGGGCCAAATGAAAGTTGCACATATACATTTCCTAACTTTTTCATGCTTGGGCATCTTCATAGTGTTCTTTTAACATTGTCCTTTTGTGTGTGTGATATATATACATCTAGATTCAAGGCAGTGTCTGTTATGCCTCTAGTCATCCAGCAAAATACCCAGAGACCTCACCACCAGTAAGTCTGCATGCACTGCATTGTTGTGATATGCAAGCCGTCTGCCTTTTGTGACTTCCATCTGTAGAGCCTTTCTCCTTCTTGACTCATTGAGATACCAGGAGCCTAGTTTTTCTTCTGTTATTAAAATAACCTTGGCTGTTGGCTTACCCCCTCCCCTCAGCTCTCATATGGTTCAGAATTACCATATCCCTTTGTTGGGAGCCACACTTCGGCTTGTCTGGAGGAGCAGCTGAAGCACGAGAAATGTGCCGATTCCATTCAGGAGCTTAGTCTGGGATGCATTGTGCCTCTGAAAAGAACATTTAAACCATTTACATAAAAATGTGCTTGAAACAGATAATATGACTGCATACAGGGGGTACAAGAGGGGGCTGGGCCAGGCTGGGGGAAGGGGTCCTTCCTTTTCAGCCTCATTAATCAGCAACAGAATAGGAGGTGCCTGGAGAGATAGTGGTCTCTGACTTTCCAGCTTTTCGCTGTGCTCGCCTGCAGCTCTGGTGGCTGTTCATTCAAAGCAGCAGGCAGTAGCCTCTGTGGATGATTCTTTCACCTGGGACAAAGATCAAGTGAGCTAATCCAAGAATTCTGGGATTATCTTCAAAGAGGCATGTTGTGATTTGTCCCGGTAACCGAGAGTTGTGCTCTGATCCCATTTTTGTCGCAGTGGCAAAAGCTGTCAGAGCATCTGGTGGGATGGGAAGATGTTAACCCTTGCCAGGTTTCTGCTTTCTTGCTCTGGAGTGCAGTGCCAGGCATAGCGTATGCAAGTTCTGGGTAAGATAACCACCCACGTGGCCCTGCTGACACACCTCTGCCACAACCTGCAGCCCCCACTCTGCCCTCTTGCCCTGGATTTCCACATTGTTCTGGCAATGCACCTGAATCCTGACATGCAGCGTCCCCACCCTACCCTGCTGTCCTAGTTCTGGGTCCGAAATATCCCTATCAGTGCCCCTCTCCTGAGATGTAGTCTGCTATCCCCTATGTGCTTCCCAGGTCTGCTATCCCACATACAGGTCTGCTGTTCTGCCTGAATTTGGTCACCTGGAATGGAGGGTCAGAGGCTGTTAATTTTATTGTGGTGGTTGCTCAGCCTTCCTAGATCAGTTGTTCCTCTGAGGCATTTTCCATGTGCCAGGTTTGATATTTGATACCTCTGGCAGCTGGGCTTATGCAGACAAAATGCATTTTGTCTATACCCTTCATTCACCCTCCAGCAATGGGATGCTTGGGCCCCAAAGGAAACTTGCACAAAGGTAGAAAACCTAAGGCAAATGAAAATCAGAATCTACTCGGGGTTGCCAGTGCCGGCCATTTCCATCGCTGCGCCAAAAGGGAGTGGGAGAATGGTGTCCACTGACTCAATAGATCTGCTGATTATGTAACGTCCAGGGTTTACTGTGATGAGCTCTGCTGTTGCCCAAGCTAATTTTTAACCATTAATAACTCTGTTTAGGTTTGCTCTGTGAGGCTTAAGTGTCAGCAAAGCTTGAAAGTTTGCATATTTCTGAGACATTCATTTGTATACCTTGGGATTTTCTTAATGGGAAAAGTTAATTATTTTCTCTCTCACTTGACTGGATTTTCCTTCACATTTAATGTGAAAGCTATCCCGGAAGCTGAGGCTACATGCATGAAGAATGCCAGCATGAAGGAATTTGAGAATGACATTACAATGGAGAAAGATTCCAGCTAAACTTAGATTGTTACATGTCTTACAGACCAGTAATGCCAAAAAAGCCACAATCTTAATCATCACCTCTGTTTAGCAGCAATTCAGTTTCCAACATAGTCATCATCTTCACTGTACTTTCCAGTTTACTGTACTAGGTTCTGTATAAACAAGTAGTAAAAGACAGTCTTTGCTTCATGGGACACATCACCTAAAGAGAGTTGAACAGGAGGCAGAGACTGGACACACAGTATCCAAGTTCACCCTGGAAATCAGTGGCACTGTCAGAAGTGGAATCCAGGGCTCCTTTTCTGTGGATTAGTGACTGAGTCATGGGATCATGTAGCTTCTCTAAACTTTCAGAAAAATGCTTTTTTTCTTCCCTAGTGCTTAAATTTAAAGGGACCCTTTTATAAAAGTTAAAATGGTCAAGAAGATATTAACCAAAAATCATTCTAGATCTCCATCCTGTCTGGGAACAAGAAACAAGGAAGGGGATAAGTCCTGCAGCATCCCAGTCCTGAAGCTCTGCTGGGCCCATCCATTTGCTTGTTCCTATGAGAAAAGCTTTGTTCCCTTCCAACAATCCCAGGTAGACGTTGCAAATACTGTTTTATTGGGGAAGTTGCAGCGAAATCCAGCCTGGTTGTGCCTGAGTGGGGCACAAATGCAGATTTCATCAGATGAGAATGGTTGGCCCATGGGGGTCCATGGCTATGATGCAAATTCTTTTCATTAAGATCAGTCTAAAGGCAGCTGTTAGGCTGTGATCCTGCAAACATTTTTGCATGCAGCAGTCCTAATGAGATCAATAGGGGTCAAGCCAGGTGGTTAACATGGAGTCAATAGGAACTACTTAGTGTTAAGTAGATAGGACTAAAATTGACAAGCCCTACTTGGACTAACTGGTTTCCAATGCAGAAGGGAAACAAGACTGTTTGAGAATGACTGACTAACTCCCCACGGCTCCTACAAAGCAAAGGAGAAGATTGTTCTTGTAGTTTAATTGGTTTTTAAATGTACAGATAGTCGAAGAATGTTCAAACCCCACCTCTCCCTCCTCCGTCCCTGCCAGCGAAGATGGCTTAGTGCCATGTCACTACATATGCAGTTAAGGCCAAATCAGGGGTATGTTCTAGAGCTAGACCTTGGCATTCTGTTTTGTCAGAAATTCAGACCTATTGGGGACATTTTTTTTTTTTCAAATCGGAAAAAAATGCCAAAATTTTGAAATTTCCTGTGTAAAAATGAAAATTCAGAAGAGATCTGCTTTTTTAATAGAAGGCTTTATCTGGCTTTCTCCAAATAATGTTTGATTCCAGGGTTTGGGAATGGAACAATCATCTTCACTCTTCTTTCCCTTGCTGCTGCACTGTTTGGCATCTGGGCCAGATCTTCCGTGCACCTATGCCTGTGGTGCCCAAACTTATGGCCCTGAAGGCCAGATAAGTGACATGGGGTCAGTTTGTGGGTTGGATCCAACTGTGCAGGATCAGTCCATGGTGTGCCAACCAGCTTGGCCTAACCCCATGGGCCCAGCTGCACAGTGGAGTGGTCTAACACACAAGGTTGTGTTACCCAGCCCACATTGCTCCCCACGGGTCCAGAAATTTTGCAGTAGGGGAGAATAGTTAATGCTGCTACCACCACATTTCTGGACCAGTGGAGAGCCCTTATGGGCTGAATGAAACAGCTCTGCAGGCCATAGGTTGAGTACCCTAGCCTACACTGATTTGTACAAGCAAGGGATGGTTTGGCCTCTACAGTCATTATCCCAGCCCCACTTATGCCAATGATACAGTGAATTTACTGCTAATTTAGACATGCAAAAGTAAGAAAAATGAGGGTCAGAGACTGGTATATTTTAACTTCACATTGTCATTATTAGACTTTTAAATTAGCCAAAGCATCAGAAATAAGACTGATTATGCAAAGGTATTTCAGGAAGATTTTATGTGTGTATGCATTCACTGTGGCAGTAGTAACTTGAATCCCCTAAGTCATTTAAGGTTACTAATCTACCCTAATTTTTCTATGTTTGTAGGGACAGCCTGCTTCCATGCCCTATTTACAGTAGACCTTTCCTTTAATGTGGCAGCATCCCCCGATTTTCAGTTTCTGCTCCTGTTCCCTCAGACTCAGCAAAGGAAACAAAGGGGAGACAATCACATGGAGGAGGAATCTATCTCCAACCCAGTATTCAACGAGTTACACTTCTCACCTGGGACATTGCAGATTCAAATTCAAATTCAATTCAAATTCCTTTCTGCAGAACGAGTGTGAACCCACAATTCCCACCTCCCAGGACAGTGCCTAAATAATGGGCGACAGGGTATTCAAAGGTGACTTGATTCCTCCCGCTGATGTGGTTCCACTTTATATAATATATATAAAACTGCTTAGTAGAGTTGTCTCTCTTCCAGATGAATAGCCAAATGCACATTCGCCCACTCCCCTCCTCCATGGATATTTAAGCATTTTTATGCTCCAAGGAGGGAGGTGGAGGGGGCCTTCTGAACCTGGGATGCCCTGGAGCTTGGCAATTGGACCACTCATCTCAAAGGCAGGATACATATATTCAGCTTTGCTGCTTGTCTGGATCATACCAGGCATTTGAGCCAAGGCCTCCTGCCTCTCAAAGGAACATCCTGACCACCAGTCTGCCATGTAGGCTGAAGGTCTTTCTCTTTATCACTCCTCCTGGAGATGTTCAGTCATGCTTAAAACACTTGAATTTCATTGAGGCAAGGAGAAGTAAAAATTGAATAGCTCTGTGCCCAGGTGGCTTGGGAGCTCATTTAGGAAAGTTGTACAAAATGGATCTACATCAAGAGGAGAGTTGTATCTTGTAGTCCGATGGTTAGGGCATTCTCCTGGGAGACGTAGGTTCAAAATACCTTAGGCAGAAGAGGGAATCGATCCTGGCTCTTTCATATCTTGGGTACGTTTCTTGGCTATTAGGTAAAAGGGTCATATCTCCAACTCCCCAGATTTGTCCATCTAGCCCCCAAAATCTTTCTCAATGGAAACTAATAACTTCAGGTCAATTGAAACAGCATTATTATCTGTCAAAATAATATGTTTGACAAAATTAATTTTAGCCTGTCATTAACCTGAATATCTTGTCTGACCTTGTGCAGAACACAGGCCAGGGAACATCACTTAATACATCCTGTATTGAGCCAAATAACACAGCTGAACTCAGACAGTCATGGGAAAGAGACACCCGGTCTAGATTTATAGACTCCAAGTGATAGGGAATCCTAGCCCTGGTGCGGGAATCTGATGGTTCTACTTGTGTCCAAATAGTTAATCATCCTTAGTGTTAAACACCTATACCACTATCACTGTCACTTTTTGAGAAAATCACCTGCCTGATCCCCTTATTGTTCAAGAAATTTGTCACCTGTTTAGTGTCATTGACACCTGAATGGCTCCTCATTTAACCAGGTGTGAGAGGAGAAACAGGTTTCTCATGTTTAGAGGCACCCCCCACCCCGGGTCAAAACCTGGAAATCTGAACTGAGGGTGGTAAACAACTGAACCAAATGTGAATATGCAGAGCAAACAATACTCTGACATGCATCAACCGATGCATCTCAAGCAAAACCAGGGAAGTGATTTTTGTGCCTTACTCAGCAGTGGTGAGACCGCAGCTGGAGTACTGCGTCCTGTTCTGGGCACTGCACTTTAACAAGGACGTGGAAAAGCTTGAGAGAGTCCAGAGCAGGGCCACCTGTAGGATCGGAGACTTGCACAGCAAGCCATATGAGGAAAGGCCGAAGGACTTAAGTCTTTTCAGCCTAAAAAAGAGAAGGCTGAGAGGGGACTTGGTAGCAGCTTACTGCTATATCAGGGGAATACATCAAGGGCTCGGTGAACTTGGGGAAAACCAGGAGTAATGGCCACAAACTCCTGGACGACTGTTTCAGGCTTAACACTAGGAAAAACTTCTTCACACTTAGGGTGTCCAGACTGTGGAATAAGTTCCCTCCAGGGCTGGTGCAATCACCTACCCTGGAAATCTTCAAGATGAGACTGGACGGTCACCTTGGTGGGGTCACCTGACCCCAGTTGTCTTTCCTGCTTAGTGCAGGGGGCTGGACCCGATGATCATGCAAGGTTCCTTCCAGCTCCTAACAATCTATGAATCTATGAACCCACATCCCACCAGTTTTGATCTCCTTTCCCAGGCAAATACAGCAACAAGAAGAAGAGAAGGGTACTATCATTGTTTCAGGCTGGGTTTCTCAAAAGTTCTTGTCTTTCAGTATGAATCCTTAGTGTTTGGGGGGTAACAGTTTCTTTGTTAACCAGATGGAAAAATAAAGAAAAGTAACTAGGTATTTCAGTGAGTAATGCATGAAGGCCGCTTGGACAGACCAACAGAATTTCAGCAGTGGAGATAGGACCTGCATTTGTCCGCATCAAATACATAAGCTTCTACAAGTGAGGCTAAAGGAAACCTCTTGCCCTTGGTCTGTGAGATAATAGCAGGTTATGTAGTAACTGGATCCAGACATGAGAGGATGTGACGGTGACATGTATGGCTATATTGCTCTATCAGACAAGGTTACTCCAAGTGTCTCTGACCATAGCTCATTAACAAATGATCTTCTCCCAACTTCTGCATACCTCACATACTGAAGGCAAACTTACCTAACACTGGGGGTTTGCAATAACAGAGGACAAATGCAGAATCCAGCAGGTCTCCCTCTAGGACAGGGGTGGGCAATTATTTGAGCCTGGGGGACCACAAAGGAGTTTTGATGAATTGTCATGGGCTGTGTCAGCACCCTGCCATCTCCCCCACTACAACTCACCAAAAGTCCCTATGTGGGATGGTGCTGCAGGCAGGTGGGGATCAGTGTTTAGGAGTGAGACAGGCAGGTGAGGCCAGGATCATGGGGTGGGATTGCTAGGTGGTGCCTGCCCTATGCTGGGGAGTGTGCCTGGGTGCTAGGTCCTGGGAGCTAGCTGGGAGTGAGAGGTGAGGAGGGGGCAGGAGGTGCATGCAGGGGGGCTCACCCAGGCAGTGTAGTCTGCTGCTGCCCCCATGGCCCTCCATGTGGAGCCAAGCCCTGTCTGGGGCATCCTGCGCTGCACTCTAGGCCTCACTGGCAGGGCTGCTCCCAGTGCTGCTGCAGTGGACCTGGTGCTGCTTAGCTCCCCTCTGCTTAGTGGCAGCTTCTGCTCCTGCTGCAATGCTCTGGGCCAGGAGGAAACTTAAGCCAGGAGGTTCCTGCCCCACCGAGTGGGGCAGCTAGGAGCAGGAGTATGGCCCTGCATGCTGGGGCAGGAGCTGCCTGACTGAAGCATCCTTCCAGCCCAGAGCAGGGCAGCAAGAGCAAAAGGAAGAGCTGCTGCTGGAGGTAAGGTGAGCTGAGTAACAGCCACGCTAGGAGCAGCGCCACTGGAAGTTGTGCACATGCTGTACTGGCCCGGGGTAGACCAGTGGGCCGAGGCTGGAGTGCAGTGTGGGCTGCCCTGGGCAGGGCATGGCCCCATGTGGAGCACTGCGGGTGCAGCTGTAGGCTGGATCCAATCAATTGGTGGGCTGAATCTGGCCCACAGGCTGTATTTTGCCCACCCCTGCTCTAGGGGTTCATCCCAGTGACTACACACCTATGATTTCTCCTTTAGTTCTGCTGGCAGATTCCAATAGAAGTCTCTTATTTGAACACCTTGTTGCCATGTGCTAAGTTTGTGGTCTGTTATATATGATATAAAATTTCTTGTCAGTTTTGAGTTGTGCAATTGCTGGCAGCAATGCTGTGATTGCACAAGTCCCACTTGCACAAGTTTGCAGCGCTGGAGAGGAGCTGCTTGTTTATGGGCAGAGTTAACCTTAATACAGAGCTGGACAGATCACATTCTGTGGTTCCTGCGTATGAAAACAGAATCACAGCGTCCCGAGTGCAAAGAGTAACCTGTCCTTGGCAGCTTTTTCCTCTGCCTTGTTGTATTACTAAATTCCTTCTAATATTGAATGACAGAGAGAGAAATAGGAAGTAACTTTGCCACCAAAATGGCAGTTCTTAGGATACTGTACTGAATCTGGAATATTAAGACTGTATGTGAAAGAGATGGGTTATGGCAGGGAACAAGGACGATACCAGAAATGAAAAAAATAAAAACAATTTATCACTGAATGCCACAGGTGGGTTTTTTTGGCGGGTACAGAAGTAAAGATTTCTTCACAGATTCTAGCGTAACATAAATATATGCATGGTAAACCTACATATATGTCTTATTTCTGAAATTGTTCATTACAGTGACATTTAAAAATATCTATAGCTACATCTTCATGAGATCTGAGTAAATAATCCGCAAGGAATAATTTATCTAATGAATCCATCTCCTTTGCTAATTGTGGCAGATTCACAAGCAGATGGCAATTTGAGGCAGGATTTTTCACGTTTCTTTCTTTCACTCTGTGAATTGAGGTTTGCTGTAAGTAGGTGATATTTGAAATTCAAGCTGGGTTTCTTCATTGTTATTGGCCAGTTGTAACATGGTGTTCTTTCTCTTCCCTGATTGGACAAGCATGCAAAGCACTTCTGATACAAACACTTCCATGTGCAAATTTAAAATTCAGTTTCCATGGTTACTTGTGCCTGCAGCTTTGAAATTCACTTTCCACCAACATTTGTGCTAGTAAAACTCGTTCACTTGGATGTTTGTGGAAAATGAATACAAAAGAAGCATGGGGATATATTTGCAATCTCTAATAAACACAGTTTATTTTCACAAAACCCAGTCTAGCTGATATTCGTTGTACTTCTCTTCCTATTTCTACTTCTGTTCACTACTTTCACTAATATGCAGCCTAAAGGCAAGTCAACCTTTGTGACAAGGATTTAACAAAGTTAACTTTAGCACTACCAGTATACAAATAACTACAGGTGATATATCTAGATAGAAACAAGCACACTATAACACCCGGCAATGTCCAAAACAAGTTATCCATTTCTCTTTCAATTTAAAGATCTGAAATCAGGTTGCTCTGTCCATCTGCTTAATCCTGTGTCATTCAGAAATAACAAGGAATTAGGACATGTTTATCTCTCTGTTTTGTAGCAATGAGACAAAAATCAGAGAGGGAGGGAATTAGTAAGATTTCCAGAGTCAGCTGAAAGAGCCAGGCTGGTGGGAAAACAACTTGTTTTGCTCTGTAATATGACAAAAGCAGGACATCAAGTCAATGTAAAGCTCCATGGCAGGAGGGAGGAAGTGGCCATGTTTGATTAGTGTGTGTTTGTCCCTTTTTGGGTCTGTACAGATAAATTTAGCTACTAATAAATAACACTACAAATATTTAATATCCAAATATTCTAGGTAAACAGATTTTCCTTTGTTGTTTTTCTGGTTATCAAGTACCCCATGCAGTATTTCTGTAACGTCTGGACAAAGCAGACAAGAAAGAAGACAGACTAACAGTGATTTATGAATAGGCTTTAAATTGCATCCATGAAGGTACGCGTCTGATATTTTTATTGGGGTCCCACTGTTTCATGGTACTTCAGTAAAGCATACATACTGGAATGCAGGATACTAGGCTGGAGACAGCAGAAAGTGTCAAGCTGTTAGAAATTCAGGGAAGTTTCATGGCAAGTAATAAACAACATTTTGTTAGACTTCCCTCCTGATTGTGCTGCAGACTTGCTCAACAAAAAACTGAAGACAATCAGAGCAGGATCAAACCCCAAATGAAACTCCTCCCTCTCCCCAGAGTCTATCTATCCAGCAGTAACATATTCCATCTGCAGCTTCATTATTTGGGTTTGCTAAGCCTTTGGCTTTAACAATTTAAAAACAAATGCACAAGTGGTAAGTTGGAGGGTTAGAAGGAAGAAAATGTTTTAGAACAGGAAAACATCCAGGGAGATTGGCCTGGAACCTACATGGGCAGGGCATGCTGGGCTGGGCGGATGGGCTGGGGCGGGGAGCAGCATCCAGGAGCAGGATGGATGGGCAGGGGCCGGAGCTGGGGCTGGGGCTGGGCCCGGGGCCGGGGCTAGGGCAGGGGCCGGGATCGCAGGGCGGTGACACTGGGCAGAGTGGATCATAGCTGTTCCCTGGGCCGTAGGCCTTTATTGCTACCACCCCACAATCCTGGCCCTACCCACCTGCCTGGCTCCTCCCTGTGGTCCCATCCCATCTGCCTGGCTGAGTGCACCCTGCCCACAGGGTTCCCAGGCTAGTCTCCTGGGAGACCCCGAGGCCAGGGTCTCTGGGTGTTGACAGCGTGGGGCCAGGCCACCATGCAGAGCCACTTAGTTTTGGTGAGCTGTTGCAGGTGGGAGTGAGTGCTGACCCAGCCTGCAACAGCGCACCAAAACTCCCTAAGGCCCTCCAAACCAAACAGCTGCCCACTCCTGACCTAAAGCCATCAGCTCTAACCTCACGTGTTACTAATTGTAGACTCACTGTCTGCTATTCAAGTGGTCGGATGTTCACTCCTAGGAACATTCAAATCAAATTTTGGTATTTGGAAAATAGCCTATTGCCCACCTTTATCTGTTCCTAGTTAGAAGAGGACAGCAAGCTGTAAAAAAGAGACAAAAATGGTATTTCCAGGTAAATGCTATTTGGGCATGTAAAATGAAATTGGATTATTCCCTTAAATTTAGAGCTGTTGACCTCAGTGAGAAAAGTGCATCCCTATTGCTTTTGATGCCTGATAATCTCACAGAGATAACTCAGCTAAGAGGGAGGAAGCTGGATTTTGTTTTCTTCTTCCCTGACAATAGATGTGTTTCTTTAATGTTGCTGACACATCTATGGCTGTTTTTACATGGGCTTTGGTGGTGGGGGTGGGTGCTTTAATTAGAGCAGCTCCGAGAGCCGCTCTTATTAAAGTGCCTGCAGCGTCTTGTGTATCAGTGTCCCTATGCTTCAAAATAGTGGCAGGGACACTTCAATTAATGCAGAGACAGCTGGAGCGTGCTAATTAGCTTAATTGAGTCTGCTCTGAGACGCTGTAATTACAATGTGTTGGAGCAGTCTCTCTGCATATCTATAAGCACCCTATGTGTCCAACCTTAATGAGGCCTGGGGAAGGGTATTGTGATACCAGAAAGCTTGCCTATGTCTATACCACCTATACAGTTGGTCCAATAAAAGATATCACCCATAAGTATTGTCTTTAACCTGTCTCTTGGACCATCGTGGAAATGTTACCTCAACACTGCCAAACCCAATGAGGTTGTTCACATGTTACCAAAGAAATAAGTTGACCTAAAAGCCTTTGTAACTGGTGAGGTTATGAGAGATGGAAAGACCCTGGATTGACTCTCAGATCTCAGTGAGGATGCGTAGATTTGGCAGTTTAATACTCCCATATTTTTACCTGTTAGACAAATGCGTTTGCTTTGGAACATTCAGTTATCTCATTAGTTTTCATAAGGGACGAAAACTTCATAGACAACTAATTGCACATCCCCATTTCTAGAGATTTTCCAAAAAGCTATTCTCCCAAAGCTTGCACCAAGTTTGAGAAATCTGAGTGTAGGACAGACTTCCCACTGAGAGGCCTAGTAAAATTCCATTAACTATTGCAATATGCTCTACATAGAGCTGCCCTTGAAAAGTGTCGAGAGGCTGCAGCTGGTGCAGAATGTGATGGCTCACCTTCTGAGATCAGCAGAAACACATAACTCTAGTTCTCCAGCATGTATGTTGGCTCAATGATGGGGCAGCAGTGGGCCTTCTCTGGCAGGGCGGGGGAGGCAGGAGGCTGTCCGTGAGGGGCACCACCAGGGCTGGGAGGCCTGGAGAGTGGAGTGAGGAGCATGAGCAGGGCCAGAGGGCTGTTGGAGGGAGTGAGGGGCCCTAGCAGGGTCAGGGGAGCTGCAGGGGGTGTGGAGTGAGGGGCACCAGCAGGGTCACATGGCTGGAGAGGGGGAGTGAGGTGTCTTTCATTTAAATAATGGATTTTGTGGTTTTTTATCAGAGAAACTGATTTTTTCAACAGAGGATTTGTGATTTTTTTATCAGGGAAAATCAGGATTCCTGCTTAGTAAGCATTAAATGACTTTGGTCTTATGTAGCTAAGGGACCACCTTCTCTCTTATGCCCCATCATGATCCTAAGGTCAGCTGTGAGCAACCTCAGGCGTCTCATGAACACACGGAGCCTGGGAAACAAGCAGGAAGTTCTTGTACATTCATGGAACTATGGTGGAATTGGAATAACAGAGACTTGGTGGGAGCTCACATGACTAGAGCACTGTCATGGATGGGTATAAACTGTTTGGAAAACACAGGCAAAGGAGAAGACATGGAGGAGTTATGCTTTATGTAAAAGAGCTGTATGATTGTTCAGAGCTCCAGTATGACACTGGAGCTAGGATTGTTGAAAGTCTCTGGGTTAGAGTCAGGGGGAAGAGCAACAAGGGTGACATTGTGGTGGGTAACTTCTACTGACCGCCAGACCAGGAGGATGAGTTGGATGAGGCTTTCTTCAAATAGGTAGTGGAAGTTTCCTGATCACATGAGTAACCCTGGAATCATAATCACCCTGGAATCTGTTGGAAGGGCAGTAAGCAGAAGAACTTCCTGGTGCAGGTGATGGAGTGACCAACTAGGAGCCATGCTTTTTTTTGTCCTGCTGCTTGCAAACAGAGAAGAATTGCTGGGGAACAAAAAAGGTGCATTGCAGCTTGGGCAGCAGCAAGCATGAGATGATTGAGCTCAGTATCCTGAGGAAGGGAAGAAAGGAGAGCAACAGAGTATGGACCCTGGACTTCAGAAAAGCAGACTTTGACTCAATCAGTAACTGATGGGCAGAATCCCCTGAGAGGTCAGTTTGAGGGGAAAAGGAGTCCAGGAGAGCTGGTTGCATTTTAAAGAAACCTTACGGAGGGCACAGCAATGAATCATCTTGATGCATAAGACTAGCAAGCCTGGCAGAAGACCACCTTGACTTAGCAGGGAATTCTTCAGTGAGCTAAAAAACAAAAAAGGAAGGTTACAAGAAGTGGAAACTTGAACAACCAGCTAGGGAGGAGTATAAGAGTATTGTTCAGGCATGCAGGGATGAAATCAGGAAAGCCAAAATACAATTGGAGTTGCAGCTAGCAAGGGACATGAGGGGTAATAAGAAGGGTTTCTACAAGTATGTTAGCAACAAGAAGAAGATCAGGGAAAGTGCGGGTCCCTTACTGAATGGGGGAGACAACCTAGTGACAAATGCTTTGGGAAAGGCTGAAGTGCTCAAAGCCTTTTTTACTTTAGTCTTCACAGGGAAGATCAGCTCCCAGACTGCTGTACTTGGCAGCACAGTTTGGGGAGGAGGTGAACAGCTGATAGTGGCAAAAGAATAGGTTAGGGTCTATAAAGAAAAGCTGGATGAGTACAAGTCCATGGGGACAGACGTGATTGTAGCAGTGACCTGGCTGAGCCCTGTACTTACTGGGGTGATGACCGCTGGTGTGCTTCACAGGGGGTGGGTTTACAACTGGCCTGGTGGAAAAGCAGTGAGCCCATGAGATGCCAGGATGCTCGACTGCTTCCCCAACTCCAGGGTGGAATGAGGAGTTGGCAGGGTGTGGGATCACCATTGGCCACTTTTCCAGGGCAGAGTGGAAGCCAGAGCCTGGTCCCTGTGCAAACATGGATTCCAGCCAGCCAAGTGGGCAGGTGGCAAGAGTGAACAACTCCATCCAGGGCCCCAGAGCCACAGGTGCAGGAGCTGATCAGCTCATCTGAGGATCTCAACACCTGGCAGCAGGTGCAAGGCACGTGGGGGCAGGCAGGGATCCAGGTTGGCCCAAGTTAACCCAGAAGTTCTGGTATAAGAGAGCACCAGCTTCAGAGGAGTGGGGAACACCAGCATAGGCACTAGCCTACACCATGTCTCCCCACTGGAACCCAGGATCTGGATTGAGGACCTGTGAGTCATCAACCCTCCAGGAGGAACCCTGACTTTCCAGTAGCTGACGAAGGTCAGGTATACCTAGGGGTCACTCAGCGGTTCATGGTACCGGTGGCCCCTGAGTATTCAAAAGGGCCTGGCCCAGGACAGTCCAGACCACTTGGACTTAATTTATAAAGAGGGGAGGATAAGCCCTGATGAGCACTGCCTGCCTTGGGTAAGGCAACTGAGGTATGCTGATGGGCTGACAAGAGGCCTGAATCAGGCACAACCAACATTACCTAAGGTGTAGTTGTGTATTGGTTTCTCTCCCTTGCAGATGCATGTGCCTAACAATCAGAGCCAGACACCTAATGTGATCAGGCACCCAGGCCAATCACCAAAAACACTTGAGTGGAAAGGAGTGGGGTGTAGGGGAGGTGGAGCCCCACAGAAGACTCATAAGCAGCAGGACCCACATTGTCTCTACAAACCCCAGATTACCAGGTACCAGCTCCTGACAACATTTACAGTAACACCAAATCATAGCAGGTGAGCTGTAGAAACAGAGGAAGTAGGCATCCGTGAAGTGGGCAGCACCCGGGCCTCACCCTGATGGGGCTGCTCAACCAGGGTCCCTCTACAGCAATGCACCTGAGGGTGCTGAGGGAATTGGGAAAGCTGCTGGCCATTAACTTTGACAACTTGTGGTAATTGGGAGAGGTCCCAGATGATTGGAAAAGGGCAAATATAGTGCCCATCTTTAAGAAAGGGAAGAAGGAGGATCCAGGGAACTACAGACTGGTCAGCTTCACTTCAGTTCCTGGAAAAATCAGGGAGCAGGTCCTCAAGGAATCCATTTGTAAGCAATTGGAGGAGAAGAAGGTGATTAGAGCTGTTACCATAGATTCACCAAGGGAAAGTCATGCCTGACCAACCTGATTACCTTCTATGATGAGATGACTGGCTCTGTGGATGTGGGGAGAGCAGTGGATGTGATATACCTTGAATTGAGCAAGGCTTTTGATATGGTCTCCCACAACATTCTTGCAAGCAAGTTAAGAAAGTACAGGTTGCATGAATGGCCTGTAAGGTAGATAGAAACTGGCTGGATATTTGGGCTCAAAGGGTAATAATCAATGGCTTGATGTCTAGCTGGCAGCCAGTATTAAGTGGAATGCGCCAGGGGTCAGTCCTGGGGCTGGTTTTATTCAGTGTCTTCATCAGTGACCTGGAAGATGGCACAGAGTGCACCCTCAGCAAGTTTGCAAATTATGCCAAACTGCGGGGAGCAGTAGATATGCTAGAGGGTAAGGCTAAGATACTGAGTGACTTAGACAAATTGGAGGATTGGGCCAAAAGCTATCTCATGAGGTTCAATAAAGTCAAGTGCAAAGTCCTGAAGTTAGGACAGAACAATCCCATGCACCGGTACAGACTGGGGACTGCATGGCTAAGCTGCACCTCTGCAGAAAAGGACCTGAGAGTTACAGTGGACAATAAGCAGAATATGAGCCAACAGTGTGCCCTTGTTCCCAAGAAGGCTATTGCCATACTGGGCTGTATTGATAGGAGCGTTGCCAGCAGATCAAAGGAAGTGATTCTTCCCATCCATTCTGCACTGGTGAGGTCACATTTGGACTACTGTGTCCAGTTTGGGACCCCCACTATAGAAGGGATATGGACAAACTGGAGACAGTCCAATGGAGGGCAACAAAAAATGGCTATGGGGCTGGGGCACATGACTGATGAGGAGAGACTGAGGGAACTGGGCTTATTTAGTTTTGAGAAGAGAAGATTGAGAGGGGATTGAATAGCAGCCTTCAATTATGTGCGAGGTGGTTCCAAAGAGGATGAAGCTAGACTGTTCTCAGCGGTGGCAGATGACAGAACAAGGAACAATGGTCTCAAGTTGCAGCAAGGGAAGTTTAGGTTAGTTATTAGGAAACACTTTATCACTTGGAGGGTAGTAAAACACCTAAACTCCAGAGACGTTGGGAAATATCTATTCTTGGTGGCTTTGAAGACCAGGCTAAACAGAGCCTTGTCTGGGGTGAGATAGTTGGGGATGGTCCTGCTTTGAGCAGGAGTTTGGACTAGATGACCTCCTGAGGTTCCTTCCAACTCTAATTTTCTATGATTTCTATTATTTGCATCATCTCCTGTAATGACCATCAGTACCTGAAGTCTGCTCGGTGAAAACACGTGGACACATTTTCTCAGCAGGCGGTCTTCGGTTCTGGAACTCCGTTCTCTCTTGAAGCCCACCAGACCCCAAGCCTGGACATTGTTCAAAAGAGCTGAAAGATAAATTTATTTGGGCAGACATTCAGCAAACACAGCTAGGCTGAGATGTTGTTTAGTGGTTCTCTGTTTTATTTGATATTTTAGTTGCCCTGGGAGCTCCCCTGAGCCCTTGTTGGGAAGGGCACCATATACATTGCATAACTTATTAATGAGATCCTGAACTGAGGCCACCCCCATAACCTCAAGGAAGATGGTATTACACCACGTTCTGTGTCTTCACTGGCCCAGTTCTGGAAGAGAAGGAGAAGGAGTCATATAGCTGGAACAGTCACACTGACTCCCTATAGCATAACTGCATTTTCCAACTGCTTGAGTCAGGCACAGGGGGACTTTGAAGCACTGGTAACTGCATTGACCCCTGCATTGGTGGCATCAGTTTAGGACAGCAATAAGCTTCTGTTTTGTTGTGCCCCCATTTGCCTGGAAAGACTTCGTAGCTTTGTAGCCTGCAAAGTCCAGGCTGCAAAGCACACATGGCTCACTTTGGGTCTCCCCAACACAGAACTCCCATCCCTTCTTTTATTCCTATGGGACTAAGAGCAGCAGCCTTGAAGTGCTGCCTTTGTTTGCAAAAGGCAGTGACAGGCCTTGCTCTCAGAGCCACTCTTTCTTTGCTGGAGGCTTTAGGGAGGAGGGGTTGCCTTTGAAGCAGATGGTGCCTATTTGGTGATTTTTGGATGCCAGACGTTCCTAGAAAGAAGGTTGATGGGGGCAGGGAGAGCTACTGTGTGTTGGGGACAGTCTCTTTTGCTGCTCTGTTCAGAGGAGTTCCTGCATGGGGGAGGGGTTGCTATTGAGACATTTGCTTCTCACGTGGTTCGTTTCCAGATGAGCTGCTATATAGGATTACACTGCTATTCATCTAATTTAAATTGTATTTGGAGCACAGAGACAGTGTCTCCTTGCTTAGAGGATCTATTATGCATAAACTGCTCACAAAGGCATCTTCCTGATCTAGGAGGGAGGGTGTCCATCAACCCCACATAATCCTGTTCTGACTTCAGCTTCACTAAAAACAGAAAGGACTTGTTCTTAGAATTTAGCCATAGTCAGACAGACCATTGTTTAACTCCTGCATCCCTGGAAGAGTCAACAACTGTTGATGGTTTCCATTTATTCATGCATTTATTTATTCAGCACTGTGCATTTACAGAAACATGGGGGTCACACAGGTCTGATTCACTCTCACCTTGTGCTGATGTGCTCATTCACAGGGTACAAGGAGAGGGCAAACCCTGCCAAATCACAAAAAAATGTATCTTATACTGATCTGGCACTTGGGTTTGCAGGTTCACAGGCTGCACAAAGTGCCAGCTTAGGAACAAATAGATCCAGTGGCTCTGCCCTGCAGACTAAAGAAACATTAACATTTGTTTTTTTGTGCATTGTCTAGCCTAGAAACCTATACCACCTTAATACTTTCTCTCAGGTTACTGTGATAGCATCCTTCAGCACCAGGGTAATTACAGTGGTAGTCAGATGTTTTTATACTACTTTTGCCATGCCCAAATTGAAAGGGTAATAGCTGGAAGCTCATCTTATACCAGCTTAACTGTTGTCAGTATAACTAGTTTGGTTAAAAATGTACATCCCTAACAAAACAGATATACAGGTGAAGCATCTCAGTGTGCACCAGATTGGAACAGTTGCCCACATCCAGCACTGTCAGTCAACATTTCGTGACAAGGACAAGGATGTGCCTTTAAACTCCAGTAAAAGTGGGTTCAGGATAGGGTGCCCATAAGGATATTATGGGTCATTTATAACACTGCACCCCACCTGTGACCACTCTTTCAATCCTGAACCCTCCAGCTGGCAGCTGGGACACCACCCCGCTGAATTAGGGTTGCTCCTGTAGGCAGTGGCAAAGGTTGGTGGGTAGGGGCACAGGTGCAGTCTGGAGGAGAGGTGGAGCTGCATGGTGCACCATGGTTTTCTGCCTCTCTGCTAGACTGTGCCCTGTGCCCCTGCAATTCTGGGACTTCTGTTTAAATTTTGACCAACCAGTTGGGACTGGCCTATGAAATCTGGGACTGTCTTGGCCAAACCGGGACATGTCACCCTGGTTCAGGAGAACTTCCTAGTGAAGCTGAGGAGGTAAGTCTTACATTAGAAAACAGGAACATTTTCTCCTTATAGTGATTACATCAAAAATACCAGGGGTGCATTGATAAAGATTTTTGGGGCTGATACCGATGGATGATTATTGACCAGCCATATTGGCTGATACAGATCTGATTGCCAATATGTAGCCTGGCAGTTGGAAGGCAGAGTCTGGCTGGTAAGTCTGTTGGGGGGAAGAAGCAGGGGGAGGGAAGGGCTGTGGGGTGGCAGATCAAAGCCTCTGTGGTGAGGGAGGGAGTGGGGCCGAGGCAGGGGCAGGGATGGAGTGGGGTGCAGGGCAGAACCAAGGCTCATTCAGGGGGGGCACAGGGAGTGGGGAGGGGGGCATTCCTGCCACTGCGTGCACCCCCAAGGAGACATGGGGGTCATGTGCCCCCCAGATCTATGTCTGGGGTGAGGGTGGACTGTTGCCATGTTCAGTGCTGGGGCTGAGCCAGCCTCTTCCTGGTGGGGGGAGGGGTTGCTGGGCCCGGGCTCTGCTCAGGCCAGTTGGGGTGGAGCAAGTGGTGGTGGTGCCGGGAGGGTGGCTACAGGAGGGGCTACAGCCATCCTAAAATTTGCCAAAGCCCCTCCATAGCTCCCCCCTTCCAGTGTCGCTGTCACCCACCCCACCCCTACCTACTCTGAGTGCAGCCCCGGCCCACACCCCCCCCCACCAGGAAGAGGCCAGCACAATCCCCAGTCCTGAGCATGCAGCAGCAGCCTGCCTTCACCCTGCACACAGATTGCATGTGCCTGCATGTCTGGATCCACCCAATAACTCTTTTGACTGGGCCATCTGTGGAAGCTAAATGTGGAGCTCAGGATCTAAAAGTGTGGGGTGAAGTGTTTCAGGGAACAGACAAAGATAAGTCCCGAGAGGGAACTCTGGGTTACCCTAGAGTTGCAGCTGTTCTAAACTGATGTAGCTTCACTGAATTCCCCAGAGTCAGGCCAATTGACGCCTGCTATACGACTGGCTAAGGTTCCTAAATTATAAGTGAAACCTGCAAGGCCTTTTACAAACAGTTCTCCAACAGTACTACAGTTGAACTCTCTCAGCAAGCACACCAGAAACATTCAATATGCTGCTGGTTTGGGTTTGCTCCCTTGCTGGTTACAAGCTCTAAAAAGTGTGTTAGTTGTTTAGCACGGTTATAAATGCACTATCATTGGCTCCAGTCTTACAGCCAGAAAGTGATGGTGTTTCCACAGCAATGAGCTTCAGTGTGAACTTCATTCACTAACAAAGGGAGCTTTGTGAAATGCCATAATGTATTTTTTTAGAGGTGCACTGATACATTGCTCCATCTCATATCAGCAGTGATAAAAGGAAAATTGACATTATTGGCAATCGGCTTTTTTGACTGATGTGGCTGATAATGTCATTGATAAATTCTGTATGCCTGTGCACGGCTGCAGCATGCATGCAGCAAGGAATGCAGCCATGCAGCTTGGAGAGCAGCATCTGGCTGGTATGTCTGT
>NW_017728940.1:7316119-7345324 GCF_001723895.1 Crocodylus porosus | reverse complement strand
CAGGCTCAGGGGTGATCTGATGGCCACCTATAAGTTTATCAGGGGTGACCACCAGGATCTGGGGGAACATTTATTCACCAGAGCGCCCCAAGGGATGACAAGGTTGAACTGTTATAAACTCCAGGAAGACCATTTCAGGCCAGACATAATGAAGAATTTCTTTACTGTCCGAGTCCCCAGGGTCTGGAATAGCCTGCCATTGGAGGTGGTTCAAACACCCACATTGAATGCTTTCAAGAGAAATTTGGATGTTTATCTTGCTGGGATCCTATGACCCCAGCTGACTTCCTGCCCCTTGGGCAGGGGGCTGGACTCGATCTTCTGAGGCCCCTTCCAGCCCTAATGTCTATGAAATCTATGAAATAATTTTCTCTCCTCTGCAAATAGATGTGACGGGTTAGCTGGCAGTGACCTAGCCCAGGGGTTTTGAAAGGGCAAAAGATGATTGGAGGACTTGAGATTCCCTTTCCTCACCAATCTGGTAATGATTTGGCCCAGGGGTTTTGAAGGGGTAAAAGATGATTGGAGGACTTGGGATTCCCTTTCTGCACCAGTCAGGCCCCAGAGACTCACCCCCCCCCGCCGTGTCCCGATTGGCTCCTTAGGTCACCTGGAGGGGGATAAAAGGGCTGACTCAAGGGAGAAACCAGTGAGGAACAACAAGGAAGGAGCTTCACAGAGCTGAGCCAGAAGCAGTGCCCTGGAGGAGCCTGAAAGAGCAGGACCTGCAGGCAGCAGTGGGACCCTCAGCAGCACGGTGTGCAGCTGGCAGGAGAGGCCCCCCACTGGGCTCCAGTATTGCCTACAAGAGGCTGCAGCCAGCAGGAGAGGCTCCCCCCGCTCCAGGAAGGCTCTGAGCAGTGACCTGACAGGTTCCTAGCTCTGCTTCCAGCTCCTCCAATCAGAGGCCAGGCAGCTTGACTTGAGGCCAGGGCTCTGGGAAGGTCAAGTGCCCTAGCAAACTCTAGAGCAGGGCTGCCAATGGTGGCTGTGTGGCAGCGTTCCTGCTTATTACTTGGGAGAGCTGGGTTTAAGTCCTAGCTGAGGTGACTTGGGGTGAGTGAGATAAAAAGCAGCAAATCTTCTTGCAGTAGAAAGGGGCCATTGTGTCTCCTCCCCCTCCAGGTACCAAGGCCCTATATTTCCTTGTCGTTTGACATTTTGTATTTTGTGCCTTTTTATATTTCACCAACCCGTATTGTTTGTTCTGCTGTTTGTGTTCTATATTTTGTTAACCTTGTTTTTTGTCAGTGATTGTAAGTGTCTAACCTTTGTTGAATCCTGCCCCCTTGGGGCATTGTAGTGTCCACTATACCTTCTGATTTATGCCTGTTATGTTCCCAGTATTAAAAGGTATATGGTTAAGTCCCCATTGGTGGTCTGGTTCTGCTCTATAGGGGGAGGAGAGTTCCTACACCTCCCACAGCGCTTGTGCACCTGCTTTGATCCCTTCAATTGCAGAGGGGGTACCTCCTGGAGTACCTCCTGGGTTACACAAGGCAGGGTATTTCTATCTGTAGCCCCTTAGGAAGCAGCCTCCCAGTGCTTATCCATAGGGCTACTAATTTATCCTCTGTAACCTTCCTTCATAAGACCTGGATCCCTTTTTGCCAGCATCAGACAAGCTTCCTGGATCTTCTTCCGGAATCTGCCCACAAGGATATGTTTAACCTCTTCTGAATTCAGCAGGGAACTCCTGCTGGTTTGCATCTCTTCTCCCATCTTCTGGTAAAGCCAGATGAACCCCCATCCTGACTGAGCTTCCGACTTTCTTCTTTCTGCTCTAGGCCCTGACATAGAAGTTAACCTTCCTCACCCTTCTTTGTTGCCCAGATAGGGATCACTTAGCTGTCAGGTTGCAGCAGATGCCAAAGAGCAAGTGGATATCACTGGGAGTTTGAAGCAGGACTTCACTGTGCAGTTGCAGAGAAAATACCTGCTGCTTTTCCATTTTTAAACCCAATCTGTATGTTTAATTTTAATTGGGAAACAAAATAGTGGACATAACGCATCCCTGCCCAAAGTTCATCTGAATAGTGCAGAAGCAAAGAGAAAGAGCTAATGGTTCATAATTAAACACCGAAATGAGCTTTGGTAAATCGCGTTTCCCACTAGGCCTTCAACCTGCTCACAATGAGCACTTCACAGCCTGGTGTGCTTTCCAGAAGGTGGTGAAACAGTCACCGAGGAGGCTTGCAGCATGTGCTGCCTCTAGTGACCTGCCTGGAACACATTACAGATGATCAGATTGCATTCATGTGAAAAACAGTTTGTTAAATATTGCCTGTTAACCTGCAGAAATCCCTTTCAAACAGATCTTGAGTCTTGCTCATTCTTGAGTATTCATCAGAGTGTTTAGGCAAGCAGTGAACAACCTTTATCTATCCCCTATTTATTATTTTTGATGCATCATTTGTCATCTTCCTCTTGGCTTCTCTTTTTCTCTGAATACCTGTATACTTTGTAAAGCATCTATTTCTATTTACTTATCTGTGTTCCACACATTATGTTCATTTTAAACCTCACACATTACACCTAAGCCAGTCTCCGACTACCAGAGATTGGGACTTAGCATGAATGTCAGTCACCTCCCGTCTGCCGCTGTGGGGTCCTTATGCCCGCCTCTGCATCAGCTGGTACTGGGCATCAGAACAGATTGGGTAGAGGACATTGGGATCAATTCAGTCTAGCAATTCCCATGGTCCTATGGAATCTGAAAGCCTAAGGTGGGGCAGGCAATTATTTTGGGCAGAGGGCCACTTATTGAGTTTTGGCAAGCTGTTGAGGGCCACATGGGTAGCCCCGCCCCCTGACAGGCGCCCCACACTCTGGTTGCCATCTTGGGACCAGAAGTCCCACCCCCTAACACCTGATCTTTGCCACCAGAAGTCCCTCCCTTTGCCCCCTGGAGTACTTCTTTCAGCAAGGGGTTTTGCCATCTTGAACCAGAAAAATACCAAACTATGTTCTAAAAATGGAACATCTAAAACATTAATTAATTTGACTTCAAAAAATATTTTTGTTCTGATTTACATGTGCTTGTGTAATGTACATAGAGGTGATTGCACAATAGCTTAAAATTAAGTCTTACTCTTGTATATTAAGGGGGTGGAAATGTGGAGGGTGGTTTTGTGGGGGGCTGTGAGTATGTGGGTATCTGGGGTGTGGGGAAGGGTGTGGGTGTATGTGGGGTTTTGTGGGGGTAATAGGTGTAGGGGTTTGGGGTGAGGGAGCATGTGGGTGTGTGGATATGTGGGGTGTGGGGGCTGTGTGTGGGGGGAGGCTGTGCTTGTGGGACTCATCCTATGAACACACACAAACATACTCTCTCTCTGTCTCCCTCCCTCACTGCACATGCACACACACTCTCTTTGTCTCTCTTTCTCTCCCTCATTGCCCTCTCTGTCTCTCTCCCTCCATCATTGCATGCGTGCACACACACACTCTCCTCTCCTGCTCCTGGCCCCAGGGTACCGGTGCGGCCCTGTGCTCCTGCGGTCCGGTGATGCAGCCCAAGACAACATGGTGCTGGAGCAGGTGCGCAGGAAAGAAGTGAAAGTCAGGACAGGCAAAGGATTCTGTTTGGTGGAGCAAGGGTGGGAGGGAGCTGGGGGGGGGTGGAGCCAGGCCAGCCTTGTTGCTGGCTCTTGCTGGCTCCCCTTGGGTCCTACTGCCCCTGGCTCCTGTCATCTTTGACAAGCAGCCAGGAGAAGATAAATATTAATTTTCTAAATTTTTTAGGGGCCCTCTGGGCAAACAGAAAGACCTGGCAGGCCATATTTTGTCCGCTCCTGGCCTAAGGGCATAGACAAATGTGTGTTTTAGCTACTTTAAATGGGGAGGGGGAGCTGTTGCTCAGGAAAGTTCATCAGCTTTATGATCTCCCTGTTATGTCTGCATGATCCTAAGCAGTACAAGTGAGCTGTATCACCCCAGCTTTGACACCAAATGAAACAGTGTTTAAGTTGGAGCACTTCTGTTTTACTTGTATTGCTACAGAATCATCATAACAACTTATATCAGGACCTTTCCCTATCTATACAATTGTTACCTTTTTCTGTATCTTAAGTCACAGCATATTGTTCTTGCTATTTTATTAGACTGAAACTTTTTTACATAGGCAACTCATGTAAAATAGATACTGACTAATACCCCTTGCAGGACACATTTTCAATGAAGATTCCTTTGTGTTAAAAATCAGAAGCATCTTGGCCTGCTCACAAATACACCTGGTAATCCCTGAATATTTGTGGTCAGTGTTTATTTAGGCCTTTGTCCAAGCCAGAGAACTTACTGAACACAACACACTGGAGGTTGCCAACAGCCCAGCTCCCTGCCACTAGCTTGAAATTCATAACATTGCATGCACTGATCTGTCTGTGGTGAGATGAGGTTTTAGTGAACTAAAGGTAGGCATGTCCCCACCACACAACAGCACGGTCATATTACTAGGGAGGAGTATGAGTATCACATGGGTGTGCAGGCTGAAAATCAGGAAAAACAAGATGTAACCGACAAGGGATTCTAAAAGTATGTCAGAAGTAAGAAGGCAACCAAAGAAACCATAGGTCCTTTAAGGAATGCAGAAGGCAATCTAGCTATGGAAGGCTGAATTATTCAAGGCCTTTTTTAACTTTAGTCTTCATGAATCAAATCAGCTACCAGATGATGAGTCCCATTGTCAGCAAAGGTAGGGATGCAAACAAATAGCCCAGAGTAGTAGAAGAACCAGTTAGGGATTACTTGGGGAAACAAGGTGCTTTCAAGTTGACAGGGCCAAACAGGATACACCCAAGGACACTGAAGGAATTGGCTGAGATAATTTCAGAGCTATTAGTTATCCTTTATGAGAACTTGTGGAGGTTGAGTGAGGTCCCAGATGATTAGAAAAGGTCACAAATAGTGCTTATCTTAAAGAAAGGAAAACAAGACATTCCCAGGGAATTATAGAGCAGTCATCCTGAATTTAATCCTGGAAAGATCATGGAGCAGGTTCTCAAGGACTCTTATTGTGAAGCACCTAGAGGAGAGCAAGGTAATCAGGAACAGCCAGCATGGAGTCATCAAGAGCAAGTCGTACCTGATCAACCTGATTTCCTTCTATGATAAGGTGAAAGGGTCTGTAGATGGGAGAGCAGTGGATGTGATATATCTTGACTTTAGCAATGCTTTTGCCTCTGTCTCCCACAACATTCTCATTAACAAACTGGGAAATAGAGACTAGATCAAAGGTGGGCAAAATGCGGGCTGGATCTGGCCCACCAACTGATTGGATCTGGCCCATGGAAGGGCACCTACTAATTGTTTGGATCTGGCCCTCCATGGCACTCTGCATGGGGCCAAGTCTCACCCGGGACAGCCTGTGCTGTGCTCCAGCTGCATGCACCAGCCCAGCCCTGACCAGTGCATGCAGCTTTCAGAGGGGCTGCTTCTGGTGTGGCTTCTGCTTGGCAGCTCCTCCTCCTGTTCCTGCTGTGCTGTTCCAAGCTGGGAGCCGGGCAGTCGTGCCCCAGTACATGGGGCTCCAGCTTCAGCTCCCAGCTGCCCTATGTGCTGGGGCAGGAGCCTCCTGGCTGAATCTTCATCCCAGCTCAGAGCAGCACAGCAGGAGCAGGAGGAGCTACTACCAGAGGTAAGGGGAGCTGAGCAGCACCTGAGCCCTGCTGGTAAGATGTGCGTGCTGGCCGGGGCCAGGCTAGTGGGCATAGGCTGCAGCTCAGCAAGGGCTGCCCTGGGTGGGGCTTGGCCCCATGTGGAGCCCTGTGGGAGTAGCTGCAGACTGCACCACCTGGAGACTTAGCACCGAGGCAGCCCTCCCATGCACCCACATATGCACACATGCCTCTTCTGCCCCTTCTGTACCTCCTGCAATCTTACTTGGATGTGTCCAAGAAAACCAGATCAGTCATCACTTGGAGTCAAAGGTACACATGAATAGGAAGGCTGCTGCAGAGGTTGATGGTTAGAGCAAGAAGCAAGCAACCATACCCTCTCTTTTTAAAAGGACCACAGAAAACAGATTGGCATGGTGAGGGGTGGCATTTTCCCCCATGGAGGCTTTCGCACTGGCAAACATCCCACTGGAAAAGCTTGATCACTCAAAGTTAAGGGACTACCTGAAACAAAATGTACCAAACACGGGCAGTTTTTCATATCAACAAGCTTTGCCAGGACTATCTCCCTACAGTGATTGCTTCACATGTATGGTCATGGAATCATAGAATCATAGAAGTCGGTTTGGAAGGGACCTTGTAGATCTTCAAGTCCGACCCCCTGCCTGGGCAGGAGAAAAGCTGGGCTCAGAGGAGAAAAACTGGGCTCAGAAGGTCCACAAAGGCTGTTTTGTGTTGTATATGAATCTTGTAGGGTTAAAGTAAGGCTTTGTAATGCTAAAAGTGAGGCCATTTCTTTGTCCTTTCACCTCCATTTCATAAAAGCGGACACAGCACTTATGAGACGGCGTGGAGGGAAAGGGGGTACTGTGTGAAAGTTACTGTTTGAGGGTTACTGTTAAGATACAAAACTAGCTGAATCCAGTCAACAAGGGAGTCTCATCAACAAGGGAACCTTGAAAGTCGGGCATGATTTGCTTTTATTAAATAGAGAAACATCTTGAGACAAAATATAGGAGGCATGTAATTCATGAGAGTTAAACTTCTGTGTTCACGCCCACAGTGCCACTTGATTGGACAGAATAGTGATTTAGTTAATAGATGATTAAGTATTTTTACATGCACAAGCTAATCACGAACTAACGCTTATGCACTTAGAAAGTATAAAAAAGTATTATAAGTAATAGGCGGGGTTCCTCTCCGGAGGCACCTCGCTCAAGCAAATAAAGATTCTGTATCTGACTTTAAATACTTGCTCTGCGTGATCATTGCCCCAGCCTAGAGCGAACTGCACGTGGCTTTAAGAGCATAATTTATAACACTTGGCAGATTATCATTCCTTTTCCACTATGGCTGATGAATCCACCAGCCCTGAGGACAACTACGTGCTGCACATTTTATTTGTACCAGGGAGCTGGACCAACTGGGACTTGCCCGTGTTTCAAACTGAGACATCTTACACCTGTCAATTTTTCTACCACGTCCCAAACCATCTTAAAAGTCATTGTCAGCTATGGTGTAGACTTTAACAAGATCTCAGCATTCCTGTCTGAAAATGCCATGCACATGTCCAAGGCTTTCTCTCCAAGAAATGCTACCCAACACTGTTCATGTGCCCTGCAATGTGCACATTCTGTCTTTAGTATGTAACATCTAGAACATACAGTCCCCTGATGTAGATATCCTGGTATCCTCCTTCAAGAAAGCCTTCAACCACTGTCCAGGCCATAAGGTCCAGTGCAAGAAGTCCATTGCCATTCAAAGTGGGGACTCACATGCCACTGTGCCACTGCCACCAGAGCCTGTGCTTATGTGTGGTGCAGTTGGTGTCTGTTACCATGCCAAGCATATGCAGCACTACCAGCAGTTTATAATGAGGAGCTGGAAATCACACCCAGTGCATAGTGCATGCTCAAGCTTTGTGATATCTTAGGGTGAGGCGACATTTCAGATCAAGCAATGTTTTCGGCTGACAATGCTGTCTGGTTCATGCAGCTCCTGACCTTGGTTGAAGGCCAGCAAGCTGTGATCCACCATGTACACAACAAGGTGATGGATTTGATAAGCCGGGCCAAAGACAGACCATTTCAAGAACTGCCAAACTGCCTTCATGAAAACCAGTGCAGAAGGTACCTGTTTCAGACAATAGCTGTGAAACTGAACCATTATTACAGGTATGACCTGTCCCTGCCACCATGGTTCAGACAGCTGGCTGCCCCCTTCCTTAGTTCTGTTCATATTTTGGACCCTCAGCTACTGAAAACAATCCTGGGGTGGGGGAAAGATCATGACAATGATTGTTCTGCTTATGTGAACTTAGTCAAAGAGTGCCAGATGCCTGTGTCTGTGTCTATGTCTGGGACTGGTTTCCACATCTTTATGACCTGGCAAGACGCTGCCTCACCATTTCAACAAACTCAGTGGACACTTAGCATGCCATCTCAGCATGCCATCTCAGTGTATGGACAAGTGCTCACCACACAGAGCCAGAGAATGTCTCCAGCCACTGTGGCTGGGTGCAGCATGCTGACATTTAATACATAGCATGAACTGCCTGTCTTAAGGTTAGCATTCAATTTCAGTAAACTCCTTTTTATAATGTCTTTTAATAAAGTTTATGTAATTGGTATTAGTTAAAATCTGGGCTCTAGGTTTTCTGTTTCCCATGGAAAAGAAGAAAAGAAGAGAAAAACACAAATTTTTCATTTTAATGGAGAAACATGCAGATTTTCCACTTTTGCAAAGAGCTTTCCGCAGGCTGGCAGAGTTCCAGCCTACAAGGGGCTGGGGGGGAGGGGAAGAAGGGTGGTCAAGCAGGGGATGCCATGTGCATATGTGTGCTCACACACATGGCTGCCAGGCAGCCTGCAGAGCAGCTCCCACAGGCAAGTCTGGCAGAATGGGGATTGAGGCCCCCATAGTGAAGGAGGGAGTTGGGCAGGACTGGGGACCGGGGCTGGGGCTCCTGCCCAGCTGGGAGGGGGGTGTAGGTCCTGGGGCCTGAGGCAACAAAGTGCAGCTGCAAGGCCTGAGTGGGGAGTGGAACGGGGCTGCGGGTGGCTCATCCAGGGTGGGGGGTTGGGGCTGGCTGCCTGCTGCTACGTGCGCTCCTGAGGGGCATGGGGGGGCAGGTGCCCCTGAGATTTCTGGTAGGGCGGGTGTAGGCTGCCTGCTGTGGGCTCGGGCTCAGGCTTCCTGCCCTGATACCTTTCCCCCAGGGCCTCTGGGGCTCAGTGGGTGAGACCCAGTGTGGCAGGGCAGAATGGGACTGGGCAGGGAAGCTCCTTGCTGCTGCAAATCCCATGTCACCCTGGCAAAGCACCCCCTGCCCACCTGGCACCAGCAGGGGTGGCAGCACAGAGTTGTGCCCCTCAGTGCTGCTGGGCAGGCAGGGGACACTTCATCATGGTGATACGGAGCTCCCAGTGGTGACAATGAGCTTCCTCATCTGGTCCCACCCTTCCCTGCCATGCTGGGTCCTGCCCACTGAGCTGTGGAGACCCCAGGGGGAGGGTGGCAGGGCAGGGAACCTGAGCCCACAGCAAGCAGCCTGCATCCGTGCCCCCCATGGGCTCTGCTCTGGTGATGCTGCCTGTGGGGTGGGGGGAGCCAGGCTCTGCGCTCTAGTCTGCTGCAGACTAAGCAGCAGCTGGGGCTAGGGTGCTGCTGAGGGGGAGAGGGGGCTGTGGACCTGGGTCCCTGGCCCTGTAGCCCAGGCAGCTGCGGGCCCCCTTTGACAGGGCTGGGAGGGGGCAGGGGGATTTGGGTGGGAAGCGAGGGGCACCAGCAGGGTTGGGGGGAAGTGGCTTGGGGGTGAGGGGCCTGGACCTGTGTCCTGATGAACGAAGGGGGCAGAGGGAGCTCTTATTTTCCATGATAAAAAACCCAAAATCAGATACCAAACTATACAGGTACTTAGAATTTATTTTATTACAGTGATTAAGGCACTCACAGGCTTCCAAATTGCTTTAAAATTGTGACAACATCAATAAAATATTGTGTTCAATTGATATCTGTATATATAGTGGTGTTTCATTTTAATAGTGGATTTTAGGTTTTTAAATGAGAGAATGTGCAATTTTTTTAAAATCAGAGAATCTGAGATTTTAAAATAGAGAAAACCAGGGCCCCTGGGTACAATTCATGTTATGCATAGTATTCCTTATTTTCATAGTATTTCATATTTCAGCTTTATTTTCATAAGATATTTCAATTTAGAGTTTGGTTAAGTGCTTAGATGGTATTATTAATAAAGTATATATAGTTGGTATTAATAAAGTATATATAGCTGATATTATTTAATAAGGTGTATATAGTTGGTATTACTTGCAGTTTGTAGTTTCCATAGCATTATTTTAATAAGATATTTCATTTTAGGCCTTAATTAGGTGCCTAGACTGCTTAATAATAACACATCAATTAATGGCTTCCATGGGCTTAACCTCTTGATTAAGCCCATGGAAGCCATTAATTGACATGTTAGCAAGCCCGGGTTTGGGGCCATCTATGAATCTCTGGGAAGGGGCAGGATTTCCAGGACCCCTCAGCCAATCAGAGGTGTGGGGGGCCCCACCACTCAGACTGCAAAAGTGGTGCCAGACACCATGCACGGACCATGAAATTAGCAGGCAGCCACCCTGAATTCGGTAGGTCCCTATTTATGATGCTCCTTTCTACTTTCCTCTTCAATTTGCTCACCACTTCTGCTGGCACTCTGAAGAAAACTAATGGCCAGTATCAAACTAATTTCTGGCCTTAGGCTCTACCACAGTGCAAATGGTAATAATGAACAGCTGCAGTTTTCCAGCGTACCATAGGCCCCTTCTCTGATTAATGAGCATGCAGTCTGCTCCATGAAGTATCAACTCTTTCACTCTTTGGGAGATCAAGTGGTCTTCTCCCAGAACCTGAGTGAATCACTGCTCACCTGCACTTGCCTTGTTCCCTCTGACTGAATAACTGGGTGAAGGGCTGAGTGGTTATGTTGCTGGGAAATCCAACTTGATCTCCTGCTGGAAGCATGGAGCATCCACATCCCAGTTGCTACACTTAATTCACGACAGCTGCTTTGTGCCTTCATAAATCAGACTCAGTTTCTACATGCACTTGCAGTTTAATGGAGCCCTGTCATGACTGCAGGACTTAGTCTTTCCTATGATATTTATTTGCCTGCTTTGGTGGTGCATATCCAGAGGGTATCCTGGAAAATTCTGGCATGCATAGAGCTGGGCCTCTACCCCTACCAGTCATACATCAGTCTGAGGTGGTAGTAGGCCAGGTTCTTCTCTGGAGCCTTGCCTGCCAGAGATCACAATGAAACTTAAGGAGACAGACAGGCAGGAAGGTGTCCCTCACAGCTGAGGATGATTGTCTTCCATGATTGTCTTACCTGTGGGCCTGAAGATGGCTGACAAGGCCAATCATAATCCATAGGTTTGGTTCAGAATTGACCATTGCAACTTGGGCACATATTTCCGTGTGGGGTGGGTGGCTCTGGATTCTTGGTTCGGTCCGTGACATGCTGTCCTGCTGCTCCCACTTTTCTGTCTCCTGTTGTAGACTCTTTCTCTGTTTGGGAAATCCTGGGCGATAGTCTCCCATGATTTGGTGTCAGTGTTGCATTTTTTTCAAGTTATCCTTGAGGATGTTCTTAAAGCACTATCTTTACCTTCCTCTTGAGTGTATGCCTTCACTGAGCTGGGGGAATAAAACTTGCTTTGGGAGCCTGGAGTTGGACATCTGGACAACATGGCCAGCCCAGCAAATTTGATGTCAGATGATCATCACCTCAATGCTCGCGGTGTTTGCTTGCGAGTGGACACTAACATTGCTGTGTCTGTCTTCCAACTGGATTCAAAGGATTTTCTGCCGGCATCATTGAAGGTGCTTCTCCAGCAACCTGAGGTGTCTCCTGTACATTGTCCACGTCTCAGCACTATACAGTAAGGTAGGGATGACGACTGCTTGGTAAACCACAAGCTTGGTTTTGAATCTGACATGATCTTTGAATATCCATTTCCTTAATTGTCTGAAAGCTTCACTTGCACATCTGAGGCGATGGATTTCTTCAATGATGTCAGCTTCCTGTGGCAGGGAGGTGACCAAAGGATCTTGGATGTTGGTTTGAACCCTAACATTCAGTGACGACTTTTGTTATTTGTCTTGATCATTATTGCTGGTCACTGTCCTTCTGGGTTTGCTCTACTGAGTCCAGAGTTCTTATAACCTGTACATCAGCCACCCAAGTTCTCCCTTCGTGCTTTCTGGGCCTCTTCTGTCATAAGACATGGCAAAAGCAAGAGGAGATGGGAAGATGCCATTGCTTGGAAGTTTTTCTATAGGACCTGTGCACTCAGTTGTACTCCAACAGGCCAATGGCCAAAGTGACACCTCCTGGAACAATCCTTTGTCTGAATTTGCCTGTTGGGGCAGTTTACTGGGATGTTTAGAAATACTTCTTAGGAGCAACATCTCTGCTTTGGGGGTGCAGCAGTTGGCACAAGTGGCCCCAAGCTCCACTTCCATTTTGGACAGCACGAATGGAATGACATCAATGCCATGATCCTGCTCCACATGCTTGGAAGGAACAGGGAAAATGTTGCCAAGGAGTGCACCTAGGTTTCTTCCTCAGTTATGGTAGTAGGGAAAGAGCTGTCTTAAATGGAAAAATAAAGAAATACACATCCCAGTCCCAACCCAGTCTCTCTCTGCACCAGTGAAACAAGGAATGTTGAAGGGTAAAAGGATTTTGGGAGATCTCCTGTTGAAACTGGCAGCATGCTGTAGGCCAAGGGGGCTTGTTTTTTATTTCCCAGGTTTAGTTGCCAGAATGTTATGTCCTAGACAAGGACAGGTTTGTCTTAGTCCCTGATCCTTGCTCTTTTGGAATTGCACTGCCTAGTGAGAATCATAGCCTAGAATGAATACATAGCTTTTTCCTAGTTAGCATTAGCAAACCTAGTCCTCCTTTGCTCCAGGGACCATTTTAGTCTGTGCCACTGACATGGGCTCTTTCACTTGATTTAGTCTGCATTTTTAGCATCTGCATCGTCAGTGTTATTTTGAGGTCAGTATAAAATCTCTCTGGCCTTTGACTTTTTTCAACCCCTAACTACATGTTGTGGGTCCCTTTTAACATTTTTTTCTATATCACTTTAAGACTTGTCATCCTAGTGTCTTTGCACAAAACCTTACCCGGTGCTAATAGTTTCTGGGGTTTTTTCAGGAGGGTTTCTACCATCAATGAACGCTGAAGTGCTGTGATGCTCAGGAGAAAAGTTGCTTTGGCTGGACTCTGAGAGAAGCAAGCTCTTGTCCTACTCCTCTGACTACAGGCACAACACAGGTGAGGCTTGGGCCTGGCATGCATGGCTTTTAGCAACACTTGAGCTAAGGGGTACTGCAAGTGCCTCTTCCCAAAACTGTCCTCTTCTTTCTTCTTCCTCTTCAGCCATTTCCTGGTCCCCACTGTACTACCCTGCTAAACCAAATACTCCCAGCCAGTCATTTATGTTTATAAAAGGGATCTACACAGCAATTTTATAAAGACTGGGAAACATGTTTTATAGGAGGGACTAAAACAGCTTGGTCCATTTGCATCATTTAAGAGAAGGTGATCTGATCATTGTCTGCCAGAGCCTTCCTGGGACAGTTTTATGAGGGCAGAGGACTCTTTGGTCCAACAGAAAAAGGCAGCAAATCCAATAGCTACAAGGTGCATATGGGCAGATGTAAGCTGGAAATATGGCACACATTTTTAACAGGTAATTAATCAAAGGAACAATTCACCAAGGGACCTAGTGGAGTCTCAATCACATGGAGTCTTTTAGTCGGAGCAGTGCCTCTTTTTGGATGCAGGAGTCATTGGATGGTGTTCTTTGACCCCAAAGGAATGTCATCATTGCCTATCGCTCTAAAAAGGAGGGGGATATCACCCCCACCAAATCAACCTTCCCACTGTGGGGACTGGGAGAGTGCAGGCTGAATCTGGACCTAAACTGTCCCTCAATCCATGAAAACCTGTGGCTTGCACTTATTTTCTATGGCTAGAGAAAGGAGAAGCACATAGTTCTGGAGACTGAGCTTTCCATCAGGGTCAACACTGCCAAAATTATACAATGTTTGGACTGGTTCTTCAGCTGCGTTGGAACTGAATCTCCCCGGGACTTGCTGCCAGGTTAGGAATATGGCAAACAGCTGTGGTATTCTTCTGACTGGGACCACTTGCTGCCCCCTGTGCAGCAGTGAGATTTACCTGGATGAGATATTTGAACATTCCCCTCTCCTGCATATGGAACACAGTGCTAGACTGCAGCTACCAGGCCCGAGAAAGAGCAGAGGGGACCTCATTAGCACTGATGTATGTGAGTCAGCATTACAAGACAGTGTGTGCAGGTTGGTTGTGACTGGCTGAAGCATCAGTCACAGTGAAGGCGATAAAAACTGTGAGATTATTTCAGAGCCCGGGGCCCTGGGCTACAGATGGTACTTCTCTACTAGAGAAAGTCCTACAATGTTGCACAACAGAGGTCCAAAGCAGTACAGCTTGTTGTGGGAGTGCTACTGGTAACAATGATGGCTTAATTCTACTGCAGGCAGAAGAATGCAATACTCACACCTTCAAACTGGCTGTCCACACACACAGGCATGCACATACATACCAGAAACAAAAAACAGCTGTAAAATAATCGAGCCATTTCTTCTGCAGTCAGATAAGAGAGATTGATTTTATTTTTGTAATTTGATTTATCAAGGTGTTAGAAGTGTTTCAATACTATGCTAACAGTAACCATAGGAGTTTCACACAGCCAGACAGATTTTTACATACATTGCAGGCCTAATATTAGTAGTAAATAATAATATTACACAATAGAACTTTATAATATGTTTTCAGGGCAGATTCTGTTCCCAGTTACACCCATGCCCGTTTAACATTAATTACTCATAATTACCCAGATGTGAAATCTTAAACATTGCTCTTCCTGAGCATTCCTGTCAGTGAAAGTCAGTTGCTTGAATGCTGGTGGAAGAGATATAATTTCTGTTCCCAGATTAATTAAATTACAAATATATACTTAAATAATATATATACATATAAACACGTAGAGATAAATATATCCCTATACTTATATTTATTATATAATTATATATAATACTTAAAACTATAAATGCATATAATTTCTAGTCCCAGATTAAATACTTTATTTTAAATGTAATTATTGAAAGAGAGAACAAACAGTGAATAATGACCAAAAACCAAACCAAATCCATGCAGTCAAGGGGAATTGTTCGAGCTGTTTCTCTTTGGTAATGTCTTTGGATACATGAATATTACTTGTAAAAGTTGGGAATGCTCTTCACCTCAGTCCCTGTGAGGGGCATACAACAGCACTCCATAAACATTGGTACTAGATTTTTTACTCGAATAAATACTTACATATCAGTTCCATAATGCTGAACCAACACTTCTCTCAGACCGGCTGTACTACTCCCTCTGAATTTTGATGAGGAGCTCAACATTTCCAGTGTTTCTGGATAGGACATTGGTTCTCAAAGACATTCAGTGCATTGAATTTGTTCACTGAAAACTGCCCATCCTCTCCTATGTTCAAGTTGGCTCCGACCTCTCATAGCTCTGAGTACTTTGGTCAGTTGAATCCAGATTGGATTCCTGGGACACTTCGGTGTGAGGATGCCTGCTTATCTTCTCTGGGACACTTTTAACAATGGACTAAGGCAGGGGGTGTCTAAATTCACCCTGTGCCCTGGGCTGGATCCAGACTACTTGGCTTCTCATGGACAAGATTTGCAGGGTAAGTAGGGGAAGGGCCAGCCGTTGCAACAGCAACTATGGTGGCTGCAACATGGCTGGCAGTAGCAGAGACTATATCAAGTGGCCGCACGGAATGAATGGCAGTGGGCCAAGGTGCTGTGGGGTGAGCAGAGCCATTGCTTACCCCTTTGCCACTGGCAGCCATTCCAGGAGCATGGCAAGGCCAGATGCAGTAGCTCTGTGTGTACATTTGACACCCCTGGGCTAAGAATATAAGTCCATCAGAATAAGTCTCTAAAGAGAGCCCTGCTGAGGGGGACCCTGAATCTGACTTTTTAGTGTCATCCTTTTGTTGCCATGTTGGCCCTATCTTCACAGTGATGCATGAGGCAACTGGTTGCTCATCAACCCCGTCTTTGCACACTTACTAACCAGTTTATGGTTAATGTTCTCATGGGTGGATTTTGGATTTTGGAAAGGGGAGTATGGGAGCTGTTATCTGATGGCCCTCCACTCCCTAGCCACTGGCATAGGCAGACCACACTGCAGGAACAGCAGCAGCAGCAGAGTAGCAAGGGACTATTTTTTTAAGTCCTTCAACAGGTAAGAATCTTCCCTCCCCCTTTGTTCATTCCTTTCTCTCTGTACTCAGTGGCAAGTACCTTCCCCTCCCCTCCCATTCCTGCACTCTCTTGCCCACCACTGCTGCTGTCACCAGATGACCCTGGGGGTTGGGGGCCTCCAGAGCTGCTCCTACCCTGCTGCAGACAGGCTGCATATGAAGCCAGGCTTGGCTAGAGATGGAAGCAACAGAAGTTTCCCTTCTCCTGGGCCTGGCAGGGAATACTAGGCAGGAGTACTAGGCAGGGAGCGGGGATGCACCTACTGCTGCCACTGAGCCTGGCTCCATGCAAAACTTGGCTGGAGAAGGAAAAAGTGGCTCTAGAGCTTCCTCCCCACCACATCCCCACCCCTGGGGCAGCCGGAGATAGTGACAGCAGTGGGTGGGGAAAGGGGGGAGGGAAAAGGAGGGGAAGTGCTGCTGAGCTTGGAGGGGAAAGGAGGGGGAATTCTCGCTGCCTTTGGAGTCTTCAAAAAAGTCTCTAGTGCTGCTGCCTTGGCACAGTTAAGTGAAAAGGAGAGAGTTGTCCATGCCACTGAATCCTCCCATGGATCCACCAGCAAATGTCCTTCATCCTGCAGGCAATGCAGGATTTGAAATACTTTCCAGTCCAGATAGATACAGGTTCGTATTCCTCTGGAGTTATAATTGCTTGGGAAGGGTACAGTGGGTAGTAGCTCCTATATGAGTTTCCCTTCATCTTTTCACCCTGAGGGAGACCCCGATACTCGCTTGCCATAACTTGGTCTTTCCTTTCAGTGGTGGGGCTCCATCTTGTGGCTCCTTGTGGGTGATGTCATCACCAGTGTAAAGAACCTAAAGACAACCAGGTAGCATTGGAAATGGACATGAGTCAACAATGTGGGACATAGTTTGAACTTGTCCACAAGGGCATTTGTTGTCACTGCGAAGGCCCCATTGATATAGGTATGAGGCACAGTGACCCTGTCCAGTTAAAAAATGGTTGAGAATTGCCCAATAATGGCATGGCCTGTTAAATCCTGGTTGACAGACGGTAGGGTCAGAGATGATGTGTTGGTTGACTGGTGCTTGTACTGACCACTGTTCATGCCATCGAGCAAGTAAGGAAAAGTCAAAGGATTTTGAAAGGGTGGACCATATTGGGCATCTTGAGGGGAGCTGAGCTATTGCCTGGTGGAATATGCCCCAGTGCACTGGCAGTGTAAGTTTATCATGGAGCCTGGCTAGTAAGTTTGCTTCAGCATTTGTGCAACAGAGATGAGGGGGAGCAATGCTACTGAGGACTGGTAACCATGGGAGTGGAGTGTGGCACAATGTTGACACAAGATGCAGTGTAGCATGCAGCTGGGTGTTCACTAGTTTGCTGGAAGATGAACAAGTCCATACAGGGGCACAGAATTCTGCAACTGAGTAATGCAGCGAGAGAGCAGATGAATGTAGTGTGGAGGTATTGGCACCCCATGTAGAGTTGCAAGTTTGGCAAGCAGGTTATTTCTTATTTTGATTTTTAAAAGTTTTCTGGAGATGTGATTTACAAATTAAAGTCCAGTCCAGGGTGACTCCAAGATAAACTGGGTAGGTTTCAAATTTGAGAGGCTGACCATTTTAAAGTGATAGTGAGTTCATGAGGCCACATCTAGAGAACTGTGTTCAGTGTTGGGCCCCCCCACTACAAAAAGGATGTGGACAAATAAATGTGGACAATGGCATTGTACAGATGACAAACACTTGACACAGTCTTTGAGATATTTAGTTTGAGGCACCATTTTAGGCAGTACTCTGACATCCGTCTCACGTCTCATGTCTCACAGAATCATAGAAAGGTAGGATTGGAAGGGACCTCAAGAGATCACCTAGTCCAACCCCCTGCTCAAGGCAGGACCATCCTCAGCTAGATCATCCCAGCCAAAGCTTTGTCTAGCTGGGTTTTGAAAACCCTCATGGATGGAGCTTCCACCATTTCTCTGGGTAACCTGTTTCAGTGTTTTACTACCCTCCTAGTGAGAAAATTCTTCTTAATATCTAACCTAGACTTCCCTTGCTGCAACTTGAGACTGTTGCTCCTCGTTCTGTCATCTGCCACCACTGATAATACCTTAGCTTCATCCTCTTTTGAACCCCCTTTCAGGTGGTTGAAGGCTGCTATTAAGTCTCCTCTCAGTCTCCTCATCTCTAAACTAAATAAGCCCAGGTCCCCCTAGTCTTTCCTCATAAGTCATGTCCTCTAGCCCCTGCACCATTTTTGTTGCTCTTCACTGGACTTTCTCCAATTTGTCCACATCCTTTTGGTAGTGGGGGGCCCAACACTGAAAACCGTTCTCTAGATGTGGCCTCACCAGTGCTGAATAGAGGGGAATAATTACTTCCCTTGACCTGCAGGCAACACACCTACCAATAAATACAGTCTGGGATACCTTTAGCCTTCTTGGCAACTAGGGCATACTGCTGGCTCATACTCAGCTTATTGTTCACTGTAACCCCCAGGTCCTTTTCAGCAGAGCTGCTGCTCAGCCAGTCAGCTCCCAGCCTGTACTGGTGCATAGGATTGTTCTGTCCTCAGTGCAGGACTGGCACTTGTCCTTATTGAACCTCATCAGATTTCCTTTGGCCCAATCCTCCAATTTGTCTGGGTCACTCTGAATCCTAGCCCTATCTTCCAGTGTATCTACTACTCCCCTTAACTTGGTGTCATCTGTAAACTTGCTAAGGGTGCACTCTATGCCACCTTCCAGGTCATTGATGAAGACATTGAACAAAACCAGCCCCAGGACCAACCCCTCGGGGACTCCACTTGATACTGGGTGCCAACTAGACATTGAGCCATTGATTACTACTCTCTGAGTCTGATGCTCCAGCCAGTTTTCCATCCAGCTTACAGTCCATCCATCTAGCCCATACTTCTTTAGCTTGCCTGCAAGAATATTGTGGGAGACTATCAAAAGCCTTGCTAAAATCAAGGTACACCACATCCACTGATCTCCCCTCATACACAGAGCCAGTCAACTCATCATAGAAGGCAATCAGGTAGATCATGCTGATTGTTTCTAATCACCCTTCTCTCCTCCAAGTGCTTACAAATGGATTCCTTGAGGATCGGCTCCATGATTTTTCCAGGGACTGAGTTGAGGCTGACTGATCTGTAGTTCCCTGGATCCTCCGTCTTCCCTTTCTTAAACATGGGTGCTATTTTTGCCCTTTTCCAATCATCTGGGACCTCTCCTGATTGCCATGACTTTTCAAAGATGATTGCCAATGGCTCTGCAATCACATCAGCCAATTTCCTCAGCAGCCATGGGTGTATCCCATCTGGCCCATGGATTTATACACATCCAGCTTTTCTAAGTAGTACCTAACCTGGTCTTTCACCACTGAGGGATGCTCACCTCCTCTCCATATTGTGCTGCCCAGTACAGTAGTCTTGGAGCTACCCTTGCCTGTGAAGACAGAGGCAAAAAAGGCATTGAGCACTTCAGCCTTTTCTGCATCCTCTGTCACAAGGTTGCCTCCCCCATTCAGTAAGGACCCACACTCCATGATCTTCCTTTTGCTACTGACATTCTTGTAGAAACTCTTCTTGTTGCCCTTTACATCGCTTGCTAGCTGCAACTCTAGTTGCACTTTGGCCTTCCTGACTTCATCCCTGCATGCCCAAGCAGTGCTCTTATAATCTTCCCAAGTTATTTCTGCAAGTTTCCACTTCTTATAGGCTGTCTTTTTGTGATTTAGTTTACTGAAGAGTATCAAGTGTGAGTTTCACACTTGAGAAGTCATGCGCTTGAGTGGCGAAGTCACTGTCATCAGCATAAACAAATTTTTGTGAGCCAGTCACAGGCAGGTCATTAATGTACAGTTTGAAAAGGAGAGGTACCATTACTAATCCCTGAGGGAGGCCATTGGTTTGATGTCTCCAAAAGCTAGTTCTGTTGGCCAGGTAGACACTAAAATTTTGATCATGTAGTATTAGTACAACTAGATGAGTAGGCTAATGTGGCAGAATATTCCTGATATTTCCATCAGAAAACCAGTATAGAAATCATAGAATCATAGAAATTAAGGGCTGAAAGTGACCTCGAAAAATCATCAAGTCCAACCCCCCCACTCTGGGCAGGAATACTGCTGAGATCAAATGATCCCAGCAGGTGGGTATGCCAGACAGTATCATATTGCTGCTGTTAAAAATCAAGGAAGACCACATTAGTCTTCAGGTTTTTCAAAAGCCATTTTCAATGAAGGTGGCTAAGGCTAGAACTTGATCACAAGTGCTCTGGCACAGTGGAATCCTACTTGATCTGAGCTTAGAGCAGAATCAATTACCTGAGAAATACCTGGCAGAACTAGGCTCTGAAGTATCTTGTAGCAGATGCTCAGGAAGGAGATCGGTCAGTAACTTACTGCTGATCATAACTCTTTGTCAGTTTTAGGGAGGCCAATGAGTTTTGCCCAGCACCATGCTGATGGAATTCATCCTTCGGGCATAACATAATTGAAGAAGAGTAGAAGCCAATTATGACCTTGAGGACTGAGATGCTTGAGAAACTCTGGGTGCACATTGTTATCACTGGTTGCAAGTGCCAGATTTTAATTTGCACAGCACAGAGTTCATTTCTGTTGGTGAAAAGATTTTTGGAGGATCTTGGTTATGAACATTTTGATGGAAATGGTGCCATTCTTCACATATTCTTCACTCAAATTCCTTGTTGTTATGATTGGCTCTTGCCACATTCAGAAGGTGGCTGGTGATGGCATAGGCCAACACAGACGATCGAGTTTGGGCTGGGGGACATTGAGCCACTCCCAGGCAGAAATGAAACCCCAGCTCCACTGTTTGGAGTGGCAGAAATGAAGTTGTGAAGTTGAGTCCTCCCAGCAGTTTCAATGGGCAGTATCAAGTGATTCAAGCAGGTGATCTGTAATATCGGGATCACCAGATTTTTCATACTCACTTAGTAGAGCAGCACACTCTTCATCCAGGCAAGGAGTGTACATGGGGCAAAATCCTTTGGGAACAGAGGATTGTGGCACTTTATAGAGGGCACCACAGAAATGCTTATAGGGTTCATCAACTGGGATATTTTGTCATGGGATGGTAACAATGGATTGTTCAACAGTCTCCATGAACAGGGAGCAATCAGCTATCCTGAAGTTCCATCTGGGGTTTCTTATACATTTAATGCCCTGGAGTTTCAGGCCTAGTTCCTCTAGGTTTCATTTGGTGGTTTTTAGATATTTGTAATATGAAAGCTTCCAACCTTTATGACATCACAATGATTAGTGGATAGAGGTTGATTGCCTCAGAAATGTTCGTACAGACGCAGGAGGTTCTCCTGTATTTTTCATGAAGGGTGTAGCATATCAGATCAAAACCATTAATAGCAAAGTGACCAGCTTCATCCTTTACAATGTGGGTCTCCTCAAGACAGATTATGTCAGACTTCTGGTGAACTGAAATAGAACTGATTATGGAACGTTCTGCTGCTAAAACACCCTCAACACTGAGTTGGAGGATTCAAAGCACTGGACCAATAGCCTGAAAAACCATATGGTTGGCTGGTTGGCCAGAAGAAACACCACTGACATCCATAGCTGATTGACAAGGATCTGACAATTGTCTGATTTGGTCCACTGGTAGCATTGTTAGTTTCATCAATGGTTTAACTACATGCAGGAGGTGTGATGAGGACGCTGGTGCTTTGCCCCCCACCAGGTAACCAGTAAAGCCCAGAAACATGGGGGCCTTCCCAACTCCCCCCCCAATAACAAAACAAAACAAACCAAAACAAACCAAAACAAATACCCTCAGCCGTGCACTGCGCTGCAATGTGGGGACAACAAACACAGCTCCACACATCAAACTCTAACCAGAGAGCCAGAATTCCTCCTTCTGTTATCCTGTCCTCTCTGTAAATTTATCCCAGCTTCTTTAATCTTCTTTCATAAGGAAATGGGTTGTAAAATCAGACTCATTCTCCCATTACTTAGCATGGTCCTCTCCAATTTCTATCCTCTCTGAGGGGGCAGCACTCCTCAGAATTTCTGGACTCCTGTCAGGGCCTCAATTGCTACAAACACTGTCGAAGGGGTCATTCAGCCTTGGATCAATCACAAATGCTTTATTGTTATCACCTTCTCACACTCAGTTAAGAAACAAATGGCTCACATGTTACCATTTTACATGGAGTGCAGTAATCAGATTTATGTATAGGAATTTCCTAGTCAGCTTTTTTTTGTCTGAGTTAACTGACAGCTATTACTGTACAAACATTATGTGCTTCAGAATTATCTTCTACAGAGAAGTCTTCTGAGCTTCTTATCATCTTCCTCTTGGTTGACTCCTCTGCTTGCAGAATGCAGTACTGTTTTTAAACCCTCTCTAAACATTGTCCAGAGGTTAACCTCTGGTAGGACTTTTCACCAGTTGACTCGTACTCCAGGGTGTTTTCATAGTTTGTTTGTTGGATTCCTTCTCCATCTTTGAGTCTGTCTGGTAGTCATAGGTTTTGATTGGTTCCATTTTTGGGTGTCTACGGCCTCTATACATCCACATATATGTGCCCAACTACAAAAATAAGTGTGTGCATTCCCAGTCATCATGTGTATGTAGTTGTTCATGGTCATCCACTCATGCTGAGCTGCATATCAAGGAACAGAATTCCTCTGGGAACAAGAATATGAAAAATACAGTATAGATGAACAAAAAATACTCCACTTAGATGGCACAGAATGCCACTCTGGGTATTGAGCTCTTTTGAAGATCTAGCCTCAACCCAGGCCCCTTGAAAAGATTGTCCCCAGTGCCATGCAGGAGGAAGGTTTCTTTAGATAAGGGTACTCCAAACTCTACCCCTTGGAGCTTGTGTGCCATGGGGGGAGTGTGTGGGGGATCCCAACATGCCCCCACCCTCCCAAACATCTCACAAATGCCACACAGTCACTCTCTGCCCCCACACCACCTAACATATCTTATTGCCCCCACCCACACACAGCCAAACCCTTTCACAACCCTTCCTGCACATTCCCCCCCAACACTCTGCCATACATTCCCCATAACTACCCTCCCCCCACACAATATACAAGAGTAAGACTTTATTTTGGGTTATGGAATCATGTCTATATACAGTACACAAATACAAATCATGACAAAAATATTTTTGTAATAAAATTAAAATATGTTATACTAGGTATTTGACTTTTAGTATATGATTTGGTTTTTCAGGATGGTAACTCTCCCTTCCCAAAAGGAGTACTTCAGCGGGTGCAAGGAGTGGGACTTCCGGTCGCAAAGGTCAGCAGTTAGAGGGTGGGACTTCTGGTCCTAAGACCAGGGGGTGGAGTACCTGTCAAAGGGTGTGGCTACTCTTGTGGCCCTCGACAGGTCACCAAACTCATTAAGCGGTCCTCCAGCCTAAATAATTGCCTGTTCCTGGTCTATAAGATACATATCTACTAGGACTGTGCGAAATTTTGCCGGCTGTTTTGTTTCAATGCTGTTTCAACTCATTTCAAGCTTGAAGCAATAAAACTGAAATGAAATGAAGGGCTTTGAAACAGTCTTGAAATGAAACAAGGGCAGTCAAAACATTTAGAAAATTTTAAAACATTTTGAGTTTCGAAGCTCAAGGTGGGCTTGCCTGCAGGGAAAAAGAAAGTAAGGAGAGGGAGGGGGAAAACTGGAGAAGGACTGCTCTCATATTGACTGTGTGTAGCTGGCCAGTGACTGTCATCCTTCCCTGCAGTCCCTTCCAATCCCAGTGCTCTGGGGGAGGGATGTAAAACACACAGTCATATGTCATGAGTTTTGCTTGTCAGAAGCCTGAGGTGCAGTTTCCCAGAAACCCCTGCACCTATCTCCTTGAAACTTGGTAGGCTTCATGGCTTCAGAAGGAGCGGCCATCCCTGCAAGTTTCATCCAAATCAGGAAAGAAATGCCAAAGTTATAGGCAGTTTCATCCTTCCCCATTATAGTCTACGGGCAAAACGTCAAAACAGCATCAAAACAGTGAAACAGTTTCGACAAAACGAAATAGAACGGTGGGTTCAAAACAAAACAAAACTTGAAAAAGAACGCTGTCCCGTTGAAATAGCAAAATGGAAGCTAAAACTAAATGGTGCTGTTTCGCACAGCCCTATCTACCCTGCCTCCTGTCTTGACTTCAGACTAAAACCTCTGCTCAAGGAAAGTTCCTCCACATGTCCCTGCAAGGATGATGCCACTAGGGACAAATCAGTGCTCCAGTTTCCCCGGTATTGATGCTGATATCACATTTCTTCAGATTGGACCTCAAGGTGTCGTTGAATCTTTTCTTTTGCCCACCTCTAGAGTGGCAACCATTGGTGAGTTGGGAGTATAGGGCCTATTTCAAGAGCTGGCTGGCGGGCATCCTTATGACATTCCCTGTCCAAAGAGCTGATGCTGTATAAATGTGACTTCAAGGTTGGTGGTGTTTGCTTGATCAAGAATGCTGGAATTTGTTCTTCTGTCCGTACAATTGGTATGGAGGATTTTCCAAAGACATTGCTGATGATAACATTTCAAAGTTTTCAGGTGTTTCTGAAATGTGTTGTCCAGGTTTCACACCAATATAACAGGATAGGGATGACAACAGCCTGATAGATGAGAAGTTTGGGCTGGGCCCTGAGGTCATGATGATCAAAGGCACAATTTCAAAGACATCTAAAGGCAGGACTGGCAGATTTTATTCAATGTTGAATATCACCGTCTATGTTTACTTTTTGGGAAAGGTGACTACCCAGGTAGGGAAAATGCTCAGTATTTTCCAATGACTACCCTCTAATTGTAATGTGTAAGGAAGCAGTTATTTGATTTGGGTAGGCTGGAAACATCTTGGTTTTTGTGAAGTTGACAGAGTCTAAACATTTCATATGCTTCACAGAAGTGGCCAAGAGTGACGCGGAGGCCTTTAACTGAGTGGTTATGCACAACACAATATTCAGCATGCTGAAAATTAGTAATGGAGGTGCTGGTTATCTTGGATTTGGAACATAATTGGTTGGTGTTAAAGAGATTTCCATCCATGTGATACCAGACACTGGTGGAAGACACTGATGGAAGTTTATCAGCAATGTCATGCAGAATAGATGCAATATAGATGGAAAAAAGTGTTGGTGCAATCATGTATCCTTGCTTGACTCCAGTTCTAATGGTGAAGCTGTCTGTTTCCAAGCCATTGCTTAGAACAGTTACTGTCATGTCATAATCAAGAAGTCTGATGATGGTAAAACATTTTGGCGGGCATCCAAATCTCATCAGGAGATTCAAGCTTTCATTGAGGGAAAAAAAGTAGATCCTTCAAAGGTTGACAGAATCACATCACCTCCAAACACAAGCAAGACAATTGTCACCATGTTAAAGCCAGGACCTGGAAGAAAATTCAAGAGCAAAAGAACAAGTAGTAGGAGAACAAAGAAGCAGAGATCTAAAAGTTTGCTGACAGCCATGATATGCATAGTTTCTTCAGCAAAACCTCAGCTATGTATGGGATAAGTACATAAGGGGACATGCCTCTGAGGTCCAAGGACAGAATAGCACTCTTTAAAGACAGCTCCACCATCAGTGCATGATGAAACACTTTCAAGAGCTTCTGAACCAGAATTCCAGGGCATTTATAGACATGCTCCAGGAGGCAGAGGGGGTGCTTTGATTAGTGCAGCTCTGAGGCCCGTGCTAATTAAAAGCGCCCGAAGCATCACGGGTATCAATGTCCCCACACTGAAAAATGGTGGTGGCGTGCTTTGAACTAAAGCTTCTCGAATGAGCTTTCATTTAAAGCACCCTGCCAGCATTTTTCAGTGCAGGGATGCTGATACAGGTGACTGGAGTCTGCTGGAGCACGGTAATCACCAGGTTCCAGCAGACATGATTGAGTCTGTTCTGACACGCTGGAATTACAGTGCACCAGAGCAGCTTCCCTGCATGTATAGATGAGCCCCTAATGTCAAAGATGCCATCAAAGCCATTCCACAACACTCCACTGTGACAGGACTGGGCACCAGGGTGGCTTTGGCTAGCGTGTCCCTCCTGGGCCCACCTGATCTGCAGTCCTGTTCTCCAAATCCGAAGTGCCCCCCCCCGGTTGGCCCTGTCAATGCCTCAGGGCACTAGTCACCTTAAAGGGTATTTGTAGCCTCTGTCCACCCATGCCCATGCCTCACAGATGTCACTCTGCTGCCAGTTACTCCTTTGTATAGGCTTCAGCCTCCTTAGCAAGGCCTGTTGGCCCTGGCCTGGTCTTTTAGTCTCAGCCTCTCAATGGGTCCTGGCTGCCTACATCCCCCATTCTGGGCTAAGGCTCAGCCCTTCTGAGCCTCAGGCTACCTGTGCCCTGTGCCACCTATGCTGCTGTCCCTTCCTTAAAGTAACAGGAGCGTCTGGCTCCCTGTTACACCACTAAGGACCAGGCCTGTGCAAAGTGGCTAGTATTCGCTTTGGATTCGGCCAATTTGGGGGACAGTGATTTGATTCAGTAATTTAAATCACTGCCCCAAATTGATTTGGCCGAATCTGATTTGGAGATTTGGCTGCCACCAAACTGGCTGAATCTCCAAATGGGCCCCATCCCCCACTCTCTCTCAATGGCTGCTCTGCCTGCTCTCCCAGCTCCTGGCTCTTAAAAAAAAAAAAAAAGCAGAAAAAAAAACTGCCAGGGGGGGGGGCGATCCTCACTGCACCCACTGCCCTACGATGTGTGGGGGGCTCTGCTATGAGCCCCCCCATGGCTGCCTTGCCCACCCCAGCTACTGGCCTTTAAAAAAAAACAACAAAAACCCCACTCACTGGCTGCTGAGGTGGCCTTGGGGCTTCTGGAGGCTTGTGGCAGAGCCCCCCATGCCGTGCGGGGCAGTGGGGGGCAGCAGGGATCACCCCCTGCCTGGCAGCATCTGGTGAGTGAGCGCTTTTTTTAAACAACAGGGGGCTGGGGCAGGCAGGGCAGCCATGTGGGGGGGTGGAGAGCAGGTGGGGGGAACTTCGGAGGGCTGGGGAAGCAGGCAGGGGATGGGGCCTGGCACGGGTCCCCCCATGGTGCCCTCCCCCTTCTCCAGCCCCCCCTTCCCCACCCGCTACTTACCAGCATGGAGTCTGGGTCCAGCTCCTTGGTGCAGCGAGTGATGATGGCCCGAATCACCGAAGCTCTCCGAATCAATTTGGAGAGCTTTGAATCAATTCGGACCTTTTAATTGGTCTTCTGATTCGATTCAGGTTTGGAGATTCAGCCACTGAACCCAAAGCTTCACACAGCCTTACTATGGACTACCTTTTAGATCTGCTAACCTACCAAGAGGCCTTGAACCCCATTGAACAGATGAAGAACAACAAAGCATGTGGTCCTGGTGGAATACCAACTGGAATTTATAATCACAGTGGAAAAAGCTCTCTCACCATCTATATGCCAGCATTCTGACAATCTGGAAACATGAAAACATCCCCAGTCACTTGAGAGATGCCAGAATCATAACCATATTCAAGAAAGGAGATGGATTGGATTGCGGCAATTACCATTGGATTGCACTCCTGTCTATAGCTGGGAAGATCCTCACTTCAGATCATTCAGAGGTACAAGAGACATGATATTTGTTGCTGGATAGCTATAGGAGAAGTGTCCTGAGCAATACAAGAGATCTTTATATGGCCTGACTAAGACCTTTGATCCAATCAGCAAAGAGACCCTGTGGAAAAAAGAGAAAATACTGATAACAACAGGAGTGTAGAACCCCAGGGTGACTCTTAATAGATGAGTCACCACAGGCGACGTGTAGAGGGGATATGGCGGGGCATGTGCCCCCCTGACAAGGCTGTTCCCACCACTGATGTGGCAGTGTCTGCAAATGCTCACCAGCTCTGCCCCTGCTGCTGACACTGCTGGCTTCTGCAGGTGCCCCCCCATACCCAGGAGGCACCAGTCACCCATGTAAGTCACCCTCTGCTCAGCCCCCTCCCTTGCCTGAGAAAAGTCAGAGGAGGCCTCTGCTGGAGTTTTCTCCCTTGCTCTTCCCCTCAACTTGTTGAGAAGGGCCTGAAGAGTCTCCATAGCTGCAGGAGTGGTCCATGTGGGGAAGGACTGATGTGGGACTGATGCAAAATTAACTGATGTAGGAGTGAGGGGTGTGGAAGACACACTGCTGAAGTGAGGCCAAGCATGGGGGCCAGAGTGGGGAGAAATGCCTTTTATGTGGGGCTGTCATATCCAAGAGTGCCAACAACTTACCTTTTAGCATCCCTAAATTCATCAACCAGACCCAGTACCCTGTTGCTGTTCCCCTGTCACGGGGTATATGAGGTAGAAGTTGCTGAAGAGAAGCAATAGTGGCATAAGCATGGCTAAAAATGCATGACATGAAGATATGCAGGATTGATGGTGTGACAGTGCAGGGTCCTAGGGGTGGCTGTGAACTCCCCTAGCGCCCCCTACCTTGCCAATGTGATATTAAAAGCACCTTCACATCTTGCCCGCCACGTCTTTGACGTCAAAAATGTATAAGGGAGACTGTCCTTAGTCCTCTTTGACACGGTGCCCTGATGCATCTCAGCCTTTGCTCCATCGTGGGGGACGCGGTGCACCCCAGCCTTAGGGGCTATGCGTGGCTCCAGCCACCCCTGTACCACGCCCCAAGCCTTGCAGACCTACCGGACATTGTTTGGTCGATTTCACTCTCCTGCGCCTCACCGGCACTTCTGGCTTGCCTCGCAACTGTGCTCCCTGGCACTTGTCAATCTCCGTCCCTGCTCCAGGGCTTCTCGCGCCGCCCGCTCCGGGGCTGGGGTCAATACACCCCTGAACGTTGCGCCCTCTCTGGCACCGGAGTTCCCACACTACCGCGGAGCCCCTATGAGGCTTCCTCCAACCCCTAATATCTTCACCTGGTCCTCCGGTGTAACAACAACAACAAACAATAACACAAGCCCCTGGGCTCTAACACAAAGTTAATCCTCCTGGCTAAATGTTCTCCAAACCACACCACATCTCTCATCCATGTAACTAGAGGCTTCTACATCCAGGCCTTTTTCTCTTTCCTACATTCAGGGCTGATCTCTTTCCCTTAGTCAGGCAGTACTCCTTCTTCCTGGCTGCCAGCAGAGAGGGAGCACTCACAGCCTCCAGTCTGGGTCTTATAGTAGTCAGTCTGGGTCTTACAGTAGTCAGTCTGCCCCTTATAGTAGTCAGTCTGGGTCTTACAGTAGTCAGTCTGCCCCTTATAGTAGT
>NW_017728940.1:7308689-7316019 GCF_001723895.1 Crocodylus porosus | reverse complement strand
ATAGTAGTCAGTCTGGGTCTTACAGTAGTCAGTCTGCCCCTTATAGTAGTCAGTCTGGGTCTTACAGTAGTCAGTCTGCCCCTTATAGTAGTCAGCCCTTGCCAGGTGTGGGCCCCTAGCTCCTCCTGGTTGCCCCTAGCAACCAACACCTGAGCCCACACTGCTGCTTTTCAGGTAACAGGCACCTTAGTGCCCTGCTACAGATGGCCAGATGTGGGGGCATCATCTCCTAGCCCCTGTCAGGAGTCCTGGGGAATGCTGGAGAGGGAGGGGAAATTGAAGTGTATGAGACATTTACTTTGGGTCTGGTGTTGGTGACCGCCCTCCCTTCCTGGAGAGACTTTGTATAAATAGCATGCTGGTGACTCACTTGGTGGAATGTACAGTTTTTCATACCAGGGCTGGCTTCATTCTCTGCTTTCTGTTTGCACATAGCTTGCCCACTCTGTGAATGATGTAAGCACTTCCAGCAGCACACTCAGGAGAACTTTGCACTCTGCATTGGGAGTCAAAGTAACGATGCCTCCCAGAAGACAGAGGAGATGTTCCACTGCTAACACAGACCACAAGTGAGCACAGTGTCTCTGGACCCTCCAAACCATGGGCGTTTCCTTGAAGACTTAGAGCAGGGCTACAACTGACTGCAACAAATAGAAGGCACCATGGTTTTTCAAGTGCATATGTGACTTAAGTAGTGAAAATCCATGGCAATATGTTAGTCCTGTGCTCTTAAGCCATTTGCCACTTCCAGAAATACCCCTTACAAGGGAGCTTCTCCATGGGCTGCTCACATCAGTAGCCCTGCTCCAGGCAGGTACAACAGGTTCTGCAGAGTGTGCATAGGTCTGCACACCAGGCTGGAGGGGAACACTAGGACCCTGCTCCTCTGTAACTAGAGGCACTGCTGTCAACAACTACCACTGATCTCAGGCTCCTCAGCACCAGCCTCTATGACAAGTCAGCCATAGAATCAGGGGATCAGGGCACTCATCCCAGTGCTGCCACTGGTTCACTCTCTATTACTGGGCATGAGCTGAAGCACTGACCAATAATATGAGGGTGCTGATGGCATGGGGCTAGCATCTGGCTTTCAAGGGCCCTGCTGCATACTTATTATGTACCTAGCAGGGATACAAATGCATATACCAAAAACTTAGCACTTTGAGTAGCAAGATAGAGTCATACCCATCTTTCGCAGGTAGAAATGCCTGCAGGACACAAGAGAATAAAGCAGAAGCAGGCAATTATTTCAGCTGGAGGGTCACTTAACGAGTGTTGGTGAGCTGCAGAGGGCCACGCACATAAAATCTTTCAGAAGATATCATTTTAACAAATTATAGATAAATAAAATAACATACTAAAAATCAAACATTTATTATAATATAGTTTAATATAGTTTAATTTTATCTCAAAAAATACTTTTTGTCCTGATTTATGCTTTTGAGTAGTGTATGTAGAGGTTATTGCACAATAATGCAAAATAAAGTCTTACTCTTGTATATTGTATGGGGGGTGGACATGTGGGGGGTGGGTGTATGCAGGAGGTAGGTGTGCATGTGTGTGGTGGGCTGTCCATGCATTAGGTCCTGGGAGCTGGCTGGGGGTGGGAGACGGGATGGGGGGGCGGGCAAGGGGTGCGTGCTGCAGAACTTACCCAAGCGGTGCAGGTGCAGTCTGCCACCACCCATCCAGCCTGTGGCTGGCTCAGCAGCACTGCCTGGGGCCAAGCCCTGCCTGCTCTTGCCCAGGGCAGCCCACACCGCACTCCCACCCACCCCACCTCCAGCCGCAGCTGGCACATACAACAGTGGGCTGTTCCCCATGCACCTGCAGTCACCTGGGTACTGCTTAGCTCCCCCACCCCTGCCTCCAGCATCTCTTCCTCCTCCTGCCGTGCTGCACCATTCTGCGGATGTGCACCAGGAAGCAGATGCTGAGCCAGGCAGGGTGGGGGAAGCTGCAGCCGGGTGGCTCATGCCCCAGTGTGTGGGGTTCCAGCTCCTGGCCCCCTTCCACCCACTCAGCTACTCACCTGGTGCAATGAAGGCATGTGCAAAGGGGTAGGAGCCAACTGGTTGCAGCTTCCCCACTGCCTGGCTTGGCTTCTGCTGCCCATCACACTTTGCCATGACTTCCCCTCACTGCCTGCTGCCTGGAGCAGCACAGCATGGGCAGGAGGAGGAGGAGCTGGGGGTGGCACCGAGCAGTACCCAGGTGGCAGTAGCCACACTAGGAACAGCCCTGCCAAGAAGTTGTATGTACTGGCCAGGGCTGTGGCCAGGGCCAGGGTTGGGGCTGGGGCTGGGACAGGTGGGAGTGTGGTGTGGGCTGCCCCAGGGTAAAAGCAGGCGGGGCTCTGCTCCATTTGGAGTATTGCGGACTAGGTACCAGCAGTTGGCAAGCCATATGCACCTGTGAGCTGTATTTTGCTCACCCCTGGAATAAGCATTCCCCTTGCTATGTTGGGGAGCTTTTTAGGAAATGTACCTATTTTCAACTGCTCTCCAAACTCCAAAGGCATGGGTTTGATTTGCCCACTTGGCAAACAAAAGGACCCTGCAGGATGGTGCCTTGGAGTGAGAGCCCAACCAACCCCAAACCTGTGCTCAGCCTCAGAATCTGGTCTGATGATGGGCCTCTCTACTTCAGTCATGGTGGCTATGGCTTTCACTGAAAACTGCGACATACATATATAGGAAAAGCCTTATATATGAGCACAGTGCAGGGTTATCATTGATTAGCTGCTAGGATGGAGGGTTGACTCCACTGTGTTGACATCAGATTAAAGAAAACTGAAGTCCAGCTATCTACAGTGAACCCATCTATTATGAGATGCTCTGTGGAACGTCCTCCACCATGGGCAGTGTGGCTGAGGTAAACCAATACACCAGCCTTTACCACTTGAACTAAAAGAGTGGTTGCTTTAGCTAGCAGCTCTAGTAAGTTTTTACTTTCTTGTGTGGACCGGCTGCCTGCTGGAAGATAGATAGCTTAGCCCAAACTGATATGAAGCATCTCAAAGCAAAATTAACTAAGCAGATCAATTGCTTTTCATATCTGAATCCATTCAGATAAATCCAATTCTGATCAGGAAATGACACATTCTGTGCAACAGTACATTTAAACGTAAGTTGCAGAAGCTCCAATTGTAATAATATTCATATATACTACCATCCTTCCTTTCAGAGCACCTTCAAGAAATTACTCTTAATTGCACTTTGCTCAGCTGTTACACAGAAACATGTTAAAATGCTTAAAGGCCACATTTTAGAGATAGGTAATTGAAGGTGCAGACAAGCACCGATTGGGATTTTCAAAACTGGTAAAGCTCATTAGTTACCTAACTCCTATCTCTTTGCAGCAGCCTAGTCTTATGACTGGATCACAGCCACATCCTTGGAAATCTTGCCTTTCATTCTGTGTCTATCATGCCAACATAATATTGGTGTCAGGGGAACTGCAGATCATAAGTAATGTGCTGGAGCCCATTTTGAGCACACTTCCTCCATGGGTCCTACACAGGGAGACTAAGCCACGTTCTCAAAGTCACAGAGGATGTCAATGGCAAGACAGGGAACTAATCCTGAGTTTCCCAGGCTCCAGACTAGCATCTTTACCACTGATTCATTCTTCTCCCCTTTGTAAATCTAGTGACCTGGCCAGTGTCCTTAATCCACCAGATCCTCAGAGTTAAATACTGTAAACTAATATCAGTAATGAGGCCAGTAAAAGGATAGTGTGTTGTGCAAATATTAGAAGCTTATATGCTTATTGATATTATGCAATAGGCCTGGAACAGGTGCTTCTTCACTGTCAAGTTTCTTTTATGTAGCTTCAGTGTTGTTGGGAAATTTTGCAATGCTACTGCATCACTTGATTTCAAGAAATGAAGCATCCATTAGGGAAATTCTGCACACCTACAAACTCCAACGGCCTGAGCTAAGGCACATTACTCAAGCACCATGTAGCACTTGCTCATAGGTCAGCAAAGTTTTGTGTCTTTCCTGCTCTTGGAAGCAGATGTAGAAACAGAACTGGTATTTGCATGAAACAACAGACACAGAGTCATCATGATGAGTCCTGATCATCAGAAATAGAAAAGGTGTAGGGCAGAGTCACTAAAACATTGTTGTCTCTTGCTGGATTTACAGCTGCCTATTTAGCATTGTTAGACTAGCATACTGGCAGATAAAAATATGAACTGTACTGGAGCTTGCTGGATTTGGGCCAACAAAACAATAAAGAGTTACCAAGGCAAAGTTCCCCCACAATCAACTTGGGGTAGGGGAAAGCATTGTCTTGTATTTGAGTACCCGCTGGGGCAGGTGTCAGCTCAGCTCTAGTTTTGGTCCCAAGCTTGGGTTTGAACCAGAACTGAGCTGCCACCTGTCCCAGGTGAGAATGGCTCATTTGGCAGTGGAGGAGGCACATGGCTGGGGGAAGCAAAGGGGGAGACTGCAGGGTGTGTGGCAGAACCTGAAGCCTGCCTCCCTGTGCTTGCTCCTCTCACCCCTGCTCCCTCCAACCCACTTCTCCACAGCAGTTGGGGGGCAATGAATGTAAGATGACTTTCCACTAATTAGATTCTATATGTGGAAAATTGGAACAAATTTAGAATTTTTCCATGTGTAGAATATAATTATGGGCGTGTGTGGGGGGGAGAGTCATCTTAAATTTCAGTCATACTGGATTCCAGTTAAATATGATAGTACCTGCTGGGTCATTTATGTTCTAGCATGCTACTGAAAAGAAGTGATTTTTCACTATCTCACGTGGCTTAAGAAAAATGTGATGATGTACCAGTCCAATTTCAAGAGGGTGAGGTCTGATGAATGCATCACAAGAAACCACCATCTGCTTTTTCCTTCCTCTGGACATTTATTTCTTCACATTAACAGAGGTGATTCTGGCTCTGTGGACCACAGAGACAGTGCTCCCATCTAGACGAAGGCCGAGCGGTTTTCCTGGGTTTGGTGGAGAAGCCTACATTGCTGCACTCCCTGCTCCATTCCTATTGCACTTGTGTCAGCCTGGCTGCCTGTCCCACATCTTTTACTCTTACGTTACAGCCACTTTCACAACAAACAACTCCCAAAGGCCTGCGTCTCTCCAACCCTGGCATTGTGCTGTCATTTTTATTAGTGCAAGACAATACTATTCTGGTATTCCCCTTGCATTGGCATAAATAAGGACAAAGGTGTAGGAAAGAGAGAACTAAGCCTGGTGTCCAAGTTGAGAGCTCAGTCTTCCCTACAAGACCCAAAAAGCCATGCAGACTTCCAAGCTCTTTGGGGCTGGTCTATACAACCCTTTTAGGGTTGCCAGCCCTCCAAGATTCCCCTGGAGTCTCGAGGAATTAGATATTAATCTGCAGGAGACTGCTGAGAGTCACCCAGAAGATAAATGATAGGGTGCTCATTAAAATAAATATTAAATGTTGAAATTGGGAGTGCATTTGCACCGTGATCCATAACTGATGTATGCAAGCATGTGGGTACGGCCGCGTTGTATGTTGCAGGCATGTTGGTGTTCTGGAAACCCCCCAGAACAGATTCAAACAGATTTGGCAACCCTAGACCCTATATATCACCACAGCACTGGACACAAAAGAGCTTGACTTAGTAAAGGCCTGTAGGTGCTACCACAGTAGCCCTGTTACATGAAAGGGATAGTTTTAAGATTAGAAGGCTCCAAGTTTTAGGGCACATATTTTTGGCTAGCTGGGAACTCTTTGTTAGTCTATGTAACTGCCCAGCCCCATTATAGGATCAAAATTGTGCAGAGTCTCTTCTCAAGATCCTCTCCACATGCTAATCAGGGACAGAGCTAAAACATCCCGCTCACAGTGGCTTAGCCACAGTGCCCGTGATGTGGAAACAGTCACCTAGTCCAGTAGGAAGCTACAGGACTTGACAAGCTGTTATGTGCTATGGCCTGTTGCAATGTCTCGCTCCACTTTTGGCTCTGTGAGGCTGGCACACGGCCTCCCATTGTGGGCAGTGTGGGCACTGCTTCCTTTCTGTGCTGAAATGGAGTTCTAGGAACTAGTCGGATGTGCCAGGTTCCACCAGGCTGAACACTCGTTCTGTTTTCCATTACATCAATAAAGCAGAACTAAAGACCATTCAGCTGGCATGTTGCAATCCAATGGGCATGTTGAACCCTAAACAGCCTGCTGCTGAGCCAGTATTGGGCTGCCTCTGATGCTAGGAAATTCTCATAGCTCCATCTCGGGGAGCAAAGGGGATGCTGCAGGAAAGGGCTGCTTGAGCAGCTGCAGCACTGGAACAGAAGTCACACTCCCCTGCCCGTGAAGAGGCAGAGAGGCAAAATGTTGTTTGCCTAGGGAGGCAAAAATCCTTGCACCAGCCCTTACCCCAATAAAAGGAAGGATACGAAGGCAAGCACTGCAGAGCAGCAGTCAAGAAGAAGACCCCCTCTGCTGTTTACAGTGGATTAAGCGTAACCTTCAGAGATTGGCTCCATTTTAACCAAAATAGCTCTATGGATTTCCTTTAACCCAAGACCTCTGTGCTCTCTCTCTTACCAGAAGTAACGGGGTTAATGCAGGGATTCTGGGTTAAATACGCTAGCCTGGGTTATGCCTGGACCACACTAGATAACCATAGTGGCACTTTGTGACCTTTATTTCTCAGCATGTCTGAATTAATCCAGTTGTCCTTGGCTGAGAAATCAGGGGGGAGAATCTTGCAGAAATGGATACTTTTTCAAGATGTTCAGCTTCAGATTGCAGGACATACAAGGTTGATTTTTTCTGAGGTATTCTAGACTTCCCTTGTCAGTCTAAAGTGGGAATGCAAATAAAAAAACTGCTCACTTGACATAAGAGTTTGTGCATGCAGAGTGCAGAGTCTCTCCACTCTGCCTAGCTTTCCTAAAAAGTACATATGCATGAGGAGCGTACCTGGAACATACTGCATGCTGCAAATATGAGTTCTAATTAACAACTGCAAGGATTGCTCAGCTTTGCAGAAGGCCTAGTTATTCCTGTCCTCCTGATTTGCTCTTCCTTTCCTGCTTTGGTTTTTACCCTTGAACTGCAAGACTCTGTCCCTGAGTTCTGTAAGTGTCTATCTGGCATGTTACCCCAGAGCAGGGGTGGGCAAATGTTTGGGCTGGAGGGCCACTTAAGGAGTTTCAGTGAGTTGTTGTGGGCCAGTGGGGTGGGTGCTACCCTGGCTGGCACAGTGCAGGATGGGGGAGGAGGTGCTGACCCACTTCAGCATGTGGAGGCATGGGGCCAATTGGTCCTATCTGGCTTCAGGGTGTCTGCCCCACACCCACTCCCAGAGGCACCGGATGAAGCAGG
>NW_017728940.1:7294688-7308589 GCF_001723895.1 Crocodylus porosus | reverse complement strand
GTGGGATGTCCATGGAGACCAGCCCAGGACCCCCATGGTCCAGGCACATTCAGCCAGGCAGCTGGGATGGGGCTGTGGGCAGGCGGTGAGCAGTATCCAGGATCAGGATGGGTGGGTAGGACCAGAACCAGGGTTGTGATTGTGGGGTGGTATCAGCATGGGGCTGGGGCCCGGGACAGAGCCGTGTACATCTGTGCAATGGGTGCTGGGTCCATGGGCAGGAACATGCAGGGAACACATTGTGGTTCTGTCCTGGGCTCTGGCCTCTCACTGTCACTGCCCCACAAGCCTGGCCCCGACCCTGCCCCTGCCCCTGCCCAGCCATCCCACTCATAGGTACTACGGCTGTGCGAAGCTTCACCAACTGTGTCGTTTCGATCCTGTTTTAACTCTTTTTGAGTTAAAAAACAGCAAAACTGAACCAAAATGAAGGGCTTGGAAACAGCCTTGAAACAAAAGGCAGCGGAGAGCCAGGGCTGTGCTCCCAGCAGCTCTGCAGCCCCATGTGGCTCAGCCCCGTGGGGAGTGCAGCCCTGGCTCTCCCTGCCTCCTTGGATCAACTCTGGTGTGGGGCCTGAAGCAAATTAGCTTATTCAAGGACCCGCTGCTGCCCTGATCCCAAGGTGGTGGCAGGTCCCCACATAAGCTAATTTTCCCTGGGGCCCTGCATCAGAGCCAACTGGAGGAGAGTGCAGAGCCCAGGGAAAATCAGCTCGTGTGGAGACCTGCCCCCACCCCGGGATCGGGGCAGCGGTGGGTCCCCGCATGATCTGATATACCCCGGGCCATGCACTGGAGCTGGCCCAAGGAGGCTGTGGGGCCTGATGCAAATGAGCTTGTGCGGGGACCTGCCCCCGCCTCGGGATCTGGGCAGATGTGTGTCCCCGCATGAGCTGATATGCCCCGGGCCCTGTAATGGAGCCAGCCTGAGGAGGGTGCAGGGTCTGGTGCAAATCAGCTCATGCAGGGACCTACCTGCACCCCAGGAACCAGGTGGCAGCAGGTCCCTGCACAAGCTGATATGCCCTGGGCCCAATACCAGAGGCAGCCCGAGGAGGGTGTGGGGCCTGGTGTAAATCAGCTCTTGCAGGGATCTGCCCCCGCCCTGATCCCGAGGTGAAGGCAGGTTCCCGCACAAGCTAATATACCCTGGGCCCCGTACCGGAGCCGGCCCGAGGAGGGTGTGGGGCCCAGGGCTAATCAGCTTACATGGGGACTCATCCCTGCCCCAATCCTGTGGTGGGGGCAGGTCCCTGCATGAGCTCATTTGCCTCGGGTCCACCTGCCACTGGCCCCAGGCAGCAGCATTGGCCCTCCTGGCACTGGCTATGGGCGAAATGTCGAAACAGCATCAAAACAGCTCAGCAGTTTCAATGAAACAAGACAGAACAGTGCTTTTGAAGCAAAACAAAACTTGAAACAAAACACCCTTCCATTGAAGCATCAAAATGAATGTTCAAGAGGAACGATGCTGTTTCGCACAGCCCTAGTACGTACTGGTCCCTGCCTGCCCGCAGTCCTATCCCATTCACCTGGCTGAGCACACCCTGCCTGTACAGGTCCCAGGCCAGTCTCCATGTAAACCCCACCCGCTTGCCTGCTTTGTCAGGCACACTGGCAGTGAGTGCAGTGTGGACTGGCAACAGCAGCCAGGCAAAGTGAGCTGCCATCAAGTGACTGCCAGGGAGCTGAATCTGGCCATCACACCACTCGTGCCCTACTGCATGCCCGGGGGTGGCAGGACCTGCTGCACGCACCATGGCCCAGGCTACCCCTTGCACCTGGGCCAGGCAGGGCTGAGGGACTTGGAAAAATTCCCTTGATGGGATGGATCTGGCCCGTGGGCTGTATTTCCTCCCCCACCCTAGAACCTTCTTATTCTCCTAAGGAGCTGCCTTAAATGCAACAAACTTAAATCATTTCTTTTCATGCCCAGGAGCTCTCCCCAAAGCAAGAGGGAGAGGGAACATTTATAGAGAATGAACCTGCCCCAGACCTTGAAGAAACAGAAGGGTGGGTTTCTTGGAGGAGCTTGTAGTCAATGAATTGGACTTGAGACTCAGAAGCTTCCCTGATTGCTTGGCCCTAATTATGAAGACTGATAGTCAGAAGCCAGATCCTGTCTGTGTCAAACCCTCCTGTACCCTTATGCAATGAGAGCTTGCTCATTGCATAAGGCTCTGATCATCCCACAGCTTAAAAACTATGCAGGTTTATTTTTTCTGGGTTTCCTTGTACAAAAAGCAACTACACTTCTGCCAGAATATTTTTGCTCAACAGCCAGAAACCAACAAAACAAGAAAGAACAAAAGTCAAGTGGCCCTGAAAGAGCGTGTGTGTGTGTGTGTGTGTGTGTGTGTGTGTGTGTGTGAGTGTGAGAGAGAGCTGGTGGGGGGGAGCACTCCCCTCCATGATATGACATTTCAAGACACAAAACACAGCAACACGCAAACCACATACCCTTCAGCTGGCATTGGACCTTTTTATCAGTTAAATATTTTATTTGTGAAAAATAAAGCATTATATTTACTGCAACTATTTGCAAAGTCATTGTGAATTCAGCAAAGAATGTCCTGGGCGATATAATGCAGTAATGGAGCCCAATTTACACAGGAGAATGAAGACCTGAGATACTAGAGCTACCATTTGCATGAGACACCAGGGAGGTATTTCTGACTGGAAATTCTGGTTTTCAGATAAAATTCTTTTGTTGAGTTTCTGTTTTGGAACAAAAAGTTGACATTTTGTGGACAGCAGATACTTTTTTTTCTGTAAAATCTGGTTTGATCAAAAACTTAACTGCAATTGAAAAGCAATTTAGCTGGAAATCTTCGAGTGGCCCTATGGTGCAGCACTTACTCAATCATGAACTCAATGGGGTGACTCATGCCAGTGTTACTAACCCGGTCCTGAACAAGGAAGCCTGTGGCGAGCCGGCATCCAGTACTCCTGTAGGTGAGGCTGCATTTCTGAAATTGTTTTGTCTGATTATTGTGGACAGAGAGTCATGAATAACAGATTTTCTTTTTCACCAAAACAAATTTAAAAAAGATCTCAGATCAACCCATGAAAAAATATTTCCGAAAACCTTTGGTGAAACAGAAGTAGAAAGAAATGTTATTTCCCCTTGAGCAATATACTTCATTCAACCCTAAATTAATTGCTTTAATTTTGATGGGTTTTTTAAATCTTTTTTTCTAAAATAGCAAATTAATTTAGATACAACATTGTTTCAAGTAAAAAAAAACAACCCCAAAATATTATGTTCTGACTTTTTTAAAATAAAAGATTACAAGAAATGTGGTATCTTTTTTATTTTTTTTAAATTAACATTAATTCACTAGATGTTTTGGTTGACCCTGATATGTGAGCAATCAGTCAAAAAGAAAAAGAAAAAAAGAATAGGATTTCTGCTGGTGGCAACTATGGATTGCAACAGTAATGTAATTATTACTCCATGGCCTGACTAGCCCCAGGACTTGTAAGAAGCATGCGAGGGTGCTACGGACAATGGGAATTTATTCTTTGCTATCTCATCTCACCTATTCAATTGGGGTGTCACCCTTTTAGAAGGGTGGGTGTGACAATTATAGACTTCTGGGGTAAAAGGTCCCCCAAGAAGATATGGTGCTATTGTGAAGGCCACATCCCAGGCTGGGAGGGCAGAGCAGTCACTTTGCATTAGGTCACTAAGTGTTCACAGAGCCCACTGGCAGATCCTGGGGAAACAGCACTCTTATTTCTTTTTTTAAGCAAATGTAGATGGGAGGCATTAGCATGTTGTCTTAACTCAATTAGAGAAACAAGCTGACAAATGACAAGCCCAAGTGCAGCTACAGAGCACATGCAAATGAGGAGAATCAATATTCAAATGTGCAGCACACACAAAGCTGAAGGGGAATTTCCAAAAATACCATCTTCCCAGGGAAATGCTTCATGTCCTTTGGATTTGGGGATCTGTCTTTCTGACAGGAAACCCATGGGCAGAGCCACCTGCCAGTCAGTCCTCCCTGCCCAGAGACTAGTTTCTGCATCTCTCATTAACTTCAGCGTCCAGGGATTATATCCAAGTGGCACCAGTAGCTTCCATTACATACTTTGCTGAGAGTAAGAGTAAGGAGATTAGTGTACACCAAATTGAAGCAACCAGGAACAGGCCTAGTGCATACAGGCATGAGGCATGCTTCTCCCAAAATGGTACTGTTGATGCACCTTGTTGTTCTTGACCTTCATCTCCATTGCCATTCCAGACCTGAATTCCCTTCCGCTGCTGACAACAGATCTCAGTCCTGACCCACAGCCTCATAAGTTCTTCATACACAGGTGCATCTACATGTGCACCGGACTGCACAGTTGTTACTGTGCAGACTTTTAGTACTTGCTTAAGCAACTGGTGTTACTGAGCAGTCCCATCGCCGCACAGTTCTTTTTAGCTGCTACTGTGCAGTAGTGTTGCTGTCACAGTTTGTGCCTAGCGATGCTACAACGCTGTAGCAATAAGCTAAGGTGCAGTAGCTTGTTGCTATGGTGATGTAGAGTCTTGTGTAGATGCAGCCAGTCTTGCCAAAGCCCTTAATCTTGTTCTACCTGAGGTCTGGGTTTCACCCAGCACCACTGATGGTGTCCTTCAGTCCCAAACCAGTACCTCCGTGTTATCCTGGCTCTGCTTGTTCATGTTACTCAGTCTTGACTCCCAGATTTCCTGATGTCCCAGATCTAGGCTCTTCACACACAACTCAGCCAATGCAGCTCCTTCTGTACCTACAGCCTCCTCACCTTTGCCACAGGGCCACCCAGAGGGTTTATGGGGCCTGGGGCACGTGTGATGTTGAGGGCCCTACCACTGCTCCCTCCCTACAAGGACCACTGTGTGTGTGTGTGTACAAAGCTGGGGGACCACGTGTGAGAATTCTTGCATACATGTATCACATGTGAGAAGTCTCACATGTGGCTCGTCCTTCCCTTGTCCTGGGAAGTGGGAACAAGTGGGCTTTCCCCAGCAAGGAGGGCTAGGCAGAGAGAATTTAACTTAAGTTACTAACGCAAAATGACATTAACACTTTGCAAGTGAAACATTTATTGACCTTACGCTACAAAGCTAGGAACTTAAGAACAAAATGAGAAGAGGAAAGTTTAAGTAAAGTATTTCTTTCCTGCCTTGATGGATGCAAAGTCATCAGTTACATCATTATAATTTACTTGCTTTGCAAGTGCATTCTCCACTGAGAGCATGATCAAGTGGTTCAGCCTACCCTCCCCGATTGCTGACCACAGGTAGTTCTTAATAATCTTAAGCTAACCAAAAGTGCATTCCCTGGATACAACAGAGACTGGCAAGGCAACGAGCATTCTTGAGCAAATGCATATCTGAGGGAACACAGACCCTACACCTTTGCCATGAATCCGGTTGAGAAACTCAAGTGCAGTGCCCGTGGCTCCTCCAGAGGTGCACAAATTTGAGTCTTCCTGATTTTGTAAAACGGGCAAAGTCCTTCTTGCAACTCATCCTTGTGCACATCTCATGGGTATGTGGTGGACAGGGATGCCACAAACTTTGCAATTTCTTTATCCTCTGCAACAGCTGGTGGGCCAAGTATGGGTGAGGACAAGCTTGAGAGTTTCCCCATGGTCTCAGCTAGGCTTCAGAGATCTAAGAGAAGCATATGCATGGCTGTGATGAACACTTCAACCCTGAATTTATCTTCGGGGGGGAGATTGTGTGTTCTGTATTGGCTGGCTCATCGTGGAAACGCTTTGTCATTCGGGCTCTTCTGTGTGTTCACTTGCATTTGGTGGTGATACCGAGCCCCTCAACAATGACCTTATCTTCTGTGAGAGGACCTGGCCAGGAATCAATCAACCGCTGAATTTCTTCCAGGAGGCTCTTGACATGTTGCACCCCTTCTTCCATGGTGAGCTGGGATCCTTGGATGAGCTTGCTTCAGATATTGTTGGATTGCAATATCTTGTACCACACTGTAGTCAGAAAGATGGACTCAAAGGATTGCATCCACTGAATCAGACTTGAAACATCAGCCTGGGTTTCTGCTGTCAAGTCCAATTCTTCCTCAATTTTGAAGAGAGAATCCAGCATCCCTTTAGGATTTTTCATGAGGGGGTGAACAGCATTGATTCTTGAGCTCCATCTGGTTGTTGACACGGAGTGAAGAGAGAGTCCTGCAGTTTCCTGAAGAATTTTCCATCTTGCAGGACTGCAAGAAAATGCAGCGTACAGCTTCTGTACATTTCCAAAATATGTTTTCACTTCAGGGCTCTTCTCTATGGCATGGATACCACATATGTTTAGAGAGTGTGCACTGCAGGGTGAAAACAATGCCTGAGGATTTTCATCCTGTACCCTAGTTTTCACACCCTGGTATTTCCCAGACTATGTCAAGCATTGTTGTACCCTTGGCCTCTACATTTCTGCAACTCTACCTTACACTCCACCAGTACTTTCTTTATCTGCTCCACAATGTCTACTCCTTCCTTTTTATTGCAGTCCACCATTTTCAGAAATTGTTTCTGCACATCCCATTTTCCATCTTTTTCATGTACATATCTCATGATAAATACCAACTGCTCAGTATGTGAGACAGCAAGCGTTCCATCTATGATGATTCCATAGTAGCGAGCATTCTCACCTCCTCAAGAACTGTATTTAGTACTTTCTTGGTGCACACCTCCAAATACTCGTTCTGACTATGCCAGGACACGTAGTGTGTTTGCATTCTTTCCCAGACGTTTGATGCTCCATACCAGTTTCAAGGTGGCAGCGATCCTCAGAATGGCAAATTTTGCTCTGGCAGAAGCAGGGTAATGTCAACCAGACCTTGCAACACTTAACGCCACTTTTCTTTCTCTGAATGTATACCCTTTTTGAGAGCATCGTCGATGGCTCCTTTTCCACTAAGAGCATTTGCAAGATCTTTCCACTCTAAATAATGTTGAAGATGACCAGAATTGGCCTTGTGACTCTTCACTTTGTCATACAGTTTCCTCCAGTTACCATTCACACCCCCCTGACAGAATCTGGAATGGTACGTGGCTTGATTTTTGTTCTGATCTCAGAAGAGACAGCATGGAAAGCAAAACAGGCCAGCTGCCTTGTGGCTCTAAGTGAGCCAGTCCCCTTTCTAACTCTTCTCATTGAACAGTCTTGCAGAAAACAGATGTGGGGAATGACCATTTAGTGGAATCACATGGGAAACTTGCAGGTTTGGGTGGTGGGCCCTTGGACACAATTAGATCCCTTGGCAACCAACTGAGATGCCCCCAGGTGGCTGGGTCATTAGAGAACATTTCCTGGTGAAGCTTAGGTGCAGATCCGGAAACCAGATCAATCGTTGCTTTTGTCTCTTTTGATGCTACGCCTTCTTCACCTTGCACCACCAAACCTGACTCGTTTTCACATTCTCCTGCTACATCACTGCTTGCTTCCTTTGTGACGTTTTCATGATCAGAATATTTTTCATCTCCTGCTAGTCTTGTGCCACCTGCGTCACCTGTTCCACTTCCAACTTCCTTATTTCCTTTCACCAGCCATCCAAACTTATCTATTGTCTGCCTTTTCTTTTCATCCTGAGCTTTTTTCTCCTTTCTTTTCGATGCCCCTGATTGATAGGTGCACTTCAGTTTTTCTTACATGGGGATGAAGGGATAGGAATAGGGTTATCCTTCTCCTGAGCACGTCCAAATTCCAAACCCCTTCTGGCAGAGCTTCTCTCTCCTACCAGTTTCCTGGGGCCTGGCTCAGTCTCACAGGTCTTCTGGTTGTGGCCTGCTGGCTGGCCTCCTCCCCGACTCAGGAAGGAAGGGTTCCTCCCTTAAGGCCTGGCCTCACCCCATTCCGGCCTTTTCCCCATGGTAACTGCCACAGAAAATTACTCTCCAGTGGGACCTTGCCTGGAAATCTTAGCTGGTGCCCATGTAACCCCCATAAGCTGGGTTGTACTCAGTTCAAGCTTGTGGGTATGGGAGAGGATAAGCAGGCCCTGCCCCTGTTTAAAGAAAAAGAAAGTAACTGCAGAGAGAGTAGGCAGAGGAAGGAAAACTGTCTTTGTGCTGTTGCTGGAGAATAATCATGTATATTTAGCCTTTAACCCCTTGACTGAGGGCATTGTGAGACTGTTTATACTCTTATGGGCCTTAGTAAGCAACAGCTGCTGTTTGAAAGACCAGAAGTCATCTTGGCAATACTGAAAGCAAGATTTGCAATTTGGAGCACAGGCTTCTTCAATCAAGAAGGACTTTAATATTTCCCCCCCAGGAGTTATATGCACCCTTTGCATTTAAGTACTTTTTGAAGTGAGGAGATATGGGAACCTGAATATGTGTTATGTCTAATGTTGTTATTTTCCTTGGCAAATACAAAGAAAACAATATATGTCATTGTAATTATTATATTCTTGTAAATTCATTTCTGACTTTGGCCCTTAAGGGCTCACAGTCACGACTTGAACTCTTTCCGCTGGAGGTCTTTCTGTGACAGCAGGCCGGCTCTGCCACCGATCTCTCCTTAAACCCTTCCTGTTCCTTCTCTCCTCGCAACAGACTCTGTAACTAGGGCTACTTGGCCTCAGCCCTAGGCTAAGCCAATCATAAGCCTGCCTGATCAATCTTGTCTCTATTGCTGCCCAGACGTAATGAAAGATGTTACCTTACCGTGCTTGGCCTAGACCTCCCCCTTGGACATCAACGCAACAATCACTTAAGCCTCAAATTAGCATTCACACATAACTCTGTATAATATTTAATTCATGGTCGGGGATGGGTCCCATAATGTCACAATTATATATTGAGAGTGATTCAGTGTCATCTTACACTTTAATACACCAATTTCCTCTTTTTTATGAAAACAAAATACCACGAACTCCAGTGAGTGTTGTCACAGGGCAAGGGCTGGCGGTACACACAGGAGCTGAGGCATGGGGCCCTTGCTTTGAAGGGCCCGGGGCAAATTGCCCCCCCGCTCCTGGACAGCCCTGCTTTGCCATTCTGGACTGCTGCACACATATCTGTTTATAAAGAAGCCAATTCCTTGTTTACTTTGATTTCTTATAAGTGCTAATTAATGTGGCCCTGTTTGATAGCAAAGGAGACACTAACATGCATACAGCCAGTCTGGGTTCTCACTTCCCCAGTGGTCTGAGGCTGTTATCTTATCTCCTGTCCTATTCTAAGAATGTGCTGAAATGCAGAGCCTGAAAAATACCCACACACTGTACTAAAAACAGCAAAAGAGATAATGAAGTCGGGGAGAAAATGTTCCATTCCCAGGGGCTGTCTGTCTTCCAGGCACAGGGTGTGTGCAGGGGAGGGGCGGAGGGGGAGGTAAGTGGCATTCACATGTGTTTGGGCTTCACATTAAAGAGCATAAAGCCAGTCTGGAGCCTGCTCAAAAGATCACTGATGCTTCCAATGGGACCCTACCCCTGGAGATCAGGGTCTGGGCCACTGATTTATAATCCTATCATCATTCCCTTTTACCCTACACTTCCACTTGAAAAAATATTCTAGCGCCCCTCACCCCTGACTCACTTGGTGGGTATGCATAGTGGGCGGTGTGACCAACCACTAGTAAGGTTATTTCTCAATTGACCGGACAGGATAAACAAACTGAGAACCATTTATTCAGGGAGTGTTGGGACCAGGCCATCTGTCCCAGCTCTGTAGACTGCACCGCTTCAGTCATTCTGAAAACAAAGTTTGGCTGCTTTACCCCAGGCACATCAGCCAGCGTTTTGTCACTTGCAGGTAGCTCATCTGCTCGGTGTGTTCTCAGGGTAGGAGACAATATTCTGGGTTCAGTTTCCTTCTCTGATATAGACTCCCTGTGTGACCAGTAGTGGTCAAGAATTTAAAAAAGATGGTTTACATAGCATTAGGGCCTGACCCTATGCCCACTGAAATCAACAGGCATTTGTTACACACTTCACTGGGAAAGGATTGTGCCCAAAAGGTTCAGCATCAATTAAAGTCAGGTCACAAGGTATATGGGGTTGCAGGTGCCAGAGCCAATCCTGTGTCACACACAAAGCAAGGATGCGACTGATTTAAATGATACTTAAGTGTGTAACTCACAGTTGAGTGCAAACCTTCAGGGGTAGATACCCTAAGCCAAATCACAGGCAAATACAGTCAGTCCGGTATCAGAAGTGGGACTGACAATCAATTTTGGCCACGAGAGCCAGCAGAACACACCTCAGCATTGCACTTTGACACTGACAGGTGAAGAGTGAGCTCCAGCCAGCTCAGTGGGCAACCTCTTGCACAAGACCTTCGGACTCCCCGGCTGCTGGCTGTTCCTCCTGGAGGTTTGACAGCCAGCGCAGTTCACACCCTTGGCTAAACATAGCACTTGCTAAACAGTCATGTGCAGTTTGGTGTCAGGCGTGGACACAGCTTGATCCTATTTACATGTACAGAGCATTGGCTAGCTATCTTCCTTGTCAAATGTCTCCTGGTTCAAACTTTGCCTGTGACATGGCTCACCACACACACCCACGTTACACAGGAGGGCAGGGGACACACACTCAGAATTGGGATCCCTTTGTCCGCAGATCACCCAGTGTCCACTGCAGGCCAGAGTCCCCTCCCACTTGTGGTAATACAACTGCTTTGGCCCAAATCCTACTCTCTTTTACAGAAATGCAATCCAGAATAGTGCCATGATTTACAGTGGAGTGACCCCAGATCTCCTTCTGGCATTAAAGAGCCATGGGAACAAGGCCAGAACACAGACCCTACAAACCAGAGCCATGGAGTGGGGCCCCTCTTGAACACTCTCCTTCTGGCCCATTACACTTCTCCTCTTACTCATACAATAGCCTTATCTTCAAGGCCAATTGTGTTTATAGTCATGTCTGCCCTATAACTTGGGGGATGGTGGGCGGGGGGGGGAGGAGCAAGACATTCTCTTGTGACATAGGAGATGTGAGGTCAAACCCCTTGAGATTTAGCAGGTCTAAATCCCAAGTCTCCCATATCCTAGGAAACTATTTTAACTATTAGGCTACTGATAGAGCCAGATACTCCTGCTGGTCTCTATATGGATATGTGGTTGCTCAGGTTAAAAGTATTTTGAAGATTTATGTTCCTGATGTAATCAGAAGGAATCAGGATTTGTGAGCAGACAGAAGGATCTGAGCACAAGTTACAATTCCCCCCAGAGCAAGTAAAGAGTCAGTCACATAAACGAGGATGGAGGTGTGTAGGAGCTGCCCATTGCAACGAATGGGAGAGCTGTGTGCACTGTAAAGCAAAGCAGAATTTCCCCCTGGGGGCACACGAGCTGCATGCTTGTGCACACAGAGGGTACAGGAGAACTATGCATCAACACAGGCAAAGCGGAGAGTCCCCTGACACAGGTTGTCTACATCAGGACTTTGACAGCAGCTTCGTATTAGACATCTGGTGGATAAATTAGATGCAACTTTTTGCTTCTAGCTTCTGAAAGTGGAACTGTCCAATCTATAAAGTAATTCTGAGACTAGGATTTTTAGCTGTTAGCCAGGGCTTCCTTTTGGGAAGAGCTACAAATGTTTCCAGTTCCTCCTGTTTGCACCTTGTCCTGGCATTAACACTGTAGCAAATGGGGGAACAGCATTTCTTGGCAGAGTGGTGCTGCCCATCCTCCATCCTCCTCACACTTCCCTCTTGACTGAGCACAAGGCAGTACCCATGGAGTGCTCCTTCTGTCACAGCTCAGTGTCTGTGCCTGTCTTGCTGTCTGCAGCACACTCTGACTTGCTGTACCTTTCCAGATAACATCTCTGGTTGCTACTAACCAGGGCTGAATTGGAGAAACCTGGGGGCCCCGTATCCTACCTCCAGTCACAACGGCCTCCAGGCGTTTTAAAGGGACTCGAGTAAGCTAAAAAGCACACAGTGTGCTTTGTAATTAGACTGTCTTGTTACAGTTACAACAGGATCTTTTTGTTCTCAGTTCTATGGTTTCTATTTTTGCTCTTTGCTGGCCTGAGAAGTTAAAGGTAAAATCCAAAGATATTTAAAAACATGCAAAACTGGGATCTATTTGCTCTTGCAAAATCAAGCCTTGTCCAGGCTTTTATAGGGAACTTTTGAGTTGAGGCTGAATGTGGATTGCAAGGGTCAAAGGGCAGCTCCGCTCAAAGAAATCACTGGGCGTGTTGACACGAGATGCTTTACTGTGCAGTAGACTAATCTACTGCACAATTAGCTACCACCTGTAAATATGAGCAAATAGCTATAGTAAACTAGGGAAATAGTTAAATAGTAATAGTAAACTCACTGGGCAGTAAATACATTCCAGGGAGTAAATCTGGCATTCTCCTTGCCCGGCTGGGGGCTGGCTGGATGAGACCTGCCCCATAAGTGGGACAGCTTCTGGCCAGTCCCTGGCTCCTTGGGGAAATGTCTGCCCAGCCTGTGGCTGGCTGGGAGCTGCCCCATAAGCAGGACATTTCCTGGCCATCCCCCAGCTGCACAGGGAATCCCCACTGGGTATCTTACTGCACAATAAGCGGTTTTTATGCTGGCATCAACACATGCAGGCATTACAGCACAGTAACACTGTGTGTTGACTGCCTTGGGACTAAAGATAATCCCAAATCAGTCCACATACACAGGGTTACTGTACAATAAGGCATCTACACATGCCTTACTGCGCAGTAACTACTCGGGCATAAATTTGCTACCTGCATCATGTAAGTAGCAAATTTACACCCATGTTGGTATAAGTTGTCAGGGTTACTGTGCAGTAATTTAAGTTACTGCACATTAACTGTGCATGTGTAGATGTGCCCACTGTGTAGCAGCAGCCCTGTCTTGCTGGTTTACCTTTCTGCAGGTTCAGAGCAAGAGCTTGCAGTTTCACTTACTAAAAGAAAATTTCTGACTCCTTGTGCCCATGGAGTTGCAATGCTATGAATTCCTGGGAAATTCTTAGTGCTAGGGAAAAGTCAAGAAGAGGTGTACAGGCATCCCAGCCACCTAGCTGGAGGGCTACACTCTTCCAAGAAGAGTGGTTGCTCCTTAAGGAGACAATCCTCCAAGCCCAAAGGGAGATAATCCCAACATGGATCAAAGGGGGCAGGAGGGCGCAAAAGCCCCCATGGCTCACCAAAAGCATCCAGGAGTGTCTCCTAGGTAGAAGGGAGGCATACACCTAATGGAAGGGAGGAGCCATAACCAGGGAAGACTATAACGCAGTTGCTCGGGGCTGCAGGGAGGCAGTCAGGAAGGCCAAGGTGGAGATGGAACTAGCTTCCTAGATCAAAGACAACAAGAAGTCCTTTTTTAAATACACAGGGGGCAAAAAGAAGGTACTGGGTAATGTGGGGCCCCTGCAGGACACGCTAGGAAACTTGGTCGTCACACCAGATGACAAACCTAATATATTTAACGACTTCTTTGCCTCCATTTTCCTAAGCAGGGACCGGAACAGCCACCCCCCCTCTGGACCCCCCTCAGACCCCAGGGGAGGCGCACCTAGGCCAAGGGTTAGTGAGGAACTAGTTAGGGAACGTATGGAGGGACTGGATGTATTCAAATCAGCTGGTCTGGATGATCTCCACCCCAGAGTGCTGAAGGAATTAGCTGACGTCATTGCGGGACCCTTGGCACGGCTGTATGAGGTGCTCTGGTGTGGTGCCAGAGGACTGGAAGAGGGCCAATATGGTTCCCATTTTCAAAAAAGGGAGAAAGGAGGACCCGGGGAACTACAGGCCAGTTAGTTTTACCTCAATCCTGGGCAAGCTTTTGAGAGAATTATCCTGGCACATGTCTACGAGGGGCCAGCAGGGGAGATCATGCTTAGGGGCAACCAACACGGGTTCATTAGCGGCAGGTCCTGTCAGATCAACCTGGTGGCCTTCTACGACCAGGTCACCAAATCCTTAGATGCAGGGGTAGCAGTG
>NW_017728940.1:7289483-7294108 GCF_001723895.1 Crocodylus porosus | reverse complement strand
GGTCTGGAACCAGCTTCCAAGGGAAGTGGTGCAGGCTCCTACCCTGGGGGTCTTTAAGAGGAGGCTGGATGAACACCTTGCTGGGGTCGTTTGACCCCAGTACTCTTTCCTGCCATGGCAGTGGGTCGGACTTGATGATCTGCTCAGGTCCCTTTTGACCCTACAAACTATGAAACTATGAAACTGTTGCTGCACAGATAAACTCTCCAACCAGGGGGTGAAAGAGGGCTGCTCCTTGGTTCCCCCCACTCCCCAAGGCAGCCCAGTGATTGACAGCTTGCTCTCTTCCCTGCCAAGGAAAGGGCCAATCTGTCAATGGGAAGTTGGCAGCTGCAACAGTCCCAGAGAATCCCAGTTGAGCAGATCCAGGATCTTCTCGGATCGTGAAAGGAGCAGCAGGAATCAGTGCTGCCACCTGAGTATCCCTGAAGTTTCCTGGAGCTGGTTAAACAGCTGCAAAAGCAGAGTCCCCCAGGGCTCTCTGATTCCTTTTCACTGGGTGGGCTGTGAGTGTGTGTGTGGGGGGGAACTGTGGGATATGGAGGCAGGGTCCGAGAGACTCCTCTTGCACCAAGTGCAACTGAACCAACATTGCACGTGGTGCTAGAAAACAGTGACACTGTGGCTCAGAGAGCTGACAGTTTGTGGCAGAATCACTAGGTTTTTCTGTCACAAGCTGCTTGAATGCCAGGTAAAAGGTAATTTTCCCAAAACAAATGTAATTCCTTACCCTGTGTTTCCAGTAAGCCCTGCTAAGTCAATATAATTAGAGGAGAGGGCCAAGTTTATATTCTCGCAGAGAGGACAACAATATGATTTGACCTATGCTCCAGTAGAGGGGTTTGTACTGTTGATTGAGGACAAGTCAGACCAAAGACAGCTTTTTTTGGCTTGCTTTTGATATTCCTCTCCAGCTTGAGTATTTCATTCGACTGAGAATCAGAAAATACACCACGGCCAAGTGCAACAGGTGATTCTGGCAGCCTTGATTTTGGATTGTCCAACTTGAGAAAGCCATTTTAAAGGAAGCTGGTATTCTCCAGTTGGGCAACCCAAAATCAAGGCACCCCAGATTTCTTCTCAGATCTTTCTCGCTAATAGAGCCTCAGCTAACAAAGAGCCAGTAGGCAAGATGGATTGCAAAGGAAGTAGGTTGCAAAAATACCCTTGTTTGCAAACTGTTTATCCAGATTGCATGACAAAGACTTTCCAGTCACTATCCTAATCTTAGAAGTGGGAAGTGGCTGGCTAATGATTTGAAAACCACAAAAATACTACATTTGCCATGTTCTCAAAGTGGCCTGTGAGGATGGGAACAAAACACTTTAATGTAGTGCCTTGAGCTGAGTCCGCTGGGTTTAAACTTCTCACTGGACACAGGGATATACATCAAAGTGCATGGATCAAGCTGCTGCTGGCGGTGCACTTCTTGACCTCTCAGCAGCAGAGTCAAATTTTACTAGATTATGCTCAAATAATATATTCTCCCATCTGCCAACCAATTCTGTTTGCTCCTGCATTTTGAGGATGTGAGACTGCAGGCAGACAGGTGATAGGATGAGGGCTGCTGCTTATTTGCAGATAAACATACATGGTAGGTAAAAATACAGGTTACTGGGCCTGTTGCTGCCTGTTGAGTTGCCCCATTGGTTGGCTGCTGCAATCCCAACTATTCTCAGTTGTGCTCACAATTTTATTGCAAACACTAGCCAATGCCTGTCAGGAATGATGGGAGGACAGGTGGGGGAGGGCGGAGAATGCTGCCACCCTGTGCCCCGTGGTACCACTGCTCGCCTCTGGCCTTGTGCCCCCCTACTTCGTCACCGCTGCCTCCAGGGAGCGGGGGGGGCGGTCAAGGCCTGTGCCAAGACAACCAATTAGAGCACTAATAAAACGCTACAGACAGACTAAGGCTTTTATAATATTAGAATTATGCATACAAATAGAAGGCCATCTATAAAAAAAAATTGTCCCAAAGCAACATACCATAAGAAGTAAAGCAGCCCAGTGGAAAAGAAGCCAACTTCTGAATCTTCATTCCTAGCTGCAGTCATTAGACTGTACTGCCTCTCAAAGCACCAGGCTGTGCTAGTTTGATCTATTCTTGAGCATCATTTAGAATGGACATCAGGGCATCATGGGCAGGTAGCACAGCCACAAGTGTAGGTTGTTTCTGGGGCTGTTGATTGTAGCTGTGTTGGTCTAAGGACATAGGCAGACACAGTTCCTTGGGTAGATGGTAGATGATCTTTTATTAGACCAACTAAATAGTTGGAAAAAGGTTATTTGCAAGCTTTCTGGCACAAACACCCTTCTTCAGGCATTGGGAGACTGCTGCTGTTATGTGTTCTCCAAGGTAGAAAAGAACCTAAAGTATAACAAGAAGTCTGTGAAAATGCAACTAAGTAGAAGTTTGGAAGACAAAGGGTAGAGAAAGCAGGGTGGGGGGAAGGGAGAGAAATGGGTGAAGAAATGCAGGTGGCCAGCTTGAGGCAGGTTGCCAGGTGTATTAGATGTCAGGCAGGTTGTAATATGTCATAAATCCAGTGTCTATATTAAGTCCATAATTTTTTGTATCTAGTATATTTATGAAGTGAAGTTCATAGGCTTGTCTATGGAAGGTGTTTTGTAAGTTCTCTCTGAGGTTTAGAACTGAGAGATCGAAGAGGGAATGATTGACTTGTGATGTGCACCCACAGGTAACTAGATACTTTTGTCTTTGATGGATTTTCAGGGTGTGTTCATTTTGGTATGCAGTTATAGTTTGGTTTCTCCTACATATTTTCCATCAGGACATTTAGTGCACTGGATGAGATATATTACATGTCTGGAGGTGCAGGTGTAAGATCCAGGGATGGTGACGGTTCTGTTCTGGAGTGTAGTTATTGTGGGAGTGGTGGAGATGTGTTAGCAGGTTTTACATTTCTTGTCCTGACATGGTCTGGATCCATTTGGTGTGGTTTGGGTCATAGGGAGTTTGCTTTTGGTGATGAGGGTAGCAAGGTTTGGTGCTTGTAGGATACATGGTTCTGGAAAGATCTGAGTTGTTTCTGGGGCATTGCTCTGTCCAGGACAAAAAGGCTGCTAGGAGTTCCTGTGAGATGAGGTAACCACGCAACATGAGAATACGATGTCTCTGAGTGATACTGCTAGGAGGCAAAGGGGAAAAGTTGTTTGCTCTGCTACCTTCCCATTACACTTGGGGTATATACGGCAGTTGCTGGAGCCCAGCTGTTCCTCTTCAGCTGTCAGCTTCCTTTGACAGCAGCACTTTGCTACTCCAAACCAGTAGTTTTCTTTATACAATACAAACAGTTTTAGCACATCCAAACAGGAAGTGTCTGAACCAACATCTAGAAGTTGAGCCTTCACTACTTTAGCAGTTACCAAATATAACTGTTTCTTATGGGCTGAAGCTTTCAGCCTGAGGGTCCATAATCGTATGGGGAACTCTAGGTAGGTCCAGGTACCTACAGAGCTGATATTTCTCTTGGTGGGAAATTCGTTAAGTTGCTTTGCAGAAACAGTCATTTGGGTATGAGTCTAGCTGCCTGCCCTCCCCCCACCATCACCAGAGATAAATTAATGTCTGAGGGGTGGGGGGAGGAGGGCGGACACAGGAGGTGAAGATCCTAATATCTGGCCTAATTGCACACTCCATAGGCTTCAAGAAAGGCTATGCTCTCCAGCCCTTAGTTATCCTGCTGGGCTCATAAAACAAATTAGACCAGCTTGTAGTGCTGACTTCCATGAACACTTAAGGAATGTTTTGTTGGCCCAAGCTGCAGAGCACCACAGCCTTACCAAGTCCCTGCCTGTGTCTAACAGGCCCCAGCACTACTGAGATGGTGGTGAAAAGCCTGCGGACCTAGCAATATGTTGGCCGGGGACCCCTCATACAAAAGGAGCCCCAACCCAGAGGGGCAGTGTCAACCAGTATTGCTTTCTGGAGATGGTTTGCATCAATCCATATTGTGTGAGCTTGTCATGGAAACCTCAAGGTGTGAATTTCCTTCTAGAAAATAGGATAATCCACAGGGGTACAATACTCAGCATTCTCCAGCGCTCTGTTAAGGATGTCCCACACATCATTATGTTACATTTGATAACTCCCTCCATTGTCAATTCTGTCCTGAAATCTGCTGTCAGGGGCCTGGCTTTGTTTCTGCTAGGCAGGGTTTAGATCCCAAGGGTGCATCCCCATAAACATGCATGTGCATTTTCCTGGGGACAAATAGCAGCGGCATATATGGCATGTGGCAAATTGCCCTGGGTATAGTAGGGGAAACTGTGGCCAGCATCTGTGCTGGCCCCAGCAGCTTTACCTGGGACTCTGGGGGCATCCCAGGGCTGCAGCAGCAGCAGCAATCCAGGTGCATGAAGCCTGGCCGGCAGCCAGAACATGGCTCTGGCTGGCCAGGCTCCAATTTCAGGCCACGCATGCTGCTGCCACGTGCACCATGCCCCTTTTTTTTGCACTTTTTTAAAATACCAAGATTTTCTAGTATCTAATTTTCCCACCCTGCCATATTTGCAGCATGGTGAACCAATTCATGTGCGGTGTGTGCATTTTCCAGTGCCTCCAAACCACCTGGCCCACGCTGGACTGAAACTGGGAGAGCAGT
>NW_017728940.1:7276193-7289472 GCF_001723895.1 Crocodylus porosus | reverse complement strand
CTGTCCGAGTCCCCAAGGTCTGGAACAGTCTGCGAGCGGAGGTGGTTCAAGCACCTACATTGAACACCTTCAGGAGTAAATTGGATGCTTATCTTGCTGGGATCCTATGAGCCCAGCTGATTTCCTGCCCTTTGGGCAGGGGGCTGGACTCGATGATCTCTTGAGGTCCCTTCCAGCCCTGATGCCTATGAAATCTATGAAATTTGTGGCACCCAATTTATCATGGGCCCTGAGGCCGACGTGGCTAACTAATAGCCCCTGTTGTATGGGGCCAAAGGATGGATGACATAACAGAATACTTAGGACAACTAATGAAAAAAACAAGAGAGGAGTGTTGTGTGGGTCAAAGGGTCAAAACGTGAAAATAAGTGTGCCGGAGGAAGACTCCGAGCAGAGCTCCCCGGGCCGTACCCACCAATCTCCAAAGGCATCCAAGGAGCCCGTGGATGCCGCCACTGGTGCTCTACCCAGAAACGTGCTTGGACAAGTGAGAGAAAAGCAGCCCTGCCAGCTCTGGGCACCTTCCCGGCCACAGCCTCCTTCCAGGGCCAGGAGGATGTTGACCAGGAGGTCCCAGGATTGGTGAGGCTGCGGATAGGGTGACCAAAAACAGAAAGGTTGGGGTGAAATTCAACCATAACCTTAAGAGGAGGTTCTGGAGGTGGAGGTGGAGGTGGAGGTGGAGGTGGAGGTGGAAGTGGAGGTGGAGGGACTGCAGCCTGGTGCACTCGAGGGTCATGTGAGCCAGGGTCTCCCTCTGCCCGCAGAAGGGGCAGGAGACAGGGGTGTCTGTGATACTCATCACATACACGCCCATGGCGATGGCTCCATGGAGGAGCTGCCAGCTGAGGTCCCCAGTGGCTCGTGGGATGAGGGTGGAGTACAGACTCAGCCACTGGGGTGCCCCAGCTATGGCCTTACCGAGCAGGTCCTGCTACTTGGTGTCTGGGTAGGACGCGAGGGCGGCATGATGGACAGTACAGTGCATAAGAGTGTAGAGGTGGTGGTGATGGACGGTGGAAAAGCAGACCAATCTGGTGTCCTTCAGCTGGCTCACATGATGGAGTGGGGAGCGCCATGAGGCCGGGTGAGGCTCTGGCCCCATGACAAACTCTGGTGGGCTAGAGGACATGAGGGGCTGGGGACAGCAAAGTACCTGGTCAACAAAGGCAAGGGCATCGGGAGGTAGGGTAGATTTCACCTCCTGGACCAGATGGCAGGTTGCACATCATGGGTAGACCCATGTGCCAGGCCAGCACAGCGGGGTCCATCCACTCCCGCCTATTGCAGTCCAGGATATTTCCAATATGGGTACTAATGACCACCTGATGGCTGTGGTCCCTTGCCTTATGGGCTAATTGCATGGCTCTGTACTTCCTGTACACCATGCCCCATGTCTTGCAGATGGCATCACCATGGATGTTATCTTTGTCACATGCCTACACTCATGCAAACCTCCTCCAGGTCCTCAAACCACACTGTCTTTTACCCGGCCCCCTACTGGGCCCTCAGACCACTTGGTCTCTCACACATTCCCACTCAAGTCTCCAGGCCCCTCAGTCCCTCTTGCAGACACTTTCTGGGCTGCCAGACCCCTTGGACTGTCTCTTGGCTCCCCTCCAGGTTGCCAGATCATTTGGCCCCTTCCTGGGTCCTCTGACATCTTGGCCTCCCAGTCAGCCCCTCTCTGGGCTTCCCAGTCTCACTCTTGACACCTCTCTGGGCTTCCAGATCCATTGGTATCTCACGTGGCTCCTTGTTGATGTTGGCTTGAAGATATCTCTGCAACCTGGCCCAGGCCCATTTGCTTGGATGCTGCTGCAGCTTGGCTGGACATCCTCAGGGCTAGGGCCAGATGCTGGAGTTTCGCCTGAATAACATGATGCTACTCATACCCTTGCCCGACATCATGGGATGCAGTAGCATGCCCTTGTCCTCAGCCCACCCAGTTCTCTCTCAGATAGTTTGGCCTCCCTATTCCTTAGCCTGGTAACCCAGTAATGCCATAGGAGTTTCTTCTCAACTTCCCAGCTGTGTCTGGCTAAATGTTCCTTGTTCCCTGGCCATGGCTGCCTATCCTGACTGGAGGGGAGGCAAGTGGATTGGAGCCCCCTCACAACTTGTGCCTCCCCCAGCCCCTCCCACCTCCAGCTCAGACTGGGCAAAACCCAGCCAGCAGCTTGCTCTCCCTCCTGCCTCCTTTCCTGCTGACATCCCTAGAGCTGGGAGGTGGAAGCTGGGCTGGGGGAGAGGGGCAGCTCCTTGGCTGTAGGCAGGGTCCTTGGGCTCCTGCAGGCAGGCTCAATCCCCACCTCTGATGCAACAGGCAACAGGCAAACATCTGTTGGGTTGTGGGGGGGGAAGGAGGGGAGTATTCTGAGTCATAGCATTTTATGAGGTAGAGCAGTGGCCTGCACATCTGTCAGAGCCCTAGATGCCCAGGGGAGCAGAAAAGAATTATTTCTGGATGCAAGCAGCCACTTTCCCTTCAGAAATGAGTAGGGTCTACAGAGCATCAATGCCTACAGATGCATATTACCTATGTTATAGCGGAGTATTACACTTAGCCACAAGGCAGTGATTTAATTATTTTTTAAAAAGTAATAGAATCACACTTATGTGGATAGGTAAATGTATATGTGACACTTGCAGGCAAGGTCATTTGAGTAGATGTGATATATTTTATTACACTGAGTAATTGGAAAAAAGTTGTAGGCAAGTTTTCAGGCACAGTCACCCTTCTTCAGGCATAGGGAGTCTCTGCTGGTCTGACACTCCAAGGAATGAGAGAAGCTAAAAGTGTGGCAGGATGTCAGTGAAAATGTCAATAGGTAGAAATTAGAAAGGCAAGAGATAAAGCAGGTAAAGGAGGGGAAAGAAAGTGGTCAGGGAGTGGGGAGGCAAAGGGGAGACAACAGTGATAGAATACAAGGTAAAAAAGAGGCTGTCTGTGAAAAAGGAAATAGCTGGAGATCAGGAAAACAGGAATGAGAGAAGCTAAAATTGTGACAGGATGTCAGCGAAAATATAAATAGGCAGAACTTAGAAAAACAAAAGATTAAATAGGGAGGGGGAAGAAAGCAGGGAGGGAAAGGCCAAAGGGAAACACTACAGTGATAATAATACAAGGTTAAAGAGGTTCTCAGTGAAAAAGGAAATAGTTGGAAATCAGGCAGACAAAAGGCAGAAAAGTAGGAGCGGTGAGGGGAGAAAAGTGGGGGGAAAAGAAAGTGTAAGAGGTCAGGTCAGGCAGGTACCTGATGAGTCAGATGTCAGGCAGGTTGTAATGCGTCATAAATCCAATGTCTATATTGAGTCCATGGTTTTTTGTATGCAGTAGGTTTATGAAGTGAAGTCTATGAAAGGTGCTTGGTAAGTTCCCTTTGAGGATTAGAACAGAGTGATCAGAGAGGGCGTGATTGTCTTGTAAGCAGTGTGCCCCCACAGGTAGTTGGGTACTCTTGTCTTTGATAGATTTTCAATGTACGTCCATTCTGGCATGCAGTTGTTGTTTGACTTCTACTACATAGTTTCTATCAGAGCATTTGGTGCACTGGGTGAGATGTGTTACATGTCTGGGGGTGCAGGTGTAAGCTCCAGGGATGCTGAAGGGTCTGTGTGGGGTTATTGTGGGGAGGAGGGCGGTGGAGATGTGTTGGCAGGTTTTACTTTTCTTGTCCTGGCCTGGTCTCGATCCATTGGGTGTGGTTTAGGTCATATGTGACATTTAACATCTGTATAGTGAATTAGGATTTTTCCCCTCACCTATATCATTCAATAAATTAAAGCAGGACATTTCTCAGAACCTTCCATATTTTGTCTGCTTTTTCTGGTGCTCAAACATACTGTTAGGAAAAGTATGTGCCAGTTGAGCTATGTGAAATATTTGCAATTAGTCTGGGGAACTGACAGGACCAAAAGCAGCCAAATGTCCTAGAAAACATGTTGTGTACTAGGAATCTTGCCTGCAAACTGTGCTGTATCTCTGGACAGGAGAACTACTCATCTGTCATCTGATGATTATGGTATAAATTACACTGTTATATACAGATATGTGTACTATATCAGGATATGTGCATTGTCCAGAGTCTTAGAGTGTCTGTAGATGTGCCGGGAGCCTGCTCTGATGTGCAGTAATTACAGCACATTGGAGTATACTTGATTAATCGAGTCTGCTGGAGCATGCTAATTAGTGCACTCCAGCCAGCCTCCATATTTCATGTATCAGCATCCCTGCATTTCAAAATGGGATTGGGGCACTTTGTTTGATGAGCTTTAGATAAAGTGCCCCACAGCCATTTTGAAGCTTGGGATTCGTGATGCATGAGATGCTCTGAGCGCTTGAATTAGAGAGGCTCTTGGAGCTGCTTTAATTAATGTGCACCCCCCCTCCCCACCACCACCGCCCCTGGAGCACATGTAAGAATGCCCTTAATGTGCTTACTGAGATGGCATTGTGGTCCAGATACAAGCGATCCAGCTCTTCTGAGGATGGTCTCCCTTTCTCCTGAACATCTTAGGTGGGTTTTATACCTAGCTGACTAATGGGACTCTGCTTCCATTCTTATCCAAGTCTGAATCTGGCAAAGCTCATCCTGCTCTTGGGGATTTGGGGACAGCAGCAGGCTGTGCTCGTCACGTTCCAATGCTAGATCCCAATCTGCCTGTGGGAGCTCTCTAGCTAACAAGGCACTTTACCTAGCTTTCACTTTACAGCACAAGGTCTGCCACAAGGAGTGAATTATACCAGGGCCCCCCGGAGTGTGCCCCACCATGTACATGAGAAATAACTGTAAATGAGAGTTACCTTCTTGATTCTGGCAGCTGTGTTCCAACTATGCAACACCCTCTCTGCACCCCACCCCCTCCTTCCCAGAAATGTATTTCTCAGTCACAGCTCTTACTAACAGAAAATTGCAGGTGCAGGTACACTTTTAAGAAGGCAGCAAATGTTTAAGTAGTAACCCAGAGAAGCCAAGATACCCATGGTTTCCCAACTAGTCTGCCTAAGGGACAGAGCTTGTCCACAAGCTTCCATGTAGGATCTGTCATCAAAGGGCAAGTACAACATATATGGAGTGACCTGGTCTTGAGACAAACTACTCTTCAGGGCTAGGTACAGAAGTTACACACTTTCAGTCATCAAAAACTGGTTTAAACCTGTAACAAAACAGAAGCTCTGTGCACATAAACCAGTTTCAAAATGGCTGAAACTGATTTAAGATAAACCTGGTTGAATGTAGTATCGAACTTAACTAATTTGGGTTCAACCAGTTTATGAAACTTCTGTCCCAGACCCCTTCCTGGTTCAAGTTAAATCATAGTCCCTCAGCATCCCAGCATTTTGTAGCCCTGGGCTGTGCCATCTGCTCCAGAGAACATGGCTGGCCCAGCCCCTCTGCTCTCTAGCTGAATCACTGAGGGCTGGCTGACAAACAGGGGGGCAAGCCCACCTGGGGATGCACCCCAGACTGGAGGGGGGAGACTGCCCCTCCAGGCAAACCCCCGCTGGGGCCTGGGGCCAGGGATGGGGGTTAAACACCCCTTCCCCCCACTCAAACATACTGCTGGCTGCCATTGCGGACTACAAATCCCAGAGGCACTTGGAAGTAGCAAGAAGTGATGAGCAACCCTGCAGAGTCCTGCTGCTATGAGTTTGGACTGCAAATCCCAGAGACATTGGGGGCAGTAGGAAAAGGAAGTGAACACAGAGCTAGAGAGCTGTGCTCTAGTGCCCCTGGCTTCTGGCCTGAGCCATTGTAGGCATGTGGCTGCATTTCCTGAATCAAAGGTAAATGTTTGCTCACTTCTGTTTCAATTTAATCTGTGGATCATAAACTAACCTGCAAAGACTGAATTAATTCAGCCTCAGGCTTTTTGACTGTCTGTACTTAGCCCTAAGGTTTAGATTCTAGTCTTGGCCTGCTGTAATTTGTACCTATCTGCAGTCTTTTCCAAAAACCCACTCCACAAGCTTGTCAAAGCCCATGGCACTGAGCTAAATGCATCACTGGAGGATTCTCTTATGACCGTAGAACCTCCAGCTGGCTACTTCAGCTGGTTTGAAGTCTGCTTTGTGCACTGGAACACCTTACATTCAGAAGACATGAGGATTAAGATCTGGCCTATTTCTATCATGTAATATCCTACCTACATTAGGAAAATGTGGTATATTTGTCATCTAATATGTCAAAAAGCAAATGTATCAGTTAACGTGACCTACCTAACATTAGGGCAGCTCTGGAAACAAATATTTTCCCTTTGTAAATTCCACAGGAAAAAAAATCGTCCTATTTTTCCAACCAAAAACACTCGTGTGGCTCAGGTAAACTACTTTAATTTTGAATCAGCATTTCTAAATGTAAATAGACATGTTGATTCAAATTCAGCATTTTAACATGTTATCTCTGTATTTGGAAATGAAAGGTTTCAGTTTTCATTTTCATGTTTTTAATTTTCATGCTTTCCTCACTTTTCTTCCGTTTTGTGCGATCAACTAGGAAAAGTTTATTAGAATCATATTATTTTGCTGTTTTCTAAAATTTGAAAATAGTAAAAAAGTAAATGATGATAGTATTATTTTACCACGTGTGAAAATACGTTTTAAAATGTTTTTGCTTAGATTTTTTCAATCAAAGTTTTTAAAAAATCAGAAATGATTCTGAAAGAAAATTATTTAAATGAAACCACATTTTCTGATGGCAAGATTTTGAAGATCCCATATTTGAAGCAGTTTTAAATGGAATGTTTTAAAACCTACCAAACATAGAACAGGTTTAATACTTTTATGAGTGCAGTAAATCCTCACCATCAGATTAAACTACTGCTGTAGGAGACCGAAGTGAAAATCAGAGCTGCTATCTAGATAAGCCAGGTGAATAATGAAAACAATCTTTGTTCCTTTTGAGAAATACCTCAATAGTTTTCAACTTCCCTATTTGCTGAATAGGAATTGATCTGACTTCACTGTTGTCACATCCACTCATTGCCTTGCGTAAGGTTCAGTAAGAAGGGGGAAGTTTGCTGTGCAGACTTCCCCATGAATGTTGGGCTCTGTATTCATTGACGTGTTTTACTCTAGGAGCATTCAGAGTGGGGAAATCAGTGTGACCAGACCAGCACTGTAGAGGCAGGAACTGGGAGGCAGAGGAGAACTGTGGCCTACAACGGTGAGGGGACACCTGAAGTGATGAATGTGTGTAAAGGCCATTCTACCTGGAGCATCTCCAGCCAACTGGGAGGCAGCAGAGAGCTCTAAAAAGTAAGACTATAGAGATGGCATGACCTGGTTTACCAAGTTAGTTATAATAGATTAAATTAGCTGCAAATCCCTTACAAGACTCATGGTACAAACAAATCCTACTCAATGGACTTAGGTACCTAAGTATGATCCTCCTCCAGTTTGCTCAAGTCTCTGAAAAATTGTTAATACAAAAGGTGGGTGGCTCTTTCTAATGGGACACCCTTTGGTCCCTGTTATAAAGAAGGATGGGGAAAAGGGGATGGGCCTTTTAAGAAAGACACCACAGACTGGGTGGAACTTACAGAGGTATAAGTGAGGGACCCTAGAAATAAAGGACAGAAGTGCTCTGGCACAAGAAGGCTGGATCCAGGCAGCAAATGCTATGACTAATAAGATGAATGTAATTAAGAACCAGACTAGGATTAAGTAAATTGAAAGAAATGCTGGTTTAGTGTAAATTTATTAGAAGGACCATAAAGGGGCCTACGGGAAAGGCTGAGGCTGGGAAAGACCCAGCAGAAACAGTGCATCTACATGAGACACTAACTGTGCAGTAGCCTAATAACGCCGCATAGTAGTGTGCCAGGCAAAAACCCAGGCTAATACAAAACTGCACAGAAATATTAGGCCACTGAGCAGTTAACATCCAAAAAAATGCATGTGCCAATGGTACTTCGCAATAGTGTGAGTTACTGTGCATTGATTTAGTACTTGGTTATCTAAGTAGTAAACGTAAAGTACAGAAACTGCAGCACATTAATGACTGTGTAGATGCACCCACTGTGTAGCAAACCTGAAGGATACTATAAGGGGAATGCAAGCTAGCTGTTAAGAAGCTGTAAGAGGCTGCCTGCACGGGGAACCAGTGAAAGCTTGGTTGTAAAATGTGCTACAGCCCTGTGAGCAAGGATCGCTCTTCTCCAGTGACTTAATATACCGAGTTAATACCAAGGTGTGGTCGGTGAGTCAAGTAGGAAAGCCGAAAGGAATAGAGACCTGGTTTGAGGGGGGACCATATAAACTGTACAGTTCTCCTTACTGCTTTCTTTGTGACTTAGTTTTAAGGATAAGATGCCAATATTACAAAAATAGACATATTCATGGACTTTCAGAAATGTGATGGCACACTTTCAGAAATAGGATGACAGTTAGGTGCCCAAGTCCGCTGGGCACCTAGTAAGTGGAACAGAATCTGGTCTTCAAGGTTTATACCAGTGCCTCAATTGGTACTACTCAGGTGGAAAATAGTAAGTGATGTAAACCCTGAAACTGGGGTAAATTCCCCAGTTGGGATTCAGTGAAGAACTATGCCTGAACAAATCAGGAATACGATGCTACGGGTGTAAGTTACATGAGTCAAGGTTTCATCTGCCTTCACCCACCCTGGGATAGCCATTCCCCTGCTACCTAGAGACAAGGCTTGATAAAATCTGCGTAACTTGTGAGGGCCCTGAGATAACTAGGTTCTCTCCATTTTATACATTAGTATAAAAAACTGAAATAAATTACAGTGAGATATGACTACACCTCAGCAGCCATCAGGTGACACATTGGTCAAGGCACACATTCATCTATTGGACAACAGGGCTTGAGCCTTACATCAGATACAGTGATATAAATTCCTTCTGAGGAATGATGCCAGAGTCACACGGGTGAATCAGATTTGTTGTTCCCAAGTTTCTTCACATGATGCAGAAAAAAACATCAAAGATGGTGTGGGCAAATGTACAAATGGAGCTGTTTAAAAAGGGCAGCAGGAGTTACCTTCTAATTGGTAGTAAGTGAAGAATGATACAAGCATAGCAAAACTGCTCCAATGGTGCATGAAGCTTGGAGGACACATTATACATGTCCTAGGAGGGATCACATCTTCTGTATATAGCCTGCCAGTGCTGGACATACTTTTTTTTCCTTTCAGTGTTTGGGGCTATACACAGGCTGTTTAGGTACAGTATTAAATAGAGCTACCCAGTGGGCTAACCTGACTGGGTTAGCACTTTACCTCAGCATGAAAGGCAAGGGCAAAAACACGTCAACAGGCCATTGTTTATCCAGTGAAAGGAATAACACAGCTGTCTACCTGGTAGTCTGTGGAAAAAGCTTCCCCTGCTCATTTCTTATACAGGTAGCTTATACTTTTCCCTAGGGAAGCTTTTCTTTCTCTTATGGTGTTTAGATACCGAAGAAAAAGACGAGATCTCTAAGATCCCTTAAACCCTGTGTTTCTATCTGTGCTATGTTTTCTGTCATTCAGACTGCAAGAACAACATCTCAGCGGTAATATGCCTGCCCATCTATAATCAAGAATGTACCTGGAAGACGCATTATATCTAATAGTAGTACCTTCACTGAAGAGCTATCCAGATTCATAGATACGATCCTGAAACCAATTGTCACTAAAAGAGCAAGCTTTCTAGAAGATTTAACACAGTTCCTCAACAAAATCCAGAACATCAGCTACATCCCTGAGAAGGCCATACACAATCATGGTTGTCACGAGCCTGTACACAAACATCCCACACCAGGAAGGCACAGCTGCTTGACTAAAATAACTACAAGAACATGGAATATACTTAGATTTGCAACAAGGTATTATACAAACCATCCATTTCATCCTCACCCACAAGAACTTCACTTTCAACAGTGGTCACTTCCTGCAAACCATGGGCACAGCTAAAGGCACAAAGACAACTCCTCCATAGACCAACCTCATCATGAGACAACTGAAGGAGGAATTTTTGAGAAAACTGTTCCATTAAATCTGTACTCTAGCTACATTACATAGATGATATTTTCATCATCTGAACTGTATTCATGGATTTACTTCTTGACTTCCACCACAGGTTTAGCAATCATCACCCCCCAATCTAGTTTTCTCTGAAATATTCCTATGATAACAGCGGCTTCCTAGAAAGCACAATCTACATCCAAGATGGCACCCTACAAACCACTATGTACAAAAAATCCATGGACCACCTTATACCCATAAAACCAGCAATCATACCAAGCACACTAAAAAAAGCTGTAATCTGCAGCCAGCACTTCAGTACCATCACATCTGCTCTCAGAAGAATACTGTACATCCCACCTTGTTAACCTAAAATCTGCCTTTAAATAACAGGGATACTCCACTAGAGAAATATATCATATATTTCAAAGAGCCACCTAAATACCCCACAGAAAGTTGCTACAATAAAAAAGACCACCCCCCTGCACACACACGCACACTTGACCACATATTTCTGCGGTTCACCTACCACCCCACACTTAAAGCAATTAGAGTAGGAGTGTCAAAGATACAGCCCATGGGCCAAATAAGGCCCATGGAGCTGCATCGTCCATGCACCGCATGCAGCACATGGTGGTCCTGGACACACACGCACTGTATGCAGCCTAATGACCTTTTCTAGCATGGGCTGTGCATGGTGCAGGCTGGTCTGGGTCATGAGCTACATGTAGTGCTTATGCCAAACCAACTCTGCATGCTAGATCTGAACATGGTCCAGATTAGGCCTACAGACTTGCTGCCCCTGTTGGATCCAACACGCTGGGCTGGTCCAGTGCAGGTGCCACATACAGTGCATGCCTCAAACTGGCCCTGGGTGCTGTGTGCCATGCCAGGCTACAGCTGGTGCTTGCTGCACACAGCACATGGGCCCAGTCTGGGATGTGCATTGCATGTAGTGTTCACACTGGCCTAGCCCTACCTGCTGGATCTGGGGCCAGTCTGGACCAAGCCCATAGACCAGCCCTGAGTTACAGATACAGGGCACAGGGTCTGTCTGGCATGAGTATCACACAGCACAAAGCACAGACTGACCCTCTGTGCTGCATATAATGCATGGCTTGCATCGTCCACTGCTGCACATGCCACACATGGGGCCAGCCCGGGGCCAGTGCATGCTACATACAGCCCAAAGGGCTGGAGCCAGTGCGCATGCTATGAGGTGCTCACGTCAGACCAGCCCGGTGGGTTGGATCTGACACATGAAGCCAGACTATGGGCCTAATCTGGCCCACAGACCAGCCCCATGCCCCTCATCTGGCCTGTGGGGCCAGATGAGTTTGACACCACTGGATTAAAAGACTCGTCAAACAAATAAAACCTAGCTGACAAGGATCAGACCCTAAAAGAAATATTTCCATCCCCTCCACCTCTTGCTTTCAAACAAGCCCCTAACCTTGACCAACTTGTTGTCAGAAGCAAACCCCCCACTGTTCAACAGACATCAAATGGAACAAAGCTTTGCCATAAAAATAGCTGCTTCACCTGTCAACACACCTCCACTGATACTGAAGTCAGCATGCCCACAGTGAACCCGTCAGAATCCATGGATCCTACACAAGCCTTTCCCAAAACGTGGTGTATCTGATCCAGTGCAGCAAGTGCCATTAGGGTACCTATGGCGGTGAAACTGGACCAGCGGCTCTCAATCTTGTTAGACTAACGGCACCTTTCTTTAGACTCAAGACACCCCCTCGGAAAATGTTAGCTCTGAGTTTTTACTCATTTTTTGACTATGGAAACGTACCAGAGAAATTCTACGATTCAAAGAATTAAAAAAAACTACAGCTAGTCACAACTTTTTTGATGCTCTGGGCTCCTACTTGAAATCTCTGGATTTATCTTGAGAATCGTATTTGCACACCTAACTGCTAACATTGTTTGGCACCCCGTGGAACCCTCCAAAGGATCCCCAAGGCAGCCCAGGGTTCAACAGCTCCCTGGTTGAAATCACTGAACTAAAAAGAAACTGTGCACCGCAATGAACTCTCACAGAAAAAAATATAAAGGACAGAGATGCACAAACACCAGTAAGAGCATATTTTCCACAAAACAACCATTTATCTGCTACACTTGGGAATTTTTGTCATCTCCAGTTTCATAGCGCTCCAATTTATAATCAGGATTGTGCCTGCCTGCTTCTTTCCTCACATCTGATGAAGATCACTTCACATTGGAAAGCTTGTCTAAATCTATCCTCACCATGCAGTTGATCCAATAAAATATAGGAATCCTTAGGCCTCTCATTAGCTCTATGCAGCATGTGCAGTTTGCACCCTGCTCATGCTGGCCCCAATCCTGCACAGCACACACAGCATGTGCCAGACCAGCTCCACATGCCACGTGTAGTGAGCAGAGCTAGGGGTGGAACTGGTGCATGCTCACATGGCACACAGGCTGGTCCTAGGTGCACAACATGTGGATCCAGTCCAAGGCCCACAGGTAGCAGCTTGTGCTGAATGATAGGGCTCTGCAGGCCATATTTTTAACACCCCTTCAATAAAAGATACTACTGTACCCATAAAAATCTTTGCATCTCATGATTTTCTTCTCAACAAAATAACAGGTTTTTTAACTTATTAATGAAATGTTTTTGTATGGTTGGTTGGTTGTTTTTTCCACAAGATATTCAAAAATCAAATGGAAATATTTCACTTTTTGGCCCAAATGATATGGGCTTGGGGTGTGACAGTTTTCTTTTCCCTAATAATTCAATTTTGCATTGAAAATAACTCCTCAAACTGCTTTATTAAAAAGTTCAGCTTTTCAATGGAAAATCCCAAATGGCCCTACTCAAAATTGCATCCTTCCCAGACCAGTTGCTGGGTCTAAGCATGGGAAAAAAAACAACACTCATTTGTTGTGTGGCTGGAGTGATTAGCATGCAACACAGACAAGAGGAGCAGACTGACATGTGATGACTGGAACCTGCCACTCATCCCTGTCTAGTGGCAAATATTTGCAAAGGCTGACACCCTTGTGTAGGCTGGCAGTGACTCGGAACTAGCCCCATAGTCAGGCTTGCTGTTGTTGTCTCCTATGTTTTCTAACAGCTACATGTTGATTAACAGTAACAGGACTTTGTAGCTGGTATCAGTTAATGTATGTAAAGACTAAAAATAAAGACCTTTCTTTCTCGCAATGACTCAGACAAGCAGAATGGAAACCCCCAGACATTTGGTTTCTCAGCCCCAAGAGATCATTGAAAAATTTTAATCTAAAACTTTTTTTTGACAAAAAATGACTGGGGG
>NW_017728940.1:7272909-7276093 GCF_001723895.1 Crocodylus porosus | reverse complement strand
TTCTTGTGAAAATTTCTAGTTTTTAAATTTGAAGGAAGTGTTTGGCATACGTGTGTGTGTGCACATGTGCGTATGTGTGGGCTGTTTTTGATCACCGAAATATAGCATATAGCCATTGGACTGCCAGACAGGGCTTCTTGGTTTTCTTGTCTATGGGAAAAGGATGTGGCCTGGTGGCTGGGGTAGGGGAGTAATGGAAGAGGGAGCAGAAGTAAAACTGGATCCTAGACTGATATGTGCTCTTAGTTTCATTTCCAAATTGTTTCTGCATGATAGTAACCAAGCCACTTACCTTCTGTATGTCCCTGTTTATAATTTTGTTCCAATAACATGTAAATTAATCCTTTTTTGTAAAAACCTGACTCAGATGGACAGACAAGTATTTCCTACTCATACTTACATACTTACAGTAGTGTAAGAGTGATGTTGTAGCCATGACAGAGTCGACCCAACCCTCTAGATCTCCAGCTCACTTCCCTAGACAGTTCTTATGGCTCCTAGTTTCCTGACTTTCCTAAGCTTGGATTCAGCACATGCCTCTCAAATCTTGGCTGCTTCTCCTGACTCTGGGTGACTCCCAGACTTGGCAACCTGCAGCGTGGCATGACATTAGCACACACAGACCATCATGAATGAGTGTCCCAACAAGACAAATCCTCTTCAGGTGTCCACTATCACCTTACAAGCCCTATTTGAAGTATTATTGCCCTTTGCCAACACATGTATGTTTGAGAAGCTTGTTCAGCTGAGAGAAACTCACTGAGATAGTCTATTGTACATATGTATTAGGACAGAGGATAGAAGTTGCTCCTGATAACGTTGGTGTCTCTGGTGATGTCTTTTCCCTATGACTGACACCTATAGCATCAATAAATGTATTTCTATTGGGACAGCCTGTCCTGGTGTCGTTGTCACAGACCAGCATGTTCCTGTGAATATGTACTGAATTCTGAAACCCAAATATACAGTAGAGGCTAGCTGGATGATATCATTTTAACAGGGCGCATCTACACAAGACGCTACATTGCCATAGCAACGCGCTATGGTGATGTAGTATCGGCAAGCACAAACCATAATGCCACAGCTATATCACTGTAGCAATGAGCTCCCTCGCTATAGCGTGTTGCTACAGTGACATAGCAGCTAAAAATAACCATGTGCTGCCAGTACTGTGCAGTGAGGGCTGTTACAATGCCATCATTTAGTACTTCCAAAAGGAAATACTAAATGACAGCGCAGTAACAATGGCACCATAGGGGCACATGTAGATGCAGCCACAGTGTGACATTCTTCAGGGCAGAGAAGCTAGTTTAAGATTTTGGCAGGTCTAAAGTCCCATTAACATCCATTGGCCTTCTACCCAGAAATCATAAAATCATACAAAATAAGGGTCAGAAGGGACTCCAGGAAGTCATCTAGTCCAATCCCCTGCTCAAAGCAGGATCACCCCCAACTAGATCATCCCAGACAAGGCTTTCTCAGGCTGGGTCTTAAAAATCTCCAAAGACAGAGATTCCACCACCTCTCTAGGTAACCCATTCCAGTGTTTCACAACCCACCTAATCAGACATTTTTTTCTAATATCCAACTTAATTTTCCTTGCTGCAAACGGAGACCATTGCTCCTTGTTCTGTCATCTTCCACCACTGAGAACAGTCCAGCTCCATCCTCTCTGAAACCACCCTTCAGGTAAAGGCTGCTATCAAATCCCCCCTCAGTCTTCTCTTCTGCAAACTAAATAAGCCCAGTTTCCTCAGCCTCTCCTCAGAAGTCATGTGCCCCAGCCACCTAACCGTTTTCGTTGCCCTCCACTGAACTCTCTCCAATTTGTCCACATCCTTTCTGGAGTGGGGCCCCCAAAACTGGAGATAGTACTCCACATGTGGCCTCACCAGTGAAGAATAGAGGGGAATAATTACTTCCCTTGATCTGCTGGCTATACTCCTACTAATGCAGCTTAGTATGCTGTTAGACTTCTTCACAACAAGGGCACACTGTTAACTCATATCCAGCTTATCCACCGTAACCCCCAGGTTCTTTTCTGCAGAACTCCTGCTTAGCCAGTTGGTTCCAAGCTTGTAGCGGTGAATGGGATTATTCCATCCTAAGTACAGGACTTTGTACTTGTCCTTGTTGAATCTCATGATATTTATTTTGGCCCAATTCTCCAATTTGTCTAGGTCACTCCAAATTCTAACACTACCCTGCTAAGGTTGCAATCCATTCCATCTTCCAGATTCTTAATGAAGATATTGAACAAAACCAGCCCCAGAAATGACCCCAGGGACACTCCACTTGATACTGACTGCCAACTAGACATAGAGCCATTGATCACTACCCATTGACCTTGATGATCTAGCCAGCTTTGTATCCACCTTACAATCTATTCATCCATTTTAACTTATGCTAAGATGCATCTAACTGCTATGAATTCTATTTCCTTCTGATCACGTTAAAACCTGTGTGTCTCAGTAGACAAAGTTCTTTATGTAAATGTGATATCTTTTATTAGAACAAAATCTTAGTAGGACTTTTTTGTCCTAGCAGATACATAGGTAGCACAAGGCACAGTCTCCTTCACAAATAATTCAATGATTAGACAGGATATGAGAGATCTGGGTTCCAGACCCCCTCATCTTCACAGACTGCTACCACAAAGCCTCTCAGACACACCCAGATTACACAGGAGAGGGTAAGGGCTGAGCACATTAAGGGCTGTGGATCCATTATTTTTTGAGATCACCCCATGAGCTTCAGACCAGTCCTCTCCCACTTGCATTGATACAACTCCCTCGGGCCCAATCTTGACTCCTATTCTAAAATGCATTCTAGAATAACTCAATGAATTACAGTCTATGACTCCAGATCTAGCTGTTTCCATTATGCTTTTAAGGGCAAAAGTGGTTACAGTCACCTGCACTTGTACAGAATTTAAATTCCATTGAAATATCCATTCACATAGTGTCATTTAATTCATGGAAATTGAAACTATTTAACTATGGTCTGGTGACATTTCTATTCCATTATTCGTCATGAACATTTTAAACTTAGTGTGCTTCCTTTTTTGTCTTAAAGTCCTGTTTAACTATAAAATCCTCACGCACCACCCTGGGCATCTGTAACTCCTCAAAAATATTACATGAAAACTTGCAGATGTTAATTCATTAGAGATAAGAGACTGACC